>NC_053023.1:520338413-520653262 GCF_003073215.2 Triticum urartu
TAATCAAATAACAACTCATTGTTCATGGTTAGGAAACATAACCATCTTTGATTAACGAGCTAGTCAAGTAGAGGCATACTAGTGACACTTTGTTTGTCTATGTATTCACACATGTATTATGTTTCCGGTTAATACAATTCTAGCATGAATAATAAACATTTATCATGATTATAAGGAAATAAATAATAACTTTATTATTGCCTCTAGGGCATATTTGCTTCAATTTTATAGGAATTAAAATCTCTAATTCCAACTTTTCTTCCAAAGCTTTCATCATAGCATCAAAAATATGTTTAGAAAAAGCCTTATTTTGTTCATAAGCATGGGGTGAATTTATCATGGATTGCAACAAAGAAATACAATCAATCAAAGAGAAACTATCATAATTAAAGTCTTTGTAATCCAAAAGAGTGGTCACATCACTAGTTAAAGTTTTGACCTCTTCAAATCCACTTTTATCAATTTTATCAACAAGATTTTCACCCTCCGAATTACTAGGACGCCTTCTAGCTAAAGTTGACTCTTCTTCAGTCCCTTTATTATCAATCTTAATTTTCCTAAACAAGGAATCAATAAAGGAAACACCAATCATTTTTAGATCTTCATCACTTTTATCTTCTAACGAGATTGGTTTAGCGGCCATTTGATTTACTAGGGTAGCTTGTGCATCGGATATTTTACCTAGCAAACTTTTAGCAAAAGCATACTTTGATTGGAGATTGCAAACTTCTCTACTAATGTCATCAAGTTGTTTAGTTATAGCTTCCGCATAAGATTTAGTCCTATTAAGAATAGGAGCATCATCAAGACTTAAATTTCCAACACAATTAAAAAAATCTTGGATACGTTCTTTTCCTATAACATTCCCTTGCCCCAAAATAAAATTTTTAGCATCCAGATTGCCATATCGTCCAATTTTAGGAGTTAGGCCATCATTTGTTTCTGCCATACTGAAATCACTCATGATTGCAAGCGAAAAGATAGATCTGGCAAGAAAATGGCGAATGAAAAGGCGAACGAATAAAATGGCAATTTTTTGTGAAGTGGGGGAGAGGAAATCGAGAGGCAAATGGTAAATAATCTAAATTGCAAGGAGATGAGATTTGTGATTAGGAACCTGGTAGATGTTGATGATGTCTCCCCGGCAACGGTGCTAGAAATTCCTTTTGATGCGGCTTGAACTACGTCGGTATTTCCCCAAGAGGAAGGGATGATGCAGCACAACTATGGTAGGTATTTCCCTCAGTGATGAGACCAAGATTATCGAACCAGTAGGAGAACCACGCAACACCACGTAAACAGCTCCTGCATAGAAAGAGCAAATACTTGCAACCCGACGTAAGAGAGGGATTGCCAATCCCTCACGGGTAAAAAGATAGATAAAATTGTAGTAGATTGGATAAATAGATCTCGCGGGAACGCGAGATAAAAAAATAAAGAAAAATTGCAGCAAGGTGTTTTTGGGTTCTTGGATTAATAGATCTGAAAATAAAAGCAAATAAAAATAGATCGCGAAGGCAAATATAATAAAGAAGAGACCCGGGGGCCATAGATTTTAATAGTGGCTTCTCTCGAGAAAGATAGCAATGATGGGTAAACAAATTACTGTTGGGCAATCGATAGAACTTCAAATAATCATGACGATATCCAGGTAATGATCATTATATAGGCATCACGTCCAAGATTAGTAGACCGACTCCTGCCTGCATCTACTACTATTACTCCATACATCGACTGTTATCCAGCATGCATCTAGCGTATTAAGTTCATGGAGAAACGGAGTAATGCAATAAGAATGATGACATGATGTAGACAAGATATATTTATGTGGAAATAGACCCCATCTTGTTATCCTTAATAGCAACGATACATACGTGTCGGTTCCCCTTCTGTCACTGGGATCAAGCACCGTAAGATCGAACCCATCACAAAGCACCTCTTCCCATGGCAATAAAAATCGATCTAGTTGGCCTAACTAAACCAAAGATTCGAAGAATAAATACGAGGCTATAAGTAATCATGCATATAAGAGATCAAAAGACTCAAATAACTTCCATGGATAAAAACGTAGATCTGATCATAAACTCAAAGTTCATCGGATCCCAACAAACACACTGCAAAAAGAGTTACATCAAATAGATCTCCAAGAGACCATTGTATTGAGAATCAAGAAAGAGAGAGAGAGAGAGAGAGAGAGAGAGAGGAAGCCATCTAGCTACTAACTACGGACCCGAAGGTCTACAAAAGACTACTCACGCATCATCGGAGAGGCACCAATGAGGATGATGAACCCCTCTGTGATGGTGTTTAGATTGGATCTGGTGTTTTTGGAACTTGCGGTGGCTGGAATTGATTTTCGTCGACTCCCCTAGGGTTTCTGGAATATTGGGGTATTTATAGAGCAAAGAGGCGGTGCGGGAGGCCACCGAGGTGGGCATAACCCACTTGGGCGCACCTGGGGGTCCAGGCGCGCCCTGTTGGGTTGTGCCCCCCTCAGGGCACCCCCTAGGTGCTTCTTCGGCCCATTGGGTGTCTTCTGGTCCATAAAAATTCCACAAAAAGTTCTGCTGCAGTTGGACTTCGTTTGATATTGATTTTCTACGATGTAAACAACAAGCAAAAAACAACAGCTGGCACGGGGCACTATGTCAATAGGTTAGTCCCAAAAAATGATATAAAATGATTGTAAAACATCCAAGAATAATAATATAACAGCATGAAATAATAAAAAATTATAGATACATTGGAGACGTATCACGGTCACATTTTTCTGACCCAGACGCCCCCTCAAATGGGTTTCAAACGCCCGGGCTGACCGGCACCCCTCATATCCAATCCAAACATGGGACCTGTATGGGGGCGCCCGGGCACGCCCGCCACGTAGGACCGATGAAGGGGTCCCACGCGGACTCATCCAGAAACGTGGCAGTCCGACGGACGCCTCCTCCATCGTCGCGGTGTGAACGGCGCGTGGCGTCGCTCTGGCTCACCGCCCGAGAGCAAATCTGCCTATTTAACCCAGCTGGAGTACCGCAGCCCTACTCCATCCACCTCCCCATCTCCGTGCCGCCAGTCCGAACCCATCCACCTCCTCCCTCTCCCGCTCTGGCGCTCTGCCCACGCTCCAGTGGTCCGTCATGGTCCTAAGGAAGATCACCTACTACGCAATGCTCACGTCGGAGCGCCTCACCGAGATCCAGCAAGTGATCCGGGCAAGACAAGCCGCGCACGCAGCCCGCATCGCTGCCGGGCTGCCTCCGGACTCGACGAAGCCGGAGGAGGAGAAGGATCAGTCGGGGGAAGAGGAGGAGGAGTTGGCTCCGATGTAGGCAGAGGAGGCGGAGCAACCAGAGCAGCAGCTGGCGGGCTTCAACATGGAGCAGACGGAGGCGGAGTTTTCCATCGTCAAGTCCGACGAGATAGCGTAGTAGTAGGCCATCCCGGAGTCCATTCAGAATGAGGCCTATGTGGAGGCCAACCGGACGTTCCTCCGGCAGGAGCAGGAGGCGCCCGACGCGCTATTCGCCGAACTCGACGCAGAGATAGAGGCAGAGGAGGCCGGAGCGGAGCAGCAGGAGGAGCCAGAGCTGCAGCTGCCGCCAATACTGTCGGAGCCGGGCACGGAGATCGTCGACATCTCCGACGATGAGTAGTTAGGTGATCGACGTAGTACACACGTTATTTCGTTTGCATGTTTTTGTATGGATTTAAGAATCTAGTATGAGATGTCTGGATGCAATAAGTGAAATTTAAGGCGTGTCTGGTCACTGCACGCGAACGCGTCCGTCGAGCGGGCGTTTGAGGGGCCATATTTGACATATCCGGCTATAGACGTTCTTAACACACGGGGAAGGCAAAGGGGAAAAAGACCTTTTTGTCCTCGTCCGCTGTATACAGAAACGCGAGGGTGCGACGTGCAAAAGCACTGCTCTAGTAGATGCGGCCGGGGTGGGCCGGCCGATCGCTCATTCGGCCTTTCCAGCCTCGCTGCCGCCACCCAAAATCCACCTGGGAAGAAGAAAAGAGGGGCCTCTTCTCCTCTCTCGCGTCCGATGGCCTCGAGCCCGGGCGTCGGCGGCGGAGGGGCGGACGGGGGCGTCGGTGATGGACCGACGACGCTGGACGAGCTGTACCACATCAACGTCGTGCCGGCCGAGCTGCACTTCAAGTTCCGCAAGGAGCTCCAGGGCCTCCGCGTCGGCCTCAACTTCGAGGTCGGTAACCCTGCTTAAACCCTAATTCCCGAGTGTTGGGCTGCCCGTAGATTTGTCCCCCAATTATTTCTCTCCAGTAGTCCAATGTATCTCGCAAGATTCCGTTAGGCCAAACGTTGGTGGTATGCGCGTACTGGAAATAATTTACTCTGCTGGTGTTGCTGCCTCCTTGCCCCTGGTGTACACTGGGACAGTATACGCCTGCTCACAATCTTGCCAATTTTAGTTATAGAGTTATATGTTGCCAATTTGCGATAGTGGTCGTTGGTACTCTCTGTGCTGTGCGTAACCAGTTCACCTGTGATCTGAGTGTCTAATGCCATATACCATTTTCAGTTCTACAACCTAGAGGTGAACGATTTTGAGGCAAAGGTAGTTCTGAAGCCCCTGGACTTCGACCGGAAGTGGAAGTTCCAGTACAAGCCCATCAGTGGTGACATACAGCTGCTCTCCAAGAAGATACCAGTCACAAAATATCTCAACCTCCAGGTTCCATGCTTAATTCAATCTTTCTATTCACATATCGTTTATGTGAGACCAAGAAGTGATTACATATTTGGCACGTCTCTCTGGTGAGACAACTGACAGCTAGTCCGCACTACTTGCAATATCACATGTTATGGCGCAATTAGATATGTTAAATTGCCTGCCCATGTACTAATTATGCATTTTGATGATTGGTATTAGTTTTTCTGACGGAAGAGATGCCAGTTTATGCATGTACTAGGTATCTGCTTGCTTGATGTGAATGTAGGCATAATTTAGAAATGAGAATAGAAGTGGATCAGTTCATATATCAGTTTTGGAATGCTAAAAGACTATTATCTTTTATGTACTTCTGTGACGGTTCTGATAACGGAATGTTAAGGACCAATATTTTGTTACAACACTATTAAACCTACTTGTTTTCTATAGAAAGTGTCGCTTGTATGCGTGACTGCTTTGATCTGAGTATTTTTCAGAAATTGCTCCTTGGTATACATCAACTTTATTACAAGAAACTAGAAGTGCATATGTTGCCCTCTCTTGTGATATAGAGATGTTCTTGGGCAGTTGGGATATTTAAGGATACATTTTCACTGCCGTATGCATTAGTTTGCAACAGCCATGTCGAAATATGACGCTTAGCCACACATGCCAAATTTTGGGCCGCTAAATTGAAAGCGTTTCTGGGGTTTTAACAGTATTCTTTGGTGATTAAGTATTGCTATTTGTCAGTTTTCAATCACAGCAGCAAATTGGTCATTCAAAATGGTACATGGAAGACTGTGCTGCATTTCTTCACATGTATATATACATCAGGATAAAACTTCAACACCATTTGCCTTGGCAAGGATGTCAGCTTTACCGTTACTTGATTACAAATGACATGTAATCCCCATCCGCATCTATCAAATATACGCGGTTAGCATCCCTGGTACACCAGTTTAGGTAGCCGCAACACATGGTCAAATTTGTAAAAGCTATGCTTAAGAGGCAATATGCCCTTTTTCTAGAGTTCATTCACTTTGATTACATGAGATTTCTAATAACATTGGTAATACAGGTCGGCATTGGTCACAATTTCCAACTGAAGGCAACTGGATGGAAGTGGAAGCTCTCTACTTGCTTGGGGGGAGATGGTGTTTCTCAGATAAGAAACAAATCAAAACTCAACCTGTTTCCAGGGTTTGATCTGAGGCTCGGGTGGAAAGCTGAATATGTGCTTCCTGAGATTCATGGGTATGTCTGAGTCAACACCAAAATATTCTTGTGAGACATCGTTGCAAGCAGGATAGCACTATGTATCAAAAGCCTGCTAACAGGGCGTTTTCAACTTGTGGACACTACAATTCAACTTGTTTTTATATTTGCTCTATGCAGGGCTGTTGGCACAGGAGAACCTGCCTTCAGTATGAACTATGGACGATTGCAAGCATCCATAGACCGTGTTGAGGCTATTGTGACCCAATCAGATCGGTGCTCAACCTCCTAGGATGAGAAGCACACCTGGACAGTGATGCTGTTATGGTCACGAAGCAAGGCAGTAATCCCATGGTTGTTTACTCATGTCTTTTGAGGCTTTGCATCTGATGTACAGAAATGAGCAAACTTTATTTTAACAACATAAAGGAGTATTTTTTTGAGTTTCTCTGGACCGTTTTGCAGCATTCTTGTTTCTAAGAGCATAATGAACGGTGCTCTTTGCTGCTTGTGGTTGGCACATAAAACCCCCTATTTCAGAGTTCATGCTCTGAACCTCATCTTGCTCATTAGATTTCACATTCATAGCAACCTAAAAGTTACATTCAACATACAGTGGCAGTAACCTGGGCTACATCTGATGGGAGGCTGGTACTCCCTCCGTTCCATATTACTTGTCGCTGATGGAGTACATGCCTCGCATAGAAGGATATGATAGAAAGGAAACGAGGTGAGATGTAAGGTGTAACAGCAGAACAAGATCAGGCAAGTCAAAACGCTGGGATACACGGTGATATAACCATTATAGATAGACCTGTATACCAAGAAAAAAAGACTGCAATGATGTATTATCTTAACGGTGCTTCATTCACCAGTTCAAACAGTACTGCTATCAAAAACACTGTCTATTTCGATTAGGCTAAGCTTCATCCTGATAATGATGACAATGGCCAGTAATTCATTTGCTCTTGCGCTCGTTGTTGTAGTCATCAATGAGTCTCTCAACATCCTTCCAGAACAGGCCCTCCACAAGAACACCTTCCTTTGTAAACCTGCCCAATAAGGCAAGAACAGTGTTAGTAATGGAGATAAAAAAAAGAATGTTATGATACAAGCATGCCCTTATACACCATATACATCAACAAAGACAAACATTGAACATACTATGTACACACCCTTAAGCTTGTATATTTTGCCAACTCAATTGCAATTTGCATCTAGTATCTGCAGACTGTGATATCGAAACATACAGAGGTTCTATTGCGCGCAATGAAGCTCGTACGTTTTTAAGGGCACCTGTGTAAGCTTTTCTAGTGTACTCCCTCTGTTCCTAAATATAAGTCTTTTTAGAGATTTCAATAAAGACTACATACGGATGTATATAGACATATTTTAGAGTGTAGATTCACTCATATTGCTCCGTATGTAGTCTGCATTGAAATCTCTAGAAAGACTTATATTTAGGAACGGAGGGTAATATTAAACCATAGAAAGATACACCAAGTATATTTGGAGCAGATATGAGTTGATAATTGATTATACAAGTAATCTGAATAGCATGGTAGAAGCATCAATCGGTTGCATGCTTTAAGGTTAGAATAACAGTCAGAACTACATAAACTTGAAATGTGTGAACAATGCTAAGTAAAAGAAGGTGCCTTCGGTATCGCTCAGATGTAATCATTTAAACAAGATAATGCATATTGATGGCTTATATTAGCCCAATAAACATAGGGCAAACATACCATTTTGTAACACTCTTAGTGAAGTGGACGGGCTTGTGAGCAGAGATAGACTCTGGATCTGCGCTGGCTATTGAAAGATTGTACATGTCCGAGAATCTTGGTAACTTTGAAGATATAACAAGGCCAGTGTTATTGAAAGAACCCTGTGGAAAGTATTTACAATCATAAGTTAACAAAGCTATTCAAATCATGACAGCAAATGTAATGAACATGAGCGTGAATCACAAAGAACATTTGTTCACCATTAGGTATATTCTAATATAAAATGTGCTCATAGCCTCATAGTCCAATGAGTAAGGCAACAAAACCGCATCCATCTTAATAAGAAAGGCACTGGCAAAAGAAGCTTTTTCTGGAACAACACAAGTACTTGGTGAAATATATGCTTCAGCGACTACAAATAACTCAACAGCCAGGTGCATTTGTCATTATAGTCAAGAAGCAAAATGGTCGAACACCTTGCCATTTCAGTTATTTCAAATGATGTCTTTATTTCTTCTGTTATTGACCACATATACAGTTTGTGAATTGTAACATCATACACTAGTGCTTGAGCATTCAATAAAAAATGGCAGCAAGTACAAAACAATGCAACTACTCAGCAGAGTGTATCGCAGTAAACTGCAACTAAACAGGTTAACATGATGCATCAGGGAGAATTGAATGGCACAGTTTAGAATGCATTACAGCGCATGCAATACAATATACAAAGTGGAGAAACTGCTCCCTGAGACGAGGGGGGATGAGTAAAACGGGCTTCATTTGCAACAAAAAATGGTGTGGCTCTTCAGAAACTGCAACATCTTTAGCGGAGATGGGAGGGGATCATATTTATCAAATTGCAATGTACAGAGTCATAATTCATTATACATCACATGTAACTATAATTTTCATTTAACTCGGTCTCAAAACTGCTTCCTAATCGTCGTACACAAGCTGACATGTATTAGTTCGATTTTTATTAGAAACGCAGAAATCATGATGGTATCTACAATTAGAATTCAGGACCAAAAAATCGAGATGAATGTAGAACTCACAGCAGGAGGGTGGGTGAAGATGATGGCATCCTTCTCCTTGGTGTAGCTAAGGATCAGCAGCACCACATTCATCACCACATACGTATCCACCATGAAGTCAAGGACCAACAGTAACAAACAACAAATTCCAAACAATTCCCAACAAAAAATCAGATCTAAAACCAATTCATCAGAACGAGAAATAATCACTGCAAAGGATATAGCGCGATGCAACCGAGAAGGAACTCGCGGTTCTGCGGGAACTTCTTCGGGTAGAACTGCGCGAGGAGCGCGATGGCTATCACGGCCGTCCCGATCAGGAGCTTCCAGTTGCCCAGCCGCGTGTTCTCCACATAGCCCTTGCCCTTCACGACCTGATCGCACCAAGGGACTGAATCATGGGTGACCAAATCTAGAGGAACCAAATGGGGGAGATGGATATAGATCTCGAACAGGAGATGGGGGGTAGGGTTTAGTGTGTATCTTGCAGTACCTCGGCGACGGTCTCGTCGAGGAGGTGTTTGATGGAGTGGGGGTCGAGGAGGTTGGCCTTCTTCGGGGTCACCTTCGCCGGCGTGGCCACCGCGCCGTCGCTCGCCATCTGCGCCGTCGTCGAGGGGGAGGAGATGGGCCGGTGCGGATCAATACGGATGAGCGGGATGCGGAGGCGCGGGCCTGTCAGTATATGCGGGATGTGTCGATGACGGGTGGGCGCGCTTTGTACCGGGACCCGCTTGTCAGTGGCGTGCTTATTTTGCTGATAGGTGGACCTGGTTTGCCACGTAGATCGTGGTGGGCTGGACCAATGGGAGAGATGGAGCGGCGTCACCAGAGCGCCATGTCATCACTGAAAGAACCGCAAAAGGTTACCATTTTTAAGCGGTGCAAAAGTCTACCAAGAGCATCTAAAACCGAGCTCCTCAAACACCCTATACATTTGGAATTTGGGACAGATGGTCCGGTCTGTCCACTCACAAAAAATGACCAAGACGAGCACCTCAAACTTCATATATGTTCGAGTTGAACGGCACCTCACATATCTCAATCAAATTTGGAATGAAGAGTCCCGGACGCGCCCGGTCCATCCTCCACGTCGAATCCGCCCCATGCTGGCCCACCCCAGCCCCATATTTACTCGTCTCCATCCGCATCACGGGCCAAACCCTAGCCACTCCACTCCGCTCTCAAGCTCCATTCCGATAATCTCCTGTTGGGGAACGTAGTAATTTCAAAAAAAAAAATCCTAAGCACACGCAAGATCATGGTGATGCATAGCAACGAGAGGGGAGAGTGTTGTCCACGTACCCTCGTAGACCGTTAAGCGGAAGCGTTATAACAACGCGGTTGATGTAGTGTACGTCTTCACAATCGACCGATCCTCAGCACCGAACGTACGCCACCTCCGCGTTCAGCACACGTTCAGCTCGGTGACGTCCCGCGAACTCACGATCCAGTAGAGCCCGGGGAAGAGTTTCGTCAGCATGACGACGTGATGACGATGTTGATGAAGCTACCGACGCAGGGCTTCGCCTAAGCACCGCTATGATATAATCGAGGTGGATTATGGTGGAGGGGGGCACCGCACACGGCTAAGAGATCAACAGATCAATTGTTGTGTCCATGGGGTGCCCCCTGCCCCCGTATATAAAGGAGCTAGGGGGAGGCGGCCGGCCAAGGAGGAGTGCGCGCCAAGGGGGGAGTCCTACTCCCACCGGGAATAGGACTCCATCTTTTCCTAGTTGGAGTAGGAGAGGAGAAGGAAGGAAGAGAGGAAGAGAAGGAAAGGGGGGGCGCCCCCCCCCCCTCCTTGTCCAATTCGGACTAGAGGGGGAGGGGGCGCACGGCTGCCCTTGGCCACCCCTCCTCTTCTCCCACTAAGGCCCATTAGGCCCAATATACTTCCCGGGGGGTTCCGGTAACCCCCCGTACTCCGATAAATGTCCGAAACCTCCCGAAACACTTCCGGTGTCTGAACATAGTCATCCAATATATCGATCTTTACGTCTCGACCATTTCGAGACTCCTCGTCATGTCCGTGATCATATCTGGGACTCCAAACTACCTTCGGTACATCAAAACACAAAAAATCATAATACCGATCGTCACAGAATTTTAAGCGTGCGGACCCTACGGGTTCGAGAACTATGTAGACATGACCGAGACATGTCTCCGGTCAATAACCAATAGCGGAACCTGGATGCTCATATTGGTTCCTACATATTTTACGAAGATCTTTATCGGTCAAACCGCATAACAACATATGTTGTTCCCTTTGTCATCGGTATGTTACTTGCCCGAGATTCGATCGTCGGTATCTCAATACCTAGTTCAATCTCGTTACCGGCAAGTCTCTTTACTCGTTCCATAATGCAACATCCCGCAACTAACTCATTAGTCACATTGCTTGCAAGGCTTATAGTGATGTGCATTACCGAGAGGGCCCAGAGATACCTCTCTGACAATCAGAGTGACAAATCCTAATCTTGATCTATGCCAACTCAACAAGTACCATCGGAGACACCTGTAGAGCACCTTTATAATCACCCAGTTACGTTGTGACATTTGGTAGCACACAAAGTGTTCCTCTGGTAATCGGGAGTTGCATAATCTCATAGTCATAGGAACATGTATAAGTCATGAAGAAAGCAATAGCAGTAAACTAAAACGATCAAGTGCTAAGCTAACGGAATGGGTCAAGTCAATCACATCATTCTTCTAATGATGTGATCCCGTTTATCAAATGATAACTCATGTCTATGGTTAGGAAACATAACCATCTTTGATCAACGAGCTAGTCAAGCAGAGGCATACTAGTGACACTATGTTTGTCTATGTATTCACACATGTATTATGTTTCCGGTTTAATACAATTCTAGCATGAATAATAAACATTTATCATGAAATAAGGAAATAAATAATAACTTTATTATTGCCTCTAGGGCATATTTCCTTCAGTCTCCCACTTGCACTAGAGTCAATAATCTAGATTACACAGTAATGATTCTAACACCCATGGAGCCTTGGTGTTGATCATGTTTTGCTCATGAGAGAGGCTTAGTCAACGGGTCTGCAACATTTAGATTCGTATGTATCTTGCAAATCTCTATGTCTCCCACCTGGACTTGATCCCTGATGGAATTGAAGCGTCTCTTGATGTGCCTGGTTCTCTTGTGAAATCTGGATTCCTTTGCCAAGGCAATTGCACCAGTATTGTCACAAAAGATTTTCATTGGACCCGATGCACTAGGTATGACACCTAGATCGGATATGAACTCCTTCATCCAGACTCCTTCATTTGCTGCTTCCGAAGCAGCTATGTACTCCGCTTCACACGTAGATCCCGCCACGACGCTTTGTTTAGAAATGCACCAACTGACAGCTCCATCGTTCAATATAAACATGTATCCAGTTTGTGATTTAGAATCATCTGGATCAGTGTCAAAGCTTGCATCGACGTAACCACTTACGACGAGCTCTTTGTCACCTCCATAAATGAGAAACATATCCTTAGTCCTCTTTAGGTACTTCAGGATGTTCTTGACTACTGTCCAGTGATCCACCCCTGGATTACCTTGGTACCTCCCTGCCAAACTAATAGCACGGCACACATCAGGTCTGGTACATAGCATTGCATACATGATAGAGCCTATGGCTGAATCATAGGGAACACTTTTCATTTTCTCTATCTTCTGCAGTGGTCGGGCATTGAGTCTTACTCAACTTCACACCTTGTAACACAGGCAAGAACCCTTTCTTAGCTTGATCCATTTTGAACTTCTTCAAAACGTTATCAAGCTATGTGCTTTGTGAAAGTCCAATTAAGCGTCTTGATCTATCTCTATAGATCTTGATGCCCAATATATAAGCAGCTTCACCGAGGTCTTTCATTGAAAAACTCTTATCCAAGTATCCTTTTATGCTATCCAGAAATTCTATATCATTTCCAATCAACAATGTGTCATCTACATATAATATTAGAAATGCTACAGAGCTCCCACTCACTTTCTTGTAAATATAGGCTTCTCCAAAAGTCTGTATAAAACCATATGCTTTGATCACACTATCAAAACGTTTATTCCAACTCCAAGAGGCTTGCACCAGTCCATAAATGGATCGCTGGAGCTTGCACACTTTGTTAGTACCCTTTGGATCGATAAAACCTTCAGGTTGAATCATATACAACTCTTCTTCGAGAAACCATTTAGGAATGCAGTCTTTACATCCATTTGCCAAATTTCATAATCATAAATGCGGCAATTGCTAACATGATTCAGATGGATTTAAGCATCGCTACGGGTCAGAAGGTCTCATCGTAGTCAACTCCTTGAACTTGTCGAAAACCTTTCGCGACAAGTCGAGCTTTGTAGACAGTAATGTTACCGCCAGCGTCAGTCTTCTTCTTGAAGATCCATTTATTCTCGATGGCTTGTCGATCATCGGGCAAGTCAACCAAAGTCCATACTTTGTTCTCATACATGGATCCCATCTCAGATTTCATGGCTTCAAGCCATTTTGCAGAATCTGGGCTCATCATCGCTTCCTCATAGTTCGTAGGCTCGTCATGTTCAAGTAACATGACCTCCAGAATAGGATTACCGTACCACTCTGGTGCGGATCTTACTCTGGTTGACCTACGAGGTTCGGTAGTAACTTGATCTGAATTTTCATGATCATCATCATTAGCTTCCTCACTAATTGGTGTAGGTGTCACAGGAACCGGTTTCTGTGATGAACTACTCTCCAATAAGGGAGCAGGTACAGTTACCTCATCAAGTTCTACTATCCTCCCACTCAGTTCTTTCGAGAGAAACTCCTTCTCTAGAAAGGATCCATTCTTAGCAACAAATGTCTTGCCTTCAGATCTGTGATAGAAGGTGTACCCAACAGTCTCTTTTCGGTATCCTATGAAGACACATTTCTCCGGTTTGGGTTCGAGCTTATCAGGTTGAAGTTTTTTCACATAAGCATCGCAGCCCCAAACTTTAAGAAACGACAACTTTGGTTTCTTGCCAAACCACAGTTCATAAGGCGTCGTTTCAACGGATTTTGATGGTGCCCTATTTAACGTGAATGCAACCGTCTCTAAAGCATAACCCCAAAACAATAGCGGTAAATCAGTAAGAGACATCATAGATCGCACCATATCTAGTAAAGTACGATTACGACATTCGGACACACCATTACGCTGTGGTGTTCCGGGTGATGTGAGTTGCGAAACTATTCCACATTGTTTCAAATGTAGACCAAACTCGTAACTCAAATATTCTCCTCCACGATCAGATCGTAGAAACTTTATTTTCTTGTTATGATGATTTTCCACTTCACTCTGAAATTCTTTGAACTTTTCAAATGTTTCAGACTTATGTTTCATTAAGTAGATATACCCATATCTGCTCAAATCATCTGTGAAGGTGAGAAAATAACGATACCCGCCGCGAGCCTCAATATTCATTGGACCACATACATCAGTATGTATGATTTCCAACAAATCCGTTGCTCGCTACATTGTCCCGGAGAACGGCATTTTAGTTATCTTGCCCATGAGGCATGGTTCGCAAGTACCAAGTGATTCATAATCAAGTGATTCCAGAAGTCCATCAGTATGGAGTTTCTTCATGCGCTTTACACCAATATGACCCAAACGGCAGTGCCACAAATAAGTTGCACTATCATTATCAACTCTACATCTTTTGGCTTCAACATTATGAATATGTGTATCACTACTATCGAGATTCAATACAAATAGACCACTCTTCAAGGGTGCATGACCATAAAAGATATTACTCATATAAATAGAACAACCATTATTCTCGGATTTAAATGAATAACCATCTCGCATCAAACAAGATCCAGATATAATGTTCATGCTTAATGCTAGCACCAAATAATAATTATTTAGGTCTAAAACTAATCCCGAAGGTAGATGTAGAGGTAGCGTGTCGACGGCGATCACATCGACTTTGGAACCATTTCCCACGTGCATCGTCACCTCGTCCTTAGTCAGTCTTCATTTAATCCGTAGTCCCTGTTTCGAGTTGCAAATATTAGCAACAGAACCAGTATCAAATACCCAGGTGCTACTACGAGCTCTAGTAAGGTACACATCAATAATATGTATATCACATATGTTGGGGAACGTAGCAGAAATTTAAAATTTTCTACGCATCACCAAGATCAATCTATGGAGTCATCTAGCAACGAGGGGAGAGGAGTGCATCTACATACCCTTGCAGATCGCGAGCGGAAGCGTTCAAGAGAACGGGGTTGATGGAGTCGTACTCGTCGTGATCCAAATCACCGAAGATCCTAGCGCCGAACGGACGGCACCTCCGCATTCAACACACGTACGGAGCGAGGATGTCTCCCGCACCTTGATCCAGCAAGGAGGAGGGAGAGGTTGAGGAAGAGGGCTCCAACAGCAGCACGACGCGCGTGGTGGTGGTGGAGCTGCAGTACTCTGGCAGGGCTTCGCCAAGCTCTTGCGGAGGAGGAGAGGTGTTGGGGAGGGGAGGGGCTGCGCCTTGGATGGTGTATGCAGCCCTCCCCTTGCCCCTCTATATATAGGGGAAGGAGGAAGGGGCCCGGCCCCCTCTAGATGAGATCTAGAGGGGGGCGGCCAAGGGGAGGGGGCTTGCCCCCCAAGCAAGGGGGGCGCCCCCCTTAGGGTTTTCCCCCCAACCCTAGGCGCATGGGCCCAAGGGGGGGATGCGCCCATCCCATGTAGGGCTGGTTCCCTTTCCTCTACAGCCCATTAGGCCCTTCGAGAGAGGTGGCCCCTCCCGGTGGACCCCTGGAACCCCTCCGGTGGCCCCGGTACAATACCGATATGCCCCCGAACCTTTCCGATGACCGTATGACAACTTCCTACATATAAATCTTCACCTCCGGACCATTCCGGAACTCCTCGTGCCATCCGGGACTCCGAAAAACATTCGGTAATCACATACAAGTCTTCCTAATAACCCTAGCGTCATCGAACCTTAAGTGTGTAGACCCTACGGGTTCGGGAACCATGCAGACATGACCGAGACAACTCTCCGGCCAATAACCAACAACGGGATCTGGATACCCATGTTGGCTCCCACATGTTCCACGATGATCTCATTGGATGAACCACGATGTCGAGGATTCAAGCAATCCCGTATACAATTCCCTTTGTCAATCGGTACGTTACTTGCCCGAGATTCGATCGTCGGTATCCCAATACCTCGTTCAATCTCGTTACCGGCAAGTCACTTTACTCATTCCATAATGCATAATCCCGTGACCAACTACTTAGTCACACTGAGCTCATTATGATGATGCATTACCGAGTGGGCCCAGAGATACCTCTCCATCATACGGAGTGACAAATCCTAGTCTCGATTCATGCCAACCCAACAGACACTTTCGGAGATACCTGTAGTGTAACTTTATATCCACCCAGTTACGTTGTGACGTTTGGTACACCCAAAGCACTCCTACGGTATCCGGGAGTTGCACAATCTCATGGTCTAAGGAAATGATACTTGACACTTAGAAAAGCTCTAGCAGACGAACTACACGATCTTGTGCTATGCTTAGGATTGGGTCTTGTCCATCACTCATCTTTTCTCTATCTTCTTCCATGGTCAGGCATTGAGCCGTGCTCAATCTCGTACCTTGCAACACAGGCAAGAACCCCTTCTTTGACTGATCCATATTGAACTTCTTCAATATCTTGTCAAGGTACGTACTCTGTGAAAGACCAATGAGGCGTCTCGATCTATCTCTATAGATCTTGATGCCTAATATATAAGCAGCTTCTCCAAGATCCTTCATTGAAAAACACTTGTTCAAGTAGGCCTTTATGCTTTCCAAGAATTCTATATCATTTCCCATCAATAGTATGTCATCCACATATAATATGAGAAATGCTACAGAGCTCCCACTCACTTTCTTGTAAACGCAGGCTTCTCCATAAGTCTGCGTAAACCCAAACGCTTTGATCATCTCATCAAATCAAATGTTCCAACTCTGAGATGCTTGCACCAGCCCATAGATTGAGCGTTGGAGCTTGCACACCTTGTCAGCATTCTTAGGATCGACAAAACCTTCCGGCTGCATCATATACAATTCTTCCTTAAGGAAACCATTAAGGAATGCCGTTTTGACGTCCATTTGCCATATCTCATAATCATAGAATGCAGCAATTGCTAACATGATTCGAACAGACTTCAGCTTCGCTACGGGTGAGAAAGTCTCATCGTAGTCAACCCCTTGAACTTGTCGATAACCCTTAGCGACAAGCCGAGCCTTATAGATGGTCACATTACCATCCGCGTCTGTCTTCTTCTTAAAGATCCACTTATTTTCTATGGCTCGCCGATCATCGGGCAAGTCAGTCAAAGTCCATACTTCATTTTCATACATGGATCCTATCTTGGATTTCATGGCTTCCAGCCATTTGTCAGAATCTGGGCCCGCCATCGCTTCTTCATAGTTCGAAGGTTCACCATTGTCCAACAACATGATTTCCAGGACAGGGTTGTCGTACCACTCTGGTGCGGAACATGTCCTTGTGGACCTACGAAGTTCAGTAGCAACTTGATCTGAAGTTTCATGATCATCATCATTAACTTCCTCTCTAGTCGGTGCAGGCACCTCAGGAACATTTTCCTGAGCTATGCCACTCTCCGGTTCAAGAGGCAATACTTCATGAAGTTCTACTTTCCTCCCACTTACTTCTTTCGAGAGAAACTCTTTCTCTAGAAAGGATCCATTCTTGGCAACAAAGATCTTGCCTTCGGATCTGAGGTAGAAGGTATACCCAATAGTTTCTTTAGGGTATCCTATGAAGACGCATTTTTCCGATTTGGGTTCGAGCTTTTCAGGTTGAAGTTTCTTCACGTAAGCATCGCATCCCCAAACTTTTAGAAACGACAGCTTAGGTTTTTCCCAAACCATAATTCATACGGTGTCGTCTCAACGGATTTTGATGGAGCCCTATTTAAAGTGAATGCGGCAGTCTCTAAAGCATAGCCCCAAAATGACAGCGGTAGATCGGTAAGAGACATCATAGATCGCACCATATCCAATAGAGTGCAATTACAATGTTCGTACACACCATTACGCTGAGGTGTTCCAGGCGGCGTGAGTTGTGAAACTATTCCACATTTCCTTAAGTGCGTGCCAAATTCATGACTCAAATATTCTCCCCCACGATCTGATCGTAAGAAATTGATTTTTCTGTCACGTTGATTCTCAACCTCACTCTGAAATTCCTTGAACTTTTCAAAGGTCTCAGACTTGTGTTTCATTAAGTAGACATACCCATATCTACTCAAGTCATCAGTGAGGGAGAGAACATAACGATAGCCACCGCGAGCCTCAACACTCATTGAACTGCACACATCAGTATGTATGATTTCCAATAAGTTGGTTGCTCGCTCCATTGTTCCGGAGAACGGAGTCTTGGTCATTTTGCCCATGAGGCATGGTTCGCACGTGTCAAATGATTCATAATCAAGAGACTTCAAAAGTCCATCTGCATGGAGTTTCTTCATGCGTTTGACACCAATGTGACCAAGGCGGCAGTGCCACAAGTATGTGGGGCTATCATTATCAACCTTACATCTTTTGGTATTCACACTATGAATATGTGTAACATCACGTTCGAGATTAAATAAAAATAAACTATTGACCAGCGGGGCATGACCATAAAACATATCTCTCATATAAATAGAACAACCATTATTCTCGGATTTAAATGAGTAGCCATCTCGTATTAAACGAGATCCTGATACAATGTTCATGCTCAAAGCTGGCACTAAATAACAATTATTGAGGTTTAAAACTAATCCCGTAGGTAAATGTAGAGGTAGTGTGCCGACAGCGATCACATCGACCTTGGAACTATTCCCGACGCGCATCGTCACCTCGTCCTTCGCCAGTCTCTGCTTATTCCGCAGCTCCAGTTTTGAGTTACAAATATGAGCAACCGCACCGGTATCAAATACCCAGGAGCTACTACGAGTACTAGTAAGGTACACATCAATAACATGTATCACATATACCTTTGGTGTTGCCGGCCTTCTTGTCTGCTAAGTACTTGGGGCAGTTCCGCTTCCAGTGACCACTTCCCTTGCAATAATAACACTCAGTCTCGGGCTTGGGTCCATTCTTTGGCTTCTTCCCGACAGCTTGCTTACCGGGCGCGGCAACTCCCTTGCCGTCCTTCTTGAAGTTCTTTTTACCCTTGCCCTTCTTAAACTTAGTGGTTTTATTCACCATCAACACTTGATGTTCCTTTTTGATTTCCACCTCCGCTGATTTCAACATTGAATATACCTCAGGAATGGTATTTTCCATCCCCTGCATATTGAAGTTCATCACAAAGCTTTTGTAGCTAGGTGGGAGCGACTGAAGGATTCTGTCAACGACCGCATCATCCGGGAGATTAACTCCCACCTGAGACAAGCGGTTGTGCAACCCAGACATTTTGAGTATGTGCTCGCTGACGGAACTATTCTCCTCCATCTTACAACTGTAGAAATTGTCGGAGACTTCATATCTCTCGACCCGGGCATGAGCTTGGAAAACCATTTTCAGCTCTTGGAACATCTCATATGCTCCGTGTTGCTCAAAACGCTTCTGGAGCCCCGGTTCTAAGCTCTAAAGCATGCCGCACTAAACCAGGGAGTAATCATCAGCACGGGACTGCCAAGCATTCATAACGTCTTGGTTTGCTGGGGGTGGTGCTTCACCTAGCGGTGCTTCAAGGACATATGCTTTCTTGGCAGCTATGAGGATGATCCTCAAGTTCCGGACCCAGTCCGTATAGTTGCTACCATCGTCTTTCAGCTTGGTTTTCTCTAGGAACGCGTTGAAGTTGAGGACAACATTAGCGTGGGCCATTTGATCTACAAGACATATTGTAAAGATTATAGACTAAGTTCATGATAATTAAGTTCATCTAATCAAATTATTTAATGAACTCCCACTCAGATAGACATCCCTCTTGTAAGTGCATCTAGTGCCACCCCTAGTTGGTTTTGGAGTATTGACGACAAACCTAGTTGAGGGACTAATGTGTTTGTGAGAATTGCAGGATAACACAGGTAGAAGTCCCTCATTGATTCGGTTTTCCTACCAGAGATGACCCCTAAAAATGTATGAAGACATTGAAGTCAAAGGTGGTATATGAAGATATTCACATTGAAGACTATGACAAGAGAAGACATCGCATGAAGCCTATGGAGCTCGAAGACTTAGATCTTTCGTAGTTCTTTTTCTTCCTCTTTGTTGAGTCATAGGAACCACCGTACTGTTAAGTGGGGTCCAAGAGAACCAGTCAGAATGACTGAAGTGATGCTTAAACAAAACCTATGTCTTCGAGTGAAGACTTTGAGAGCGAATCTTGTCCAGAGTCGGACAAGTCAGCTTTGCTTGTAGCCCAAGTAAAGTTGCCGTGTGAGTTTGAAATCTGACCGTTCGAACACGTGTCAGTTCCTTAGTGACCAAGGGTCATTTCGGATAAATCAGGTCGGGTTGCCAAGTGGCTATAAATAGCCCACCCCCTACAACCATAAACGGTTGGCTGCTCAGATTCAGAGTACGGCTTTTGTCGTTTGAGAGCAACCCACCTCGAAGCCTTTGAGAGAGAATTCCTTGTGAGGATAAAGCCCTAACCACCCAGAGCCAAATAGAATTAGGCATCACTTAAGTCTTCTTGTCTGTGTGATCTGAAGACCTGTTACACTTGAGGATTGTGCATCCTCCAGCCGGTTAGGCGTCGCGCTCTGAGCATCCAAGAGACATTGTGGATTGCCGGTGAACGAAGTCTGTGAAGGTTTGGGAGTCTACCTTGAGGACTTACCAGAGTGATTGGGCGAGGTCTGTGTGACCTTAGCTCAAGGGGAATACGGTGAGGACTGGGTGTCCTGAGCTGCGTGTTCAGGACTGGGTGTCCGGGACTGTCTGTCCTAAGGTTTAAATACCTAGCCGCCCTAACCAGACATACAGTTGTCACAGCAACTGGAACTGGTCCAACAAATCATTGTCTTCAACGAGTCACTGGTTTCATCTTCCCTTCCCTTTACTTACTGTTACTCCTTGTGAAGTCATTGTATGATTGCACTATCTTTTATCTTCACTGAGTGACTGCGTTTTCTGTTTGGCTTCATAATATCTTCCTACCTGATCCTTACTACATTGCTGCTATTAGTCATTGTGCTTTCACTCCATTGAATACTTGACTATGGCTTGCCTAGTGTAGTCTACCTTCCGCTGCAGGGTAATAGGTTTATTTCTATCGTTTGTCTTCATAACTTCCATGTTTTGAAGACTTTCATAAAAATCGCCTATTCACCCCCCTCTAGTCGATATAACGCACTTTCAATTGGTATCAGAGCGAGGTGCTCCCTTGTTCTGTGTGATTCGGTTTAACCACCTGGAGTTTTAGCTATGTCGACTGCAGGGATAATTAAAGTCTCTGCTGCATGCCCCGTCTTCGATGGAACTGAATATCCCTACTGGAAGAATAAGATGCGCATGCATCTTGAAGCCATTGATGTCGACCTATGGTATGTCGTCAAGAACGGCGTTCCCAAGGCTGGAGAAGGTGTCACTGCTGCTGATGTCAAGAAGTTCGTTCAACTGGACTCTACTGCCAAGAATATCATTTGTGGTCATCTGACCAAAGGACAGTATGGCCGTGTGAGTGCTTTGGAAACATCTAAGCTGGTCTGGGACTGGCTCTCCAAGGTCAATGAAGGCGTCTCAACCCAAAGAGATCAGAGAATTAGTGTCCTTCGCAACCTCTTCAACCGCTTCAAGCGAAATGACAATGAGAATGTCCAGCTCACATTTGACCGACTCACTGACATCACAAATGAGCTTCAAGCCCTCGGCGCTACTGAGATCACCAAGCATGAAGTCATCAAGACACTACTGAGATCACTTGACAGTTCGTTTGACACCCTAGCCCTGATGATTCAAGAACGTCCTGATTTCAAGACACTCGATCCGTCTGACATACTTGAGAGGCTCAACACACATGAGTTTTAGCTTTCTGAGAAAAGAGATATCTACGGTCCAAACTATGGGCGAACTCGTGCCTTGAAGGCAAAAGCTGTCTCCTCATCTGAAGAAGAATCTGACAGCAGTTCGGATGATCCTGAAGACATTGGAAGGGAACTTGCTATGCTTGTGAAGAAGTTCCAAAAATTCACCAAGAAGAAAGGTTTCAGAAAGTCTTCCCGATCAAGCTCAAGGAATGATGAAGCTTCTGCTCATGACTACAAGAAGAAAACATGTCACAAGTGCAAGAAACCTGGCCACTTCATCTCTGAGTGTCCGCAGTGGGACAATGAGAACAAAAATAAGAAGAAGAGCAAGGAATATGACTCTGACGACAAGAAGAAGAAGAAATACTCAAAGTCTTCTTCCAAGTCTTCCTCAAAGTCTTCATCACACAAGAAGAGCTCATCTGGCAAGCACGTGCGTTTGTTGGCAAGGAAATGGATTCAGAGGAGGAGTCCGATTCAGGCGTCGCAAGTTTGGCTACAACATACGTTGCCAAGTCCATCTTCAACACTGAAGACAATGACTTCATCACCGACACCGATGCAAATGACAAGGACTACTCCGCTTCTACCTACTGCTTCATGGCACGCGGTGCCAAGGTAAACACACGCACTACTCACTATCAAACATCTAGTGACGATGACTCTGATTGTGGTTCAAAACCCAGCTACAAAACACTTGCTAAAATTGCAACTGAACACCAGAAAGCTATGGAACATATTCAAAAACTGTTAGACAGAAGCGATGATCTGTTAGGTGCTGAAATGACTCGATCTGAGTCCTTAATTGAAGACATAAAAAATCTTCACGTTAAGTATGAGGAACTTGAAAGTCGTCATGAAACGCTCTCAACAACTCATGAAAGCTTTCCTATGATTATCTTCAAAGGAAGCAAGATCTTGAGAAATTGAGAGCGGCTCATGAAGATCTTCAAAAGGAAAATGAGTCACTTCGCGCCGAACAGATCAGCTCCGCTCAGGAAGGATTTGAACCACCATGTCTTAAATGCATTGAGCGTGATAATGCTACTACTGTTGCTGAATGTTCTACTGCTGCTACTGTTGTAATATCTTCAACTGTTGATGTGGGAACTAACCCCTCTGCTGAGGATTCCACTGCTATTGCTGATGAGAATGCTAGGTTGAAGACATTGCTTGAAACAGGGATGTACAAAAGTCTTAAAGGGCATCAGACACTATGTGATGTCCTCAAAAAGCAGATCTTGAAACGAAACCCGAGGAAAGAGAGTGTTGGGTTCGTAAGGAAAATGAACGCTGATGGCTCTTACTGGAAACCTGAGCAGTACCCCAAAACCACATGGGTTGCCGCAAAGGAATTTTCAGCAGATCCATCCACTCTATCTGGGTTCACTTGTGCAAACCCCATTGTCATTGATGAATCCTTTGATGCAAACTATAAACTGTTTAAGAATCAGAATGGTGAAGTGTTTGCCAGGTATATTGGTACTAACTGCAGGAATGGACCGCCTATGGAGAAGATCTGGGTTCCGAAAAAGTGTCTGGAGAATCTTCCTGTGAATGTCATCATGACACCTCACGTGAAGAAGACAAACCTCAGACCAAAGGCTTCATACGGTCCAAAGGCTTCATACAGACAGAGGACTCACCTGAGTCGCACTAACGCAAATGTTTTGCAGGGAAACCATACTCAGGCCTATGAATATGAGAGCGGTTCATCAAACTGCCATGTTCATAAGACCAAGAACTATTCTGCTTATTCTTATGTGTACTATTGTCCGCCTGCAAGACTGTTTGCTAGGGCTCCAAAGCCAAAGTTCTCAGATGCTGCACTTAGACTTATTGCTTCTAAGCCACCCTTGAAGATGTGGGTGGCTAAGAAAGCTTAACTCTCTTTTGCAGGGAAAGGTCTCCAGCAGAAAACCAAAATCGTCTGACGCTATTGCTGGGGACCTTAAACATCTTGTAGGGCGCAAGATCAAATGCCCGAATGGTCTTACTATGTACTTCGTTCCTGAATCGCTTGCTACTCTCGCTATTAGTCCTAATCTGGATCTAAGCTTTCATAACCCACTAGTTCGTCAAATGTTTTTGCTTCACAATTCTCTTCGTGAAGTCTATCCCCCTAACTGCACTGTAGGGTACGACACCAGCGTCTTCAGAATGGATTATTGATAGTGGGTGTACAAATCACATTACTGGCAAAAGAAGCCTTCTTATGGACTCAACCTTACGTCCATCCGACAAGAGCCACATCACATTTGCTGACACTGGTAAAAGTAAGGTATTGGGTCTAGGTAGAGTTGCAATCTCAAGGGATCAACACATGGATAAAGTCATGCTTGTTGAATCCCTTGGCTTCAACTTAATGTCTGTCTCAATGCTTTGCACTTTAAACATGATCGTAATATTTAGAAAATATCGTTGCCTTGTTCTAATGGAATCTGACAAGTCTCTAGTATTTGAAGGGTATCGAAAAGATGATTTGTACGTGGTAGATTTCTCAGCAGGACCACAGCTTGCCATATGTCTTCTAGCAAAAGCTTCAGAATGCTGGCTCTGGCATCGGAGGCTTGGGCATGCTGGCATGAGGAACCTCCACACCCTGGCAAAGAAGAAGCATGTCATAGGCATCGAGGGCGTCAAGTTCAAGAAAGATCACTTATGCGGTGCCTGTGAGGCAGGAAAGATGACGAGGGCCAAACATCCCTCGAAGACAATCATGACTACTACTCGACCCTTCGAACTGCTTCACATGGATCTTTTCGGTCCCACTCATTACTCAACTCTTACTACTACTGCTTGTCTCTATGGCTTTGCCATTGTTGATGATTATTCTAGATATACTTGGGTGCACATAATCCTTTACAAGACTGAAGTGCAGGATGTCTTCAGACGCTTCGCCAATCGAGCAATGAACAACTATGGCGCCAAGATAAAGCATATCAGAAGTGACAATGGCACTGAATTCAAGAACACTGGCCTTGATACATATCTTGATACCTTGGGCATCACACATGAATTCTCAGCCCCGTACACGCCACAGCAGAATGGCGTCGTCGAACGCAAGAACAGAACACTCATTGAGATGGCCAGAACGATGCTAGATGAATACAAGACTCCAAGAAAATTCTGGCCTGAAGCCATTGATACTGCATGCCATACAATCAATCGTGTTTATCTTCACAAGCTTCTGAACAAGACATCTTATGAGCTCCTTACTGGCAAGAAGCCAAATGTCAGTTACTTCAGAGTATTTGGCGCCAGGTGCTGGATCAAGGACCCACATCACACCTCAAAGTTTGCACCAAAAGCACATGAGGGTTTTATGCTTGGATATGGAAAAGATTCGCACTCCTACAGAGTCTTCAATCTCTTTCATTATAAAGTGGTTGAAACAGTGAATGTGCAGTTCGATGAGACAAACGGTTCACAAAGAGAGCACCTGCCAAATGTGCTAGATGAAGTTCCATCCAGTGAATCAATCAAGCTAATGGGAACTGGAGAAATTATACCTTCTGAAGCTCATCCTGAAGAAGAACTTATCATCTCAGCACCTGATCAATCTGAAGACAATGCTCAGCCTGAAGACATTCCCTCTAACAACGATAATGATCAGCAAGAGCAAAATCTTCGCCCTGTACATCCTCGTGTTGCCAATGAAGTGCAGATTGAAAGAATAATTGATAACATCAATGCACCCGGTCCACTCACTCGTTCAAGGGAAACTCAGCTAGCAAATTTCTGCGGGCACTTCGCATTCGTCTCAATAACAGAACCCAAGAAAGTTGAAGAAGCCTTCATGGAACCTGAATGGATTCAAGCTATGCAAGAAGAGCTTCAACAGTTTGAGCTGAATAATGTATGGGAACTGGTTAAGCGTCCCGATCCTCGGAAGCACAACATAATAGGCACAAAATGGATATACCGCAACAAACAAGATGAGCACGGTCAAGTTGTCAGAAACAAAGCTCGTCTCGTTGCTCAAGGATATACTCAAGTGGAAGGTATTGACTTCGATGAAACATTTGCTCCTGTGGCTAGACTTGAAGCCATACGCATACTGCTGGCCTATGCAAATCATCACAACATACTCCTTTATCAAATGGATGTGAAGAGCGCCTTTCTCAATGGCAAGATTGAAGAAGTGTATGTTGCACAACCACCTGGCTTTGAAGATCCAAAACATCCTGACATGGTATACAAGCTCAACAAGGCACTGTATGGCCTCAAACAAGCCCCTCGGGCCTGGTATGACACACTCAAATACTTCCTGAAGAGCAAAGGCTTCATACCTGGTTCCCTCGACCCCACTCTCTTCACGAAGACATATGATGGTGAACTGTTTGTGTGCCAAATATATGTGGATGACATTATCTTCGGGTGCACCAATCAGAAGTACAGTGAAGAGTTTGGATTTATGATGCAAGAGCAATATCAAATGTCTATGATGGGAGAGCTGAAGTTCTTTCTCGGTCTTCAAATACGACAGCAACGCAACGACATCTTCATATCTCAAGAGAAGTATCTCAAAGATTGCCTGAAGAAGTTCGGTATGCAAGACTGCAAAGGCTTCACGACGCCAATGCCAGCCAAGCATCATCTGGGTCCTGACAACAATGGTAAAGAGTTCGATCAAAAGGTATACCGCTCCATGATTGATTCTTTACTTTATCTATGTGCATCTAGGCCAGATATTATGCTTAGTGTTTGCATGTGTGCTCGATTC
This sequence comes from Triticum urartu, assembly GCF_003073215.2. Classification (NCBI taxonomy): domain Eukaryota; kingdom Viridiplantae; phylum Streptophyta; class Magnoliopsida; order Poales; family Poaceae; genus Triticum; species Triticum urartu. The sequence goes on from NC_053023.1 coordinate 520,364,823, forward strand.
CAAGCGACACCAAAGGAGTCGCATCACTTAGCTGTGAAGCGAATTCTTCGATATTTGGCTCACACCCCAACTCTAGGATTATGGTATCCAAAGGGCTCAGAGTTTGATCTGGTTGGATTCTCGGATGCTGATTATGCTGGTGACAAAGTGGATCGCAAGTCTACATCAGGCACATGTCATTTTCTGGGACGATCACTTGTATGTTGGTCTTCAAAGAAGCAGAACTGTGTATCTCTCTCCACTGCTGAATCTGAATACATTGCTGCTGGATCTTGCTGCGCTCAGCTTTTGTGGATGAAGCAAACACTTAAGGACTATGGCATTCATCTGAAGCAAGTGCCACTCTACTGCGACAACGAAAGCACCATCAAGATTGCCAACAACCCAGTTCAGCACTCGAAGACAAAGCACATTGAAATTCGTCATCACTTTCTCAGAGATCATGTTGTGAAGGAAGATATTGATATCATACACGTCAACACTGAAGATCAATTGGCAGATATCTTCACCAAGCCCTTGGATGAGAAGAGATTTTGCAAGTTACGGTGTGAGCTAAATATCCTGGAATCCTCAAATGTTCTGTGATCAGGCACACATCCTAACCCTTATGCATATTGATGACTTAGATGTGCAACACACGAAGTAAAGTATATCTTCAATCAATGAAGACAACATTCTAAGTGTGAATACATTAATGTGGAATTTGACTTAGGAGCGCCACGATAATTGTGCGCCGTGTCTGGGTCCAATACTTCCCATACGGTGGGTAATGCCACCACAAAATGTTCTATTTGAAGTGTTTCACTCATGGCGTTACCTTGCTATGTCTTCACATTTGGTTTGGCTTCAATCTCAACATGTTTTCATGATTATCTTCACTATGTTGATTATATATATATATATATACTAGTGTTCTGTCCTCTACAGCATTCACTTATAGCTATGTCTTCTTGTTGAATCTTTTGAACTAAGTGAATGTGATCGGACCCTAACCTCTCTGTGCTTTCTATCTCAAACTCTATCTCTCCAAATCATATGCATTCTATTGAAACTGTCGAATGTCTTCTCTGCGTCCTTGTCAGCAGAAGATACAGAGACAAACCTTAAGTCCGCTTTCAATGCTCATTCCTCCACATGAAACCCGGAGAAGTAGGAACGACCACCCGACAATCCAGGCGTGCGTGGGACGTGGAACAAACCCCAAAATTCTGCATGATGGCCACGTGTTCCTCATATGCGAATCGCCAGGGGCACCTGTGTAATAACGCAGTGCCGCCCCTGTACCTATAAATACACACTTAACAGCGGTCATTATCTCTTCTTCCACTCTCGCACGAACCCTAGCGCCATCGCTAGCCCTCGACGACGCCGGTGACGAAGCGCTTCGCTGCCGCAACCTCTCCGACGCCGTCTTCACGCCGACCGCAGACATTGTCCTCTCTGCCGTCGCCGTAGGTGTCCTCCGTCGCCAAGTTAGGGCACGGAAGATCGAACTGCTCGGCCTCCTCTTCCACTCCGTCTAGCAGTTCTTAGTGTGGTAAATAAAACTTCCTTTTTACGGCACCGTTGATCCTATGGCTTTGTCACTTTCTACCACAAGCAGTTTCTATTCACACAAGTTAGATCTCTCTCATACTGCATCTGATAACATGCCTAGTATATTCACTTATGCTTCAAAAAGTAGTTAGATTCCTCACTTGTACTGATCTCTGGATTCGTACAAATCTGGAACCAACTCCTTATCTATGAGTGAATGTCTTCGCACGATGAGGTCATTGTCTTCTAAACTGATTTATATTCAAAATCTTCTGAGAATGCATATGACCTCTTCCCCTTCCCTCGCACCTTAATGCTGTCACAGGTACATGTCCGTGGGAGAATCCCTTGGTTCTCATAGTCTGCATTCATTTGCAGAATTCTTACAGCATCATATCAATTCTCCCGAAGCCAGTTCCTGTCTGTCCAGCAAGCGAAAGCCCTTGAAGCCTTTGAACGTATTGAAGCCTTTCAGTTTAAAGTTCATGGCTTCAGAGAAATCAGCAAGGAAGGGTGGCAGAAAGCGTCGTGGAGAAACATCAAGAGATCTGCCAGATGACCTCTCAGAACTGTACAAGACAGATCCTGAAGAGGATTACAATCAGCGCAAAACACGAATCCAATGGATTCGACGCTATTGGGCAGAACAGTGGTTCAAGTACAGATTTGTGACAAAGGAATATGCTGAAAAGAATGCCATCAAGCGACCATGGGGAGACATCCTCTACAAAAATCTTCAACCCAGGACCAGAGATGAAGCCATTGAACAAGGCTTCTATCCCTGCATGGTCCGTGGACCACAGCCTGCGGATGCTGACCCATCGTCACTGCTATGGTGTCGTGACGACATTCTGTTCAAGCGCAACTTTCAGTTTGCCCAGAACTCAGCGAAGCAGAACAAGAAGACATTGGGACTAGACTTCAACCCTGGTCCTTCTGCTCCAAGGGCTGACGGCACCCGTGATGCAGAACCCAATGTCGTCGGTCCTTTCTACAACCTTGAAGGTCTCATCACCCATATCTTGGTTCAAGGGACAGCCGTGAATGAGCCTGCAGCTGACGCTGAATCAGATGAAGCGCCTGCAGCGCCGAAGCTAAAGAAGTTGAAGAAGCCTAAAGCTTCAAAGCTTGCCCCTTCACCAAAAATCTCACGGGCGAAGCCACTGGCAACTGCACCTCCTGAAGACAGTGTGCAGTCTGAAGATTTGTCACGCATCTCCAAGCCCCAGAAGGTCAAGATGCCTCTGCCACACACCGGCCAAGAGCTAACTACTGCTGCCATTCTGCGCAATGATGCCATTCATCTATCAAGTGATGAAGATCTTGCAGATGACGCTCTTGAGCAACTCATCAAGAGCAAAGAAGAAGCAGAAATCTTCAATGATCTGCCGCTCTTTGATGTAACAATCATCCACAACTTCATTGATGAGTGGTTTGACACGCCAAACATCAGCTTCGACGATCCCCAACTACCCATTGGCCTCAGTGTCGCCTTCCATGGCGCCATTGCTTCAGAGTTAGCCATAGCCCAGCGCATTGTTGAACTGAAGCAGAAGATTGACTTCGAGAAATCTCAGTTCAAGAAGCATATGGCCAAGCTCAGCGTGCAAGACGTGAAGAACTTCAAGATTATGCTACACGAGCTCAAGGAAGCCTTTCTAAAGAAACGTGCAGAAGCTCAGGGTTCTCGTGAGCACATGAAGGTCCTGGCTGATAGGTGTGTGCAAGCCTACAATGAGGCTGAGAAGCGCAAGGCCCTTGGGCGTCCTGGCATCGACCCCAGGATGGCTGCCAAGAAGACGAAGAAGCCCGCTATGGCTGAACCCGAAGCACCAAGGCAGGAAGCAGATCCCCTTGTCTTCCCAACTAGCATGACTGGCCCGAAGCCAAAGGCCAGGTCAACCGCTTCAGAACTGAAGAAGACCAGGACTGCTGAGGCTGAAGCAAGGAAGAGAAAACATCCTGAAGCCTCTGCTACTGCCCCCGCCAAGAAGAAAAGAAAGACCAAGAAGGAACGGGCTGCTCCCACAGAGCCCTTGATTGTTGAACCCATTTCCATGGTTCACCTCGACGCCGATCCACAAGAACGTCAACTGACTGTCCATGAGCCTGCTTTCACAGAGGCTCATGAAGCTGAAGACTTTCCAGGAGCTGATCCCATCGCTGCTGAAGACAGTGGTCACCATGACCATGTTGAAGATGATGCAGCCCTTCCTCAGCTAGAGCACCAACAGGTATCATCGCCTGTGCTCACGCACAGCAAACTCATCAGCATTGGTCGTCCACTGACGCCAATTGCACAGGATGCTTCATGGGCGGATCGCCCACAAGAGGAAGAAGACTTTGAGGCCCATCCAACAGCAACTCCACAGGCATCACCCGCGTTGCGCAAGCTTCGCAAAGGTCCAAGGCCTCAAGTCTCTGCTGAAGACAATCCGGCTGCATCAGCCGCTGAAGAAGAAGTCCCACAAGTTGCCACTCCCCTGTCCCACCAAGAAGCGGTTCTCGAGGAGAACGTGATCGTGACCGACCCTCCTGCTCGTCAAGTGGAGGTTGAACATCTTGAGGCTGCCACCACCAACACCACTGAAGCCACTGACGCTGTCATGGCTGAAGCTAATGTGGAGCCCTCACCAACAACAGCACCAGAAGTCAGCGAAGCCACTGATCCCGCCGATTCTGTTCCTGCGTCTGCTGCCGGTCCCCAGTTCGACTATCATGTTGAGCACATGCCTCAGGTACAGAAGCCAATCCCAAGATTGCCAAGGTTCCCAGGTCCTGCATCAGCACCTGGCTCCTTCAATATCAATGGCTTCAGAGCAGACAACACATTCTTCAATAGCTCCAGGAACCCCTACTCAAGGGAAAGAATATCATCTGATCGGTTCTGGAGTTATCCGCAGCGAAGCTACTACTCATGTGTTCTTTACCACCAAGGTCGCATCTTCCCACACAAGCGCCTTGACATTGAAGCAATAGCTGGTCTGCCCTGTCTGGAAGAAGCTCTGGATTGCTTCAAAGAGGTTGGACTGCTGCCGTTCGTCACTGACCAAGAGCATTGGAATGAAGAGTTGCTGCTCCAATTCTATGCCACACTTCACATCCGCGGGTATAGCAGAGATCCGAAGACTTGGGTCCTGGAGTGGATGACAGGAAACGTTCATCACGAAGCCAAAGCCTTTGACATCATTGAGCTCACTGGTTTGCCCACTCCTGGCGATCTCTACGAGCATGGCTGTCAGCTTCATAGTGAAGCTATTGAGAGCATCTTTCAGAAGACTGAACCTAATATGAGTCAGATGCTCAGTATGATGAAGCCATTGCCCCAAGATGCTGCTTATCCCACGGAGTTCTTCGTTGAAGACCTTGAGTATCTGCCAAGAACCATTTATCACATCATAAGGCGAACTCTCTGGCCAATCAAAGGACATTCTCCCCATGCCAAGCTGGAAGGTGCAATGAAGACTTTGGTCTTCTATATTCTTCATGGAAAATGCTTCAATACACAGGATTTCTTCATTCGCCAACTTGCTGCATCTGGCTCTGATCTGTTTGGTTTGAAGTTCTACGCCCCTTGGGTGATGCGGCTGATCAAACTTCACTCCGCTATCTCATATCAGCCCTCTGCCCGCAATCATCGGATCTTTTTGCCTGATGTGGATATGTCTATTGAAGCCATCTATCCTGAGCCTGCCAAGGAACCTCTAAGTCTTCAGAATGCAGAGCATCAAAGTTTTTCTCAGAACGTTGAAGGCGTTGAAGCCGTAACTCGTGTGTATCCTTTGGCTGGCACTACACGTGCACCGCATCCTGCTCTCACTGAAGCCACTGATAGCACCATTGCCCAACGACCCAAGAAGCGCACTCGTGTTCTCAATGACCGAGAGCTTCTGTTGGCTCTTCATCAGAAACATGATAGGCATCATGACTGGCTGAAGCGTCAAATGCAAAGCCTCTTGGTGGATGTTAATCGCATTCGCAATCTTGCCACCAAGAATGCCTTTGTTGCTCATGAAACCTCTCGATGCACATGGAAAGGGCTGACGCTGCTGTGTTCTGAAAATGATCTTCAAGAGGATGGCTTCTCTGAGCGATTCAAGTTTGACTCCACACCTCCTCGAAGGGCAGTGCTGCGACGAACTCCATCTCTTGAAGACTCTGAGTTCTCTTCCTCTGCTGCAACTGTGAATGCCAGAGTGATCGAGGATGAAGACGATGCTACTTCACCGCCACCTCCTTCAGCACGCTTCGACTCTGCTCCAAGCTCTTCTACACCGCCAAACACCACCAACGACCCTGTTGCTTCACCTACTCTTCATGGGAACGAGTAGATGCTCTATGTCTTCAAACCTTTTTGGTCCTTACTGACAAAAGGGGGAGAAGCATATGAGTTTGATAGTCTTCAAGCGGGTCCATATGGCGGGCGCTTTATATTTTGCTTCGTGCTTACAACTCTCGTTTTGCTACATTTGGTTCTTTGAGTTGTAACACTTAAACTCGATGGTCGTCTGCTACTTATTTGCCACCTTGTCTTGCGATGGTAAATTCCGCATGTGCGACGATAAATTCCACACTTAGATCATTCTGCAGACGTCCATTTTCCATTATGCATGTCATTATCTTCGCATACTTTCTCATGCATAGTGGATTGTCATCATAAGTTGAAGTGGATCTCCACAAGTACAACCTGCCATGTGCATTTGCATTCCAAAAGCAAATTACTTATATGCACATCTTCAGGGGGAGCCCTTGCAACTTATGAAGACAATTCCTTATCCTTTACAATTTCACAGACTATATTCCCCGTTGAAAACTTCAACTAGTTTGTCATCAATCACCAAAAAGGGGGAGATTGTAAGTGCATCTAGTGCCACCCCTAGTTGGTTTTGGAGTATTGACGACAAACCTAGTTGAGGGACTAATGTGTTTGTGAGAATTGCAGGATAACACAGGTAGAAGTCCCTCATTGATTCGGTTTTCCTACTAGAGATGACCCCTAAAAATGTATGAAGACATTGAAGTCAATGGTGGTATATGAAGATATTCACATTAAAGACTATGACAAGAGAAGACATCACATGAAGCCTATGGAGCTCGAAGACTTAGATCTTTCGTAGTTATTTTTCTTCCTCTTTGTTGAGTCATAGGAACCACTGTACTGTTAAGTGGGGTCCAAGAGAACCAGTCAGAATGACTGAAGTGATGCTTAAACAAAACCTATGTCTTCGAGTGAAGACTTTGAGAGCGAATCTTGTCCAGAGTCGGACAAGTCAGCTTTGCTTGTAGCCCAAGTAAAGTTGCCGTGTGAGTTTGAAATCTGACCGTTGGAACACATGTCAGTTCCTTAGTAACCAAGGGTCATTTTGGACAAATCAGGTCAGGTTGCCAAGTGGCTATAAATAGCCCACCCCCTACAACCATAAACGGTTGGCTACTCAGATTCAGAGTATGGCTTTTGTCGTTTGAGAGCAACCCACCTCGAAGCCTTTGAGAGAGAATTCCTTGCGAGGATAAAGCCCTAACCACCCAGAGCCAAAGAGAATTAGGCATCACTTAAGTCTTCTTGTCTGTGTGATCTGAAGACCTATTACACTTGAGGATTGTGCATCCTCCAGCCGGTTAGGCGTCGTGCTCTGAGCATCCAAGAGACATTGTGGTTTGCCGGTGAACGAAGTCTGTGAAGGTTTGGGAGTCTACCTTGAGGACTTACCAGAGTGATTGGGCGAGGTCTGTGTGACCTTAGCTCAAGGGGAATACGGTGAGGACTGGGTGTCCTGAGCTGCGTGTTCAGGACTGGGTGTCCGGGACTGTGTGTCCTAAGGTTTAAATACCTAGCCGCCCTAACCAGACGTACAATTGTCACAGCAACTAGAACTGGTCCAACAAATCATTGTCTTCAACGAGTCACTTGTTTCATCTTCCCTTCCCTTTACTTACTGTTACTCCTTGTGAAGTCATTGTATGATTGCACTATCTTTTATCTTCACTGAGTGACTGCGTTTTCTGTTTGGCTTTATAATATCTTCCTACCCGATCCTTACTACATTGTGTTGGGTTTCGTAGTAATTTCAAAATTTTCCTACGCACACGCAAGATCATGGTGATGCATAGCAACGAGAGGGGGGAGTGTGATCTACATACCTAGTAGATCGACAATGAAAGCGTTTGGTTGATGTAGTCGTACATCTTCACGATCCGACCGATCAAGCACCGAAACTACGGCACCTCCAAGTTCTAGCACACGTTCAGCTCGATGACGATCCCCGGACTCCGATCCAGCAAAGTGTCGGGGAAGAGTTCCGTCAGCACGACGGCGTGGTGACGATCTTGATGTACTACTGCTGTAGGGCTTCACCTAAGCACCGCTACAATATTATCGAGGACTATGGTGGCTGGGGGCGCCGCACACGGCTAAGGAATAGATCACGTGGATCAACTTGTGTCTCTGGGGTGCCTCTGCCTCTGTATATAAAGGACTAAAGGGGGGGAGGCTGGCCGGCCAAGGAGGGCGCGCCAGGAGAGTCCTACTCCCTCTGGGAGTAGGATTCCCCCCCCCCCAATCCTAGTTGGAATAGGATTCGTGGAGGGGGAAAAGAGAGAGAGGGGGCCAGCCCCCTCTCCTTGTCCTATTCGGACCAAGGGAGGGGAGGGGCGCGCGGCCCATGTAGGGCTGCCTCTTCTCTTTTCCACTAAGGCCCATCATGGCCCATTTAGCTCCTCGGGGGGTTCCGGTAACCTCCCGGTACTCCGGTAAAATCCCGATTTCACCCGGAACACTTCCGATATCCAAACATAGGCTTCCAATATATCAATCTTTATGTCTCGACCATTTCGAGACTCCTCGTCATGTCCTTGATCACATCCGGGACTCCGAACAAACTTCGGTACATCAAAATGCATAAACTCATAATATAACTGTCATCGTAACCTTAAGCGTGCGGACCCTACGGGTTCGAGAACAATGTAGACATGACCGAGACACGTCTCCGGTCAATAACCAATAGCGGGACCTGGATGCCCATATTGGCTCCTACATATTCTACGAAGATCTTTATCGGTCAGACCGCATAACAACATACGTCGTTCCCTTTGTCATCGGTATGTTAATTGCCCGAGATTCGATCATCGGTATTCCAATACCTAGTTCAATCTAGTTGCTGGCAAGTCTCTTTACTCGTTCTGTAATACATCATCCCGCAACTAACTCATTTAGTTGCAATGCTTGCAAGGCTTAAGTGATGTGCATTACCGAGAGGGCCCAGAGATACCTCTCCGACAATTGGAGTGACAAAACCTAATCTCGAAATACGCCAACCCAACATTTACCTTTGGAGACACCTGTAGTACTCCTTTATAATCACCCAGTTATGTTGTGACGTTTGGTAGTACCCAAAGTGTTCCTCCGGTAAACGGGAGTTGCATAATCTCATAGTTATAGGAACATGTATAAGTCATGAAGAAAGCAATAGCAACATACTAAGCGATCGGGTGCTAAGCTAATGAAATGGGTCATGTCAATCAGATCATTCACTTAATGATGTGATCTCGTTAATCAAATAACAACTCATTGTTCATGGTTAGGAAACATAACCATCTTTGATTAACGAGCTAGTCAAGTAGAGGCATACTAGTGACACTTTGTTTGTCTATGTATTCACACATGTATTATGTTTCCGGTTAATACAATTCTAGCATGAATAATAAACATTTATCATGATATAAGGAAATAAATAATGACTTTATTATTGCCTCTAGGGCATATTTCCTTCAGTCTCCCACTTGCACTAGAGTCAATAATCTAGATTACACAGTAATGATTCTCACACCCATGGAGCCTTGGTGCTGATCATGTTTTGCTCGTGGAAGAGGCTTAGTCAATGGGTCTGCAACATTCAGATCCGTATGTATCTTGCAAATCTCTATGTCTCCCACCTGGACTAGATCCTGGATGGAATTGAAGCGTCTCTTGATGTGCTTGGTTCTCTTGTGAAATCTGGATTCCTTTGCCAAGGCAATTGCACCAGTATTGTCACAAAAGATTTTCATTGGACCCGATGCACTAGGTATGACAACTAGATCGGATATGAACTCCTTCATCTAGACTCCTTCATTTGCTGCTTCTGAAGCAGCTATGTACTCCGCTTCACATGTAGATCCCACTACAACGCTTTGTTTAGAACTGCACCAACTCACAGCCCCACCGTTTAATGTAAACACGTATCCGGTTTGCGATTTAGAATCGTCCGGATCAGTGTCAAAGCTTGCATCAACGTAACCTTTTACGATGAGCTCTTTGTCACCTCCATATACGAGAAACATATCCTTAGTCCTTTTCAGGTATTTCAGGATGTTCTTGACCGCTGTCCAGTGATCCACTCCTGGATTACTTTGGTACCTCCCTGCTAGACTTATAGCAAGGCACACATCAGGTCTGGTACACAGCATTGCATACATGATAGATCCTATGGCTGATGCATAGGGAACATCTTTCATATTCTCTCTATCTTCTGTAGTGGTCGGGCATTGAGTCTTACTCAACTTCACACCTTGTAACACAGGCAAGAACCCTTTCTTTGCTTGATCCATTTTGAACTTCTTCAAAACTTTGTCAAGGTATGTGCTTTGTGAAAGTCCAATTAAGCGTCTTGATCTATCTCTATAGATCTTAATGCCTAATATGTAAGCAGCTTCACCGAGGTCTTTCATTGAAAAACTTTTATTCAAGTATCCCTTTATGCTATCCAGAAATTCCATATCATTCCCAATCAGTAATATGTCATCCACATATAATATCAAAAATGCTACAGAGCTCCCACTCACTTTCTTGTAAATACAGGCTTTTCCAAAAGTCTGTATAAAACCAAATGCTTTGATCACACTATCAAAGCATTTATTCCAACTCCGAGAGGCTTGCACCAGTCCATAAATGGATCGCTGGAGCTTGCACACTTTGTTAGCTCCCTTTGGATCGACAAAACCTTCCGGTTGCATCATATACAACTCTTCTTCCAAAAATCCATTCAGGAATGCAGTTTTGACATCCATCTGCCAAATTTCATAATCATAAAATGCGGCAATGCTAACATGATTCGGACAGACTTAAGCATCGCTATGGGTGAGAAGGTCTCATCGTAGTCAGTCCCTTGAACTTGCCGAAAACCTTTTGTGACAAGTCGAGCTTTGTAGACAGTAATATTACCGTCAGCGTCAGTCTTCTTCTTGAAGATCCATTTATTCTCAATTGCTTGCCGATCAGCGGGCAAGTCAACCAAAGTCCATACTTTGTTCTCATACATGGATCCCATCTCAGATTTCATGGCTTCAAGCCATTTTGCGGAATCTGGGCTCACCATCGCTTCTTCATAGTTCGTAGGTTCATCATGATCTAGTAGCATGACTTCCAGAACAGGACTACCGTACCACTCTGGTGCGGATCTCACTCTGGTTGATCTACGAGGTTCAGTAGTATCTTGATCTAAAGTTTCATGATCATCATCATTAGCTTCCTCACTAACTGGTGTAGGTGTCACTGAAACAGTTTTCTGTGATGTACTACTTTCCAATAAGGGAGCAGGTACAGTTACCTCGTCAAGTTCTACTTTCCTCCCACTCACTTCTTTTGAGAGAAACTCCTTCTCTAGAAAGGATCCATTCTTAGCAACGAATGTCTTGCCTTCGGATCTATGATAGAAGGTGTACCCAACAGTCTCCTTTGGGTATCCTATGAAGACACATTTCTCCGATTTGGGTTCGAGCTTATCAGGTTGAAGTTTTTTCACATAAGCATCGCAGCCCCAAACTTTAAGAAACGACAACTTTGGTTTCTTGCCAAACCATAGTTCATAAGGCGTCGTCTCAATGGATTTTGATGGTGCCCTATTTAACGTGAATGCGGCCGTCTCTAAAGCATAACCCCAAAACGATAGCGGTAAATCTGTAAGAGACATCATAGATCGCACCATATCTAATAAAGTACGGTTATGACGTTCGGACACACCATTACGCTGTGGTGTTCCGGGTGGCGTGAGTTGCGAAACTATTCCACACTTTTTCAAATGTACACCAAACTCGTAACTCAAATATTCTCCTCCATGATCAGATCGCAGGAACTTTATTTTCTTGTTACGATGATTTTCAACTTCACTCTGAAATTCTTTGAACTTTTCAAATGTTTCAGACTTATGTTTCATTAAGTAGATATACCCACATCTGCTCAAATCATCTATGAAGGTGAGAGAATAATGATATCCGCCACGAGCTTCAATATTCATCGGACCACATACATCTGTATGTATGATTTCCAACAAATCTGTTGCTCTCTCCATAGTACCGGAGAACGGCGTTTTGGTCATCTTGCCCATGAGGCACAGTTCGCAAGTACCAAGTGATTCATAATCAAGTGGTTCCAAAAGTCCATCAGTATGGAGTTTCTTCATGCGTTTTACACCGATATGACCTAAACGGTAGTGCCACAAATAAGTTGCTCTATCATTATCAACTTTGCATCTTTTGGCTTCAACATTATGAATATGTGTATTACTACTATCGAGATTCAACAAGAATAGACCACTCTTCAAGGGTGCATGACCATAAAATATATTACTCATATAAATAGAACAACCATTATTCTCTGATTTAAATGAATAACCGTCTCGCATCAAACAAGATCCAGAAATAATGTTCATGCTTAACGCTGGCACCAAATAACAATTATTTAGGTCTAATATTAATCCCGAAGGTAGATGTAGAGGTAGCGTGCCGACCACGATCACATCGACTTTGGAACCGTTTCCCACGCGCATCGTCACCTTGTCCTTTGCCAGTGTTCGCTTAATCTGTAGTCCCTGTTTCGAGTTGCAAATATTAGCAACAGAACTAGTATCAAATACCCAGGTGCTACTGCGAGCTCTAGTAAGGTACACATCAATAACATGTATATCACATATACCTTTGTTCACCTTGCCATCCTTCTTATCCGCCAAATACTTGGGGCAGTTCCGCTTTCAGTGTCCAGTCTGCTTGCAGTAGAAGCACTTAGTTTCAGGCTTAGGTCCAGACTTGGGTTTCTTCTCTTGAGTAGCAACTTGCTTGCCGTTCTTTTGAAGTTCCCCTTCTTCTTCCCTTTGCCCTTTTTCTTGAAACTAGTGGTCTTGTTGACCATCAACACTTGATGCTCCTTCTTGATTTCTACCTCCGCAGCTTTCAGCATTGCGAAGAGCTCGGGAATAGTCTAGTTCATCCCTTGCATATTATAGTTCATCACGAAGCTCTTGTAGCTTGGTGGCAGTGATTGGAGAATTCTGTCAATGACGCAATCATCTGGAAGATTAACTCCCAATTGAATCAAGTGATTATTATACCCAGACATTTTGAGTATATGCTCACTGACATAACTGTTCTCCTCCATCTTGCAGCTATAGAACTTATTGGAGACTTCATATCTCTCAATCCGGGCATTTGCATGAAATATTAACTTCAACTCCTGGAACATCTCATATGCTCCATGACGTTCAAAACATCGTTGAAGTCCCGATTCTAAGCCGTAAAGCATGGCACACTGAACTATCGAGTAGTCATCAGCTTTGCTCTGCCAGACGTTCATAACATCTGGTGTTGCTCCTGCAGCAGGCCTGGCACCCAGCGGTGCTTCCAGGACGTAATTCTTCTGTGCAGCAATGAGGATAATCCTCAAGTTACGGACCCAGTCCGTGTAATTGCTACCATCATCTTTCAACTTTGCTTTCTCAAGGAACGCATTAAAATTCAACGGAACAACAGCACGAGCCATCTATCTACAATCAACATAAACAAGAAAGATACTATCAGGGACTAAGTTCATGATAAATTTAAGTTCAATTAATCATATTACTTAAGAACTCCCACTTAGATAGACATCCCTCTAATCTTCTAAGTGATCACGTGATCCAAATGAACTAAACCATAACCGATCATCACGTGAAATGGATTAGTCTTCAATGGTGAACATCATTATGTTGATCATATCTACTATATGATTCACGCTCGACCTTTCGGTCTCCGTGTTCCGAGGCCATATCTGCATATGCTAGGCTCGTCAAGTTTAACCTGAGTATTCTGCGTGTGCAAAAACTGGCTTGCACCCGTTGTAGATGGACGTAGAGCTTATCACACCCGATCATCACGTGGTGTCTGGGCACGACGAACTTTGGCAACGGTGCATACTCAGGGAGAACACTTCTTGATAATTAGTGAGAGATCATCTTATAATGCTACCGTCAATCAAAGCAAGATAAGATGCATAAAAGGATAAACATCACATGCAATCAATATAAGTGATATGATATGGCCATCATCATCTTGTGCTTGTGATCTCCATTTCCGAAGCACCGTCGTGATCACCATCGTCACCGGCGTGACACCTTGATCTCCATCGTAGCATCGTTGTCGTCTCGCCAAGCTTGTGCTTCTATGACTATCGCTACCGCTTAGTGATAAAGTAAAGCATTACATCGCGATTGCATTGCATACAATAAAACGACAACCATAAGGCTCCTGCCAGTTGCCGATAACTCGGTTACAAAACATGATCATCTCATACAATAAAATCAGCATCATGTCTTGACCATATCACATCACAACATGCCCTGCAAAAACAAGTTAGACGTCCTCTACTTTGTTGTTGCAAGTTTTACGTGGCTGCTACGGGCTTAAGCAAGAACTAATCTTACCTACGCATCAAAACCACAACGATAGTTTGTCAATTTGACTCCGTTTTAACCTTCGCAAGGACCGGGCGTAGCCACACTTGGTTCAACTAAAGTTGGAGAGACAGTCGCCCGCAAGCCACCTATGTGCAAAGCATGTCGGGAGAACCGGTCTCGCGTAAGCGTACGCGTAATGTTGGTCCGGGTCGTCTCGTCCAACAATACCGCCGAACCAAAGTATGACATGCTGGTAGGCAGTATGACTTATATCGCCCACAACTCACTTGTGTTCTACTCGTGCATATAACATCAAACCATAAAACCTAGGCTCGGATGCCACTGTTGGGTTTCGTAGTAATTTCAAAATTTTCCTACGCACACGCAAGATCATGGTGATGCATAGAAACGAGAGGGGGAGTGTGATCTACATACCTAGTAGATCGACAACGGATCTACAATCCTGGATAATCCTCAAAATGCATAAACTCATAATATAACTGTCATCGTAACCTTAAGCGTGCGGACCCTACGGGTTCGAGAACAATGTAGACATGACCAAGACACGTCTCCGGTCAATAACCAATAGCGGGACCATTGCTACTAACATTTTTCAACATAATTTTTCTCTAGGAACACAATAAACTGGGAGCAACATCGCGAGCTATTGATCTACAACATAGATATGCTAATACTACCAGGACCAAGTTCATGATAAATTAAAGTTCAATTAATCATATTACTTAAGAACTCCCACTTAGACAGACATCCCTCTAATCTTCTAAGTGATCACGTGATCCATATCAACTAAACCATGTCCGATCATCACGTGAGATGGAGTAGTTTCAATGGTGAACATCACTATGTTGATCATATCTACTATATGATTCACGCTCGACCTTTCGGTCTCCGTGTTCCGAGGCCATATCTGTTATATGCTAGGCTCGTCAAGTTTAACCTGAGTATTCCACGTGTGCAACTGTTTTGCACCCGTTGTATTTGAACGTAGAGCCTATCACACCCGATCATCATGTGGTGTCTCAGTACGAAGAACTTCCGCAACGGTGCATACTCAGGGAGAACACTTATACCTTGATAATTTAGTGAGAGATTATCTTATAAAGCTACCGCCGAACTAAGCAAAATAAGATGTATAAAAGATAAACATCACATGCAATCACAATATGTGACATGATATGGCCATCATCATCTTGTGCCTTTGATCTCCATCTCCAAAGCATCGTCATGATCTCCATCGTCACCGGCATGACACCATGATCTCCATCATCTTGATCTATATCAATATGTCGTCACATGGTTATCTCGCCAACAATTGCACTTGCAACTATTGCTATCGCATAGCGATAAAGTAAAGCAATTATTTGGCGCTTGCATGTTATGCAATAGAGAGATAACCATAAGGCTTTTGCCGGTTGCCGGTAACTTCAACAAAACATGATCATCTCATATAACAACTTATATCTCATCACGTCTTGACCATATCACATCACAACATGCCCTGCAAAAACAAGTTAGACGTCCTCTACTTTGTTGTTGCAAGTTTTACGTGGTTGCTATGGGCTGAGCAAGAACCGTTCTTACCTACGCATCAAAACCACAACGATAGTTTGTCAAGTTGGTGCTGTTTTAACCTTCGCAAGGACCGGGCGTAGCCACACTCGGTTCAACTAAAGTTGGAGAAACTGACACCCGCTAGTCACCTGTGTGCATAGCAGGGTGGTAAAACCAGTCTCGCGTAAGCGTACGCGTAATGTCGGTCCGGGCCGCTTCATCCAACAATACCGCCGAACCAAAGTATGACATGCTGGTAAGCAGCATGACTTATATCGCCCACAACTCACTTGTGTTCCACTCGTGCATATTACATCAACGCATAAAACCTAGGCTCAGATGCCACTGTTGGGGAATGTAGTAATTTCAAAAATTTCCTACGCACATGAAGATCATGGTGATGCATAGCAACGAGAGGGGAGAGTGTTGTCCACGTACCCTCATAGACCGAAAAGCGGAAGCGTTAGCACAACGCGGTTGATGTAGTCGTACGTCTTCACGATTCGACCGATCAAGTACCGAACGCACGGCACCTCCGAGTTCTGCACACGTTCAACTCGATGACATCCCTCGAACTCCGATCCAGCCGAGTGTTGAGGGAGAGTTTCGTGAGCACGACGGCGTGGTGACGATGATGATGTTCTACCAATGCAAGGCTTCGCCTAAGCACCGCTACAATATGACCGAGGTGGATTATGGTGGAGGGGGGCACCGCACACGGCTAAGAGATCAAGATATCAATTTTTGTGTCTATGGGGTGCCCCCTTGTCGGATTTCGGGTTCCGGCAGACCCTTGAGGTTCGAACACTGGGGTGCGCGCGGAGATTTCGCCTCCTCCCTACCTGCACTCCTCCGCCTTGCTAGGATCTAAACTAAGGAAAGGATAACACAAGAGACGCAGGGTTTATACTGGTTCGGGCCACCGTTGTGGTGTAATACCCTACTCCAGTGCGTGGTGTGGTGGATTGCCTCTTGGGCTGATGATGATGAACAATACAAGGAAGAACAGCCTTGCGAGGCTCTGTTCTTGGCTGGGGCGATGAACTGCTGGGAGGAGTTCAGTCGCCTTTCTCTCTCTCTTTTTGATCGAAAACCCCTCTCTTTCCTTCCAACCTCTCAGCCCCCTTTGCTCTGTGGGTGGATGGTCCTATTTATAGAGGCCCTGGTCCTCTTCCCAAATATCGAGCGGGAAGGGAGCCAACAATGGCGGGCTAATTTGAAGGGGGACAGCTAGTATCAACTATCCTGACAAAAGTAGTCTTCGCCTGCGCAAAGCCCTGGTGATGATGCCGTCTTGGGCTCCGCGGTGACCTCCGTCTCGTAGTCCTCCTGGTCTTGGTCTCGTTGCACCGAAACGGCAACCTTTGCCTAATGCCTCGGTACTCCGCGGCTGCGCTTGCCCCCTTTGCACCAAAGAGGAAGGGAGGACACTGCGCGGGCTGGCACCCGCCTGGCGCCCCCGGTCGTCTTGGCTTGCGTCACGGGCACCTCGTGAGGTACCCCGCGTTTATCTCTCCGCCTCCTCGTGAGCCAGACTGACGAGGCCGCGCCTGAGGAAGCTCCGCGTCGTCCGCCCCGCGAGGCTTGGCCCCTCGCGAGGGTCTTGGGTTTCTGTTGGTGAAGATGGGCCACGCTGGGCCCCCCTTTGAGCCACGCTGCAGGCCACAGGCAGGCAAGTCTAGGGACCCCCGTTCCCAGAACACCGACAGTAGCCCCCGGGCCCAAGGCGTGCCCAGACTTGGCCGTGCAGGGAGGCGGATGGGCAAGAATGAAGCGCCGCGGGCCCTAATAGCCTACGGCCTTGGGCGCCGCGTGGCGGTTGATTGGACGTGGGCGCCCTAGCAACTGCGCGAGTTGATAAAGGAGCGGCATCCACCTAGGCTTTGCTTCTTGCTTTCCCCGGTTGCTGCTCAGATCCCCTTTCTTGCGCCTCTCCTTCCTTCCTCCAAAATTTCCAGATCCACTCCGACCGTGTGACCTAGGAAGCCATGGCACCTCGTCAGCCCCCGGCCGTGGCTTGGTACTCGTCTGCCCTGGACCCGCCGAACGTGTCGGAGGCGAGCCTCGCCCGGTTGCGCCGGATGGCGACGGCGCGGGGCATCAACGGGGCGAAGGTGTTTAAAGCCGGCTCCGCCACCCCTGAGGGTCAAGGGAGCACCTTCTATCCGCTCTTCGTAAGTGCCATTGCTGCTGGCCTGGTGCCTCCCTTCTCCGAGTTCTTCTTCTCTGTCCTCGGCCACTATAATCTACAAGCCCTGCATCTCCACCCCAACTTCGTCCTTCTCCTGGCAATCTTCTCCTATTACTACGAGGCTCACGTAGGGGTGCAGCCCTCAGTGGCCTTGCTGTGCCACTACTTCTACCTCCGGACCTCTCGTGGTACTGCTTCCGCGTGCGTGAGCTTCGTCGCGTACGGTGGTGCCATTGCCATTTCGAACCCCGGGAAAAGGATTGAGGGCTTCAGGAGCAAGTGGGTCTTGGTGGATGCTGGGCGCATCCACCCTCGGCTGATCTTGCCCACGGAGCAGCCCACGAGCTCCAGCGATTGGGGTCGAGCGGAGCTCACGGACCCCCGCGCGAAGCTGATGTTGGAGAAGATGGACGCGGATCTAAGGCCGGCCAACATGGCGGCAGCGAAGCTGACCGGCGCATCGCTGCTGAGGGAATTCCTGGAGCACCAGCTGGCTCCGCTTCGGCAGTACTCACTCCCGATGTGGAGGCCCCGCCCGAGCCCCGCGGCCTTAGCCGACGGAGATCTGGCTGCTGTCCTCCAATCTCTGGTCGGGGGCGATGTGGCGAGGTTGGCGGGCGCTCCCACGCCCTTGTTCCTCCGCGACGACTGGGAGCAGGTAGTGGAGTCCATGCCCGTCTTCAACGGGGATGGGCCCGTGCCCATGGAAACTCCCGAGGAACCGGTGGACGTGCCCTCCGACGACTCCAGCGAAGAGGAGGAAGGAGGGGAGCGGGGGAAAGGGCCTGACTCCGAGGCGACTGACGGAGAGTCGAGGGCTCCCCTCCCCCAGCGCAGGTCACGCGTTCTCCGCATCTCTCCGAGCGATGACGACGAGGATGACGACGAAGACGACGATGAGGACAACGACGAGCAGGACGGCGGGAGCTCGCCCTTGATCCCGAAGAAGGACAGGACCGGGCTGATCTCCCGCGGGTCTGCCCTGGCCCCGGGGCGGACCGCAGACGCACCTTCCGCCTCCAAGCTTCCCGAGGTTGACCCTTCCAGCCGGCTTTCAGGCTTCAAATTTGGCCGGAGGCCGCTTGAGCTCAGTGGCGACGACCCGTAAGTATTCGATTCTTGTCTTTATTTCTTGCTCTGCTTCTGAGGCTTGACGTCCGCATTTCTTGGATAGGCTGGCGCCCGCAGCAAAGAAGCCGAAGGGGGCTCCCGAGGTTCCACCCATGGCAGCGCCTCTGCCTGCGAACGAGGGTGACCGCGACGCACAGGCTTCTCCTGCCCGGTCATCCTCGCGAGGCCTGGCTGAGCCGGCTGGGGCGAGCTCAGCCCCCACGGCCCAAGTGGCTCCCGAGGTGCTCTTGCCTACCGCCGCCACTTCAGCTGTCGGGGCGCGGCAGACTCCGCCTCAGGATGCTGTGGCCGCGCTGCCGTCTTCTCCTCCTACTCCACCAGCTGCTGTCTCTCCGACTCCTTCTGCCGTTCTGGATCATGCTGTTGCTGAGCTGGACCGACTGCGTCAGGATCTTCTTGGCGCCGACCCCCGCTTGGTGGCCGGGCGCTTGGAGCTGGCTTCAGGATGGGTTCGCTCCGACGCTTCGATTCGGGCGGCGCTGGTCCAGGCCTCGATGGCATGCAACGAGGAGAAGCAGGCTGTCCTTGAGGCAAAGGCTGCTCGGGACGCAGCCCTGGGGGAGGTGGTCGACGTCCGTGGACATTGCAAGGCGCTGGAGGGCGAACTGCAAGATTTGCGGGACCAGCTCGCGAATGAGGTCCGCCTTCGCCAAGAGCAGGAAGAAGGCGTGAAGGCTCGCGAGGCGGGTCTCAAGGAGAGGGAGGTCAAGCTCAAGAAACGCCGCGCCCGCCTAGGCGCGCTGGAGCAGGAGTTGGGGGCGAGGAAGGCCAAGCTGGACGACGAGGCCTTGGTTCTTGCCAAGGACTGCGTGGCCTTCACGGAGATGGAGGCGAGGGCTCGCTCCTCACTGAGGACGCTTTACGACAGCGGCCTGGAGAGCCCACTGGCTGGTGCCGAGGACGGCCCCACCAAGCTGCTTCCCTTCCTGGTTCACGCTCTTGAAGATGTCGCCCTTGGCCTTGGCCCCGCGGCCGAGGCCGAGGCGCGTGTCTTGTCTTCTACAGCAATGACGCGGGTCCTCACCCACATCTACCTTCGCGATCCCGGTGTCGACCTCGATAGCCTGCTGGAGCCAGTGAGCGGCGAGCGTGCCGCTGCCGCTGCCGAGGCCGTGAAGGGTCGCACAGAGGCCCTATTGGGGAAGTTCCGGGCCTTCAGCACCAAGCCGAAGCAAGGCGCTGCCGACCCCACCGCTCCGTGAGGCGTACTCAATCTGCGCTGCTCCATCTCCGACAAGTGACTCCGTCGCGGCTCCTGTCCTGCCTTTAATTCCTGCACATGTATCATGCCTTGGGGAGGCATTTAAACTTGCATTTGGCATCGAGATAACAGTGTGGATTGTAATATTTGCTTTTGAACTTCTTGAAATTTATGCCTTTCCTTCCTACTTGCTTATGTTCTACGCCGGCAGAGCCCGGCCCCGCGCATGCCTCACCCAGCGTTGGTCCCGACCGGAAACCAGGACGGGGCCAAGGAGTGAGGGGCCACGTGACAAGTTAGGCTCCTGAGTCGCGATGCTCAGGAGTCCCCCTTGGCGCACGAACATCAAGTAGGGAGGTGTGATGCGGGTGGATCTACCGTTCTACGTCTGCAGAGCCCGGCCACGCGCGTACCTCACCCAGCATTGGTCCCGACCGGAAACCAGGACGGGGCCACGGAGTGTGGGGCTACGTGACCAGTTAGGCTCCTGAGTCGCGATGCTCAGGAGTCCCCCTTGATGCTCAAACGGCCTTCGTACCTTTGCTCCGCTCGGGGAGAGACGCGTGACGAACCAGGCCTGGGGGGACCTGGCTAGGCGGCGTGCGTTTGGGTGTGACCCAGGCGCAGCCCCCGTGCCCATCCCCCTCGTGCGGCACTCCCGAGGGGAGGCGTTACGATGAGGCTAGACACTGAGCTCTGGGCTCCCCGAGGTTGGTGCGGCCCGGGGGCCACCCTCAGTTGTTTATCACCAGCGCGGAGCATAGCGCTACCGTATGTGTACGGGCATAGCCGCTCCTCGGCAGTGTCGTCAGCCAGCGCGGAGCATGGTGCTTCCACTGGTACATGGGAGGGGGCCCCCCTCCGGGAGGAGCCCCCGGGGCATGTACAACCCCGCCTTGACACGTGGCTGGCACGGTAGGGCCTGGCGAGGTGTATCTGGGCACCCGTGAGCCAGCGCGGGACTCATGGGGCCCTACCTCTAGGCGGGTTGCGCCTAGCACTGGGCCTTATCTTGTGACGTGTCCCTGCAAATTTGGTTAGATGTCAGCACTCTACGTCCTCGGGTCCTGGCCCTCGAGCTGGTCTCAGCCGTCGCTGGTATGCCAGGTCGCGATGCCATGGACAAGGCCAAAGGGTGAGGGCTGGAGAGCCAGTAAGAGCCCTGAGTCGCGATGCTCAGGTACCCCCCCCCCTTTAATGTGCAAGTGGTCGGCATGGAGAAGAAGAGGTGCCGTGGACCGGCATCAAATAATCAAGCATGGTGGGTCTAACGCATGATCGGAAATAAACGCAGATGGGATACATGCCGCTGGGCCTGGCCCGAGCGGCTTGGGGATCATGCAGCCCGAGGGGCGCCCCCAACTGGGTAAGCTAACAACATGGAATAAAAAGGGATACACGCCGCAGGGACGGACCCACGCGGCCTGGGAATAATGCAGCCCTAGGGAGGCGCTCCCAGCTGGAAATAAAACCCAAAAGATGTCACCTGATGATGTTGAGGACGAAGGAGCGTTGGTGTAGTAGGCTCGGTGGGCTGCGGGAGCCAATCCTCACGTGCCCCTAGGCCCAGGGGCCTCGGGAGGCTCCGGAGGCGCTGGCGGCTCCTCACGGGCCATCTCCATCCCTGCCAGGGCTGCGAAACGCCTGGCCTCTCGTGCCCCCGTGATGCCCCTCATGAGGCGCTGGTACGTGTCAGCCGCGTTCGACGAGCCGTAAGGCATGCGAACGTAGCTGTGGGGTGGGCCTCCGCAGCGCCCCACTCGCGAGGGCCAGAGGCGCTCCAGAGAGGCGACTCGGTTGAGCCCTGGTATGTCGATGCAGACGCGCAGCCCACCATCCTCGCCTGGATGGGGAGCCACTGCTGGTAGGCGGCGGCCGCCTTTCATGACTCTTGACTCCTGTAGCTCCTGAATGGCCTTGCTGACGAACTCCTGAGGGTCTGGGTCTCCTTGCCTTGCTCCTTCTTGAGGGAAACATGCTTCGAAACACGCCTCCATGTGGTGCCCAAGCGCCTCCCTCGTGGCCCTGGCTAGGTCGATGGCCCTCCAGGGGAGAGCCCCCGAGCCCTGCCTGAGGAGGGCGTCGGGCGCGCTTTCCTATGCGATGGAAGGAGGTTCCCCCTGGGCAGGCGCGGGCCCAGAGGGGCCTGCCTCCTGAGTGGTCGGGCCGGACGATGTCTTCTTCTTTTTAGGGGCGGTCTCGGGAGGCCTCCTGCTTCCACGATCCGGGTCTTCCAGTGACGCGGCCTGAAAGGCTCGTTCCAGGGAACACACCGCGTCCTTCTCTTCACATGCCACCGTGATGACCCCGCCGCTTCCTGGCATCTTGAGGACGTTGTAGCCGTGGTGAGTTACGGCCATGAACTTGGCCAGCACTGGGTACCCAAGGATGGCATTGTACGGCAGGCGAATGTGAGCGACGTCGAAGTCGATAAGCTCGGTGCGGTAGTTGTCGCGTGCCCCGAAGGTGACAGGGAGGCGGACCTGCCCAATCGGGACCGTGGAGCCGTCGGTGACACCGGAGAAAGGCTTGGTTGGCTGAAGCTGGCTGTAGGGCACTTGGAGGTTGTTGAATGTTTCCACGGACAGGACGTTGAGCCCTGCCCCGCCATCGATGAGGGTCTTGGTGACCACCACGTTGCTGATGATTGGGGAACAAAGCATCGGGAGAACTCCGGCTATAGCCACACACTTGAGCTGATCTGCTGAGCTGAACGTGATGGCACACGCCGACCACCTTAGAGGGCGCGTGGCTTCGAGCCTGGGGAGGACTGCGTTCACTTTGTGGGCGAACTGCTTGAAGATGTGCTGAGAGGCTGGGGCTTGTGCCCCGCCCAAGATGCAGGCGATCGCGCGCGGCTCCTGGAAGCCCCCAGCCCCCTCGTCCTAGTGGCGGTCCTCGTTTCTCCTTGGCTGCGGCGGCAGCGGTGGGAGGCCTGTGTTGCCTTGCGGGCGATCCTCGTGAGGCTGATCCCTCCAGCCTCCCTCGCGAGGCGGGTCTTGCCAGCGATCCTCGTGAGGTTGATCGCGCCACCCTTGGTGCGGGCCACGGTCTTCCCAGCGTCCTGCGTTCCTTCCTCCTCCTCGGTCGTAGCCCCGGTCACTGCGTTCAGGGCGACGGCCGATCCTTCCTTCTCGCACGGCTCGGAGCTCTTGACATTCGTTGGTGTTGTGGGTGTGGAGGTCGTGGTACACACAGTACCGGCTGCCCTTGGAAGGTTCGGACTGATCTCTGCCCCGCTTGGTGTCTGGTTCTGTCGCAAGCATGACAGCCCCCTTGCGCTTCACATCCTTGGCCTTGGGCTTCTTCTCTTCTGGGTCCGCGGCAGGCAGCTCGAGGAGGGAGAGACGCCCTTCCTCGGCCCTGGCGCACTTGGTTGCCAGGTTGAACAGTTCCAAGGAAGTGCACAGGTCTTCATGCATCGCCAGCTCCTCCTTCATCTTGACGTCGTGCACGCCGTCGGAGAAGGCCGAGATGATGGCCTCCTCAGTCACCTTAGGAATCTTGAGGCGCGCGTTGTTGAAGCGCTGGATGTACTTCTGCAGGGTCTCCCCGGGCTGTTGCTTGATGCGGCGCATGTCGCTCACGGCGGGTGGCCGGTCGCGAGTGCCTTGGAAGTTGGCGATGAAGCGGGTGCGCATCTCGTCCCAGGAGAAGATTGTGCCTGGAGCCAGGTTCAGGAGCCAGGTGCGGGCCCCGTCCTTGAGTGCCATGGGGAACCAGTTCGCCATGATCTTCTCGTCTCCGTTGGCAGCTTCGATGCCCAGCTCGTAGAGCTAGAGGAACTCCGCAGGGTCAGCCGTGCCGTCGTAGCGAGGAGGCAAGTCTGGCTTGAACTTGCCGGGCCACGTGACGTTGCGTAGCTCGGCGGTGAAGGCGCGGCAGCCTGCTGTGGCCACGGGAGGCCTTGGATGACGGGGAACTTGGTCTTGCATGTCCCCACGCGCTGCAGCTGGGAGCATCGCGGGGTCTTGACGCGCGGGAGCAGGAGCATGGTCGCGACGTGCTGGAGCAGGGAGCGCCCAGGCAGCTTCCTGCGGGCGAGGGACTTCTTGACAGCTCTGCTCTTGCTGCGCTGGCGCCTGACGGAGTGGGTTCCGCCCAGGGGCCATGCGCCTTGGAGCCATGGCGCCTTCCTGAGGAGGAGGCCGCCGGGGCGCCGCCGGAGCTTCATTGCCCGCGCGGGGCGGGGTGCGGTGCAGCGGAACGGACGGCGCAGGAGAGCCCCCTGCGGCGCGGACGAGCTCGGCGACGAGGTCGAGCCATTCTTCGTAGACGTCGTCGATGGGACGGTAGCGCAGGAGCTCGTTGGCCGCGATGAGTGCAGCCCGAGCCTCCATGGGCGCGCGGAGCACTCGGGACAAAGAACCAGCTGGGGTGAGCGAGGGAGTTGCGGTGCGGCCGTCTTGCCGCACGAACGGATGCTGGGACGATGCTTGCTGCTCGTCCCCCGCCGGGCTGGTGGCGGCGTTGACGGCAGGTGACGGGGAACGGCGAGGACGCCCGCCGACAGGGGCCGTCTGGGCGACGATGGAAGCGAGCGCGGCCCGGCGCTCAGCGGGGGCCCGACGAGCGTCAGACATGGGCATGATGGTCGGAGGAGAACGGGGTGGTGGAAGACGAATCCCGACGCACCCCTACCTGGCGCGCCAAATGTCGGATTTCAGGTTCCGGCAGACCCTTGAGGTTCAAACACTGGGGTGCGCGCGGAGATTTCGCCTCCTACCTACCTGCACTCCTCCGCCTTGCTAGGATCTAAACTAAGGAATGGACAACACAGGAGGCGCAGGGTTTATACTGGTTCGGGCCACTGTTGTGGTGTAATACCCTACTCTAGTGGGTGGTGTGGTGGATTGCCTCTTGGGCTGATGATGATGAACAATACAAGGAAGAACAGCCTCGCGAGGGTCTGTTCTTGGCTGGGGCGATGAACTGCTGGGAGGAGTTCAGTCGCCTTTCTCTCTCTCTCTTTCTGATCGAAAACCCCTCTCTTTCCTTCCAACCTCTCAGCCCCCTTTGCTCTGTGGGTGGATGGTCCTATTTATAGAGGCCCTGGTCCTCTTCCCAAATATCGAGCGGGAAGGGAGCCAACAATGGCGGGCTAATTTGAAGGGGGACAGCTAGTATCAACTATCCTGACAAAAGTAGTCTTCGCCTGCGCAAAGCTCTGGTGATGACGCCGTCTTGGGCTCCATGGTGACCTCCGTCTCGTAGTCCTCCTGGTCTTGGTCTCGTTGCACCGAAATGGCAACCTTTGCCTGATGCCTCGGTACTCCGTGGCTGCGCTTGCCCCCTTTGCACCAAAGAGGAAGGGAGGACACTGCGCGGGCTGGCACCCGCCTGGCGCCCCCGGTCGTCTTGGCTTGCGTCACGGGCACCTCGTGAGGTACCCCGCCTTGATCTCTCCGCCTCCTCGTGAGCCAGCCGGACGAGGCCACGCCTGAGGAAGCTTCGCGTCGTCCGCCCCGCGAGGCTTGGCCCCTCGCGAGGGTCTTGGGTTTGTGTTGGTGAAGATGGGCCGCGCTAGGTCCCCCTTTGAGCCACGCCGCAGGCCGCAGGCAGGCAAGTCTGGGGACCCCCGTTCCCAGAACGCCGACACCCCTGGCCACGTATATAAAGGAGTGGAGGAGGGGAGGGGCCGACCCTCTCTGTGGCGCGCCCTAGGGGAGTCCTACTCCCACCGGGAGTAGGATTCCCCCTTTCTTAGTAGAACTAGGAACCCTTCCAAGTAGTAGGAGTAGGAGGGAAGGAAAGGGAAGGGAAAAGGAGAAGGAAGGAAGGAGGTGCCCCCCTCCCTAGTCCAATTCGGACCAGCCCATGGGGAGGGGTGCGGCCACCCTTTGAGGCCTTTCTCTCCTTTCCCGTATGGCCCATTAAGGCCCAATACGAATTCCCGTAACTCCCCGGTACTCCTGAAAATACCCGAATCACTCGGAACCTTTCCGATGTCCGAATATAGTCATCCAATATATCGATCTTTACGTCTCGACCATTTTGAGACTCCTCGTCATGTCCCCGATCTCATCCGGGACTCTGAACTCCTTCGGTACATCAAAACACATAAACTCATAATATAACCGTCATCGAACTTTAAGCATGCGGACCCTACGGGTTCGAGAACTATGTAGACATGACCGAGACACGTCTCCGGTCAATAACCAATAGCGGAACCTAGATGCTCATATTGGCTCCCACATATTTACGAAGATCTTTATCGGTCAGACAGCATAACAACATACGTTGTTCCCTTTGTCATCGGTATGTTACTTGCCCGAGATTCGATCGTCGGTATCTCAATACCTAGTTCAATCTCGTTACCGGAAAGTCTCTTTACTCATTCTGTAATACATCATCCTGAACTAACTCATTAGTTGCAATGCTTGCAAGGCTTATAGTGATGTGCATTACCGAGTGGGCCCAGAGATACCTCTCCGACAATCGGAGTGACAAATCCCAATCTCGAAATACGCCAACCCAACAAGTACCTTTGGAGACACCTGTAGAGCATCTTTATAATCACCCAATTACGTTGTGATGTTTGGTAGCACATAAAGTGTTCCTCTGGTAAACGAGAGTTGCATAATCTCATAGTCATAGGAACATGTATAAGTAATGAAGAAAGCAATAGCAACAAACTAAACGATCAAGTGCTATGCTAATGGAATGGGTCAAGTCAATCACATCATTCTTCTAATGATGTGATCACGTTTATCAAATGACAATTCATGTCTATGGTTAGGAAACATAACCATCTTTGATCAACGAGCTAGTCAAGTAGAGGCATACTAGTGACACTCTATTTGTCTATGTATTCACACATGTATTATGTTTCCGGTTAATACAATTCTAGCATGAATAATAAACATTTATCATGGTATAAATAATAACTTTATTATTGCCTCTAGGGCATATTTCCTTCAATCATCATCTTGTGCCTTTGATCTCCATCTCCAAAGCACCGTCATGATCACCATCGTCACCGGCGCGACACCTTGATCTCCATCGTAGTATCGTTGTCGTCTCGCCAACTATTGCTTCTACGACTATCGCTACCGCTTAGTGATAAAGTAAAGAAATTATAGGGCGATTGCATTGCATACAACAAAGCGACAACCATATGGCTCCTGCCAGTTGCCGATAACTCCGTTACAAAACATGATCATCTCATAAAATAAAGTATAGCATCATGCCTTGACCATATCACATCACAACATGCCCTGCAAAAACAAGTTAGACCTCCTCTACTTTGTTGTTGCAAGTTTTACGTGGCTGCTACGGGCTGAGCAAGAACCGTTCTTACCTACGCATCAAAACCACAACGATAGTTTGTCAAGTTAGTGATGTTTTAACCTTCTCAAGGACCGGGCGTAGCCACACTCGGTTCAACTAAAGTTGGAGAAACTGACACCCGCCTGTTGGGGAACGTAGCAGAATTTTAAAATTTTCTACGCATCACCAAGATCAATCTATGGAGTCATCTAGCAACGAGAGAGAGGAGTGCATCTACATACCCTTGTAGATCGTGAGCGGAAGCGTTCAAGAGAACGGGGTTGATGGAGTCGTACTCGTCGTGATCCAAATCACCGATGACCGAGCGCCGAACGGACGGCACCTCCGCGTTCAACACACATAAGGTTGGGGAAGATGTCTCCTCCTTCTTGATCCAGCAAGGGGGAAGGAGAGGTTGATGGAGATCCAGCAGCATGACGGCGTGGTGGTGGAAGCAGCGGGGATCTCGGCAGGGCTTCGCCAAGCTCAGCGAGAGGGGGAGGTGTTACGAGGGGAGAGGGAGGCGCCAGGGGCTAGGGTGCGGCTCCCATGCGCCTCCCCACTATATATAGGGGTGGAGGGGGCTGGTTTCTTGCCCTCCAAGTCCATTGGGGCGTTGGCAAAGGTGGGGGAAAGAAATCCCATCATTTCCCTTCCCCACCGATTGTTATCCCTCCTTTTTAGGGATCTTGATCTTATCCCTTCAGGATATGATCTTATTCCTTCTAAGGGGGGATCTTGGTGCGCCTTGACCAGGGGTGTGGGGCCTTTCCCCCACTACCCACGTTCATGTGGGTCCCCCCATGCAGGTGGGCCCCACTTTGGAACCTTCTAGAACCTTCCCGGTACAATACCGAAAAATCCCGAACATTTTCCGGTGGCCAAAATAGGACTTCCTATATATAAATCTTTACCTCCGGACCATTCCGGAACTCCTCGTGACGTCCGGGATCTCATCCGAGACTCCGAACAACTTTTGGGTTACCGCATACTAATATCTCTACAACCCTAGCGTCACCGAACCTTAAGTGTGTAGACCCTACGGGTTCGGGAGACATGCAGACATGACCGAGACGACTCTCCGGTCAATAACCAACAGCGGGATCTGGATACCCATGTTGGCTCCCACATGTTCCACGATGATCTCATCGGATGAACCACGATGTCGAGGATTCAATCAATCCCGTATTCAATTCCCTTTGTCCAGCGGTATTATACTTGCCCGAGATTCGATCGTCGGTATCCGATACCTTGTTCAATCTCGTTACCAGCAAGTCTCTTTTCTCGTTCCGTAACACATCATCCCGTAATCAACTCCTTGGTCACATTGTGCACATTATGATGATGTCCTACCGAGTGGGCCCAGAGATACCTCTCCGTCACACGGAGTGACAAATCCCAGTCTCGATTCGTGCCAACCCAACAGACACTTTCGGAGATACCCGTAGTGCACCTTTATAGCCACCCAGTTACGTTGTGACGTTTGGCACACCCAAAGCATTCCTACGGTATCCGGGAGTTGCACAATCTCATGGTCTAAGGAAATGATACTTGACATTTAGAAAAGCTTTAGCATACGAACTACACGATCTTTGTGCTAGGCTTAGGATTGGGTCTTGTCCATCACATCATTCTCCTAATGATGTGATCCCGTTATCAATGACATCCAATGTCCATGGTCAGGAAACCGTAACCATCTATTGATCAACGAGCTAGTTAACTAGAGGCTTACTAGGGACATGGTGTTGTCTATGTATCCACACATGTATCTGAGTTTCCTATCAATACAATTCTAGCATGGATAATAAACGATTATCATGAACAAGGAAATATAATAATAACCAATTTATTATTGCCTCTAGGGCATATTTCCAACACCGCCAGCCACCTGTGTGCAAAGCACGTTGGTAGAACCAGTCTCGCGTAAGAGTACGCGTAATGTCGGTCTGGGCCGCTTCATCCAACAATACTGCCGAACCAAAGTATGACATGCTGGTAAGCATTATGAATTGTATTGCCCACAACTCATTTGTGTTCTACTTGTGCATATAACATCTACGCATAAACCTGGCTCGGATGCCACTATTGGGAACGTTGTAATTTCAAAAAAATTCCTACGCACACGCAAGATCATGGTGATGCATAGCAACGAGAGGGGAGAGTGTCGTCCACATACCCTCGTAGACCATTAATTGGAAGCGTTATAACAACGCGGTTGATGTAGTTGTACGTCTTCACGATCGACCGATCCTCAGCACCGAACGTACGGCACCTCCGCGTTCAGCACACGTTCAGCTCGGTGACGTCCCGCGAACTCATGATCCAGTAGAGCTCGGGGAAGAGTTTCGTCAGCACGACGGCGTGGTGACGATGTTGATGAAGCTACCGATGCAGGGCTTCGCCTAAGCACCGCTATGATATAACCGAGGTGGATTATGGTGGAGGGGGGCACCGCACACGGCTAAGAGATCAACAGATCAATTGTTGTATCTATGGGGTGCCCCCTGCCCCCGTATATAAAGGAGCTAGGGGGAGGTGGCCGGCCAAGGAGGAGGGCGCGCCAAGGGGGGAGCCCTACTCCCGGTGCTCCCTCTTTTCCTAGTTGAAGTACGAGAGGAGGAGGAAGGAAGAGAGGAAGAGAAGGAAAGGGAGGCAAGCGGCTGCCCTTGGCCGCCCCTCCTCTTCTCCCACTAAGGCCCATTAGGCCCAATATACTCCCCGGGGGGTTCCGGCAACCCCCCGGTACTCCGGTAAATATCCGAAACCTCCCGAAACACTTCCGGTGTCTGAATATAGTCATCCAATATATCGATCTTTACGTCTCGACCATTTCGAGACTCCATGTCATGTTCGTGATCATATCCGGGACTCCGAACTACCTTCGGTACATCAAAACACAAAAACTCATAATACCGATTGTCACAGAACTTTAAGCGCGCGGACCCTACGGGTTCGAGGACTATGTAGACATGACCGAGACATGTCTTCGGTCAATAACCAATAGCGGAACCTGGATGCTCATATTGGTTCCTACATATTTTACGAAGATCTTTATTGGTCAAACCGCATAACAACATACGTTGTTCCCTTTGTCATCGGATGTTACTTGCCCGAGATTCGATCGTCGGTATCTCAATACCTAGTTCAATCTCGTTACCGGCAAGTCTCTCACTACAAGAAATATGTCAACTTGTGACCTTGACTATTGGTCACTGAAAGGTCATTGTTTTTCATTTGCGACCATTTTGTGACCAAAAACAGAAGGTTAAAAGCTGGCGGTCGTAAACTGAAATTAACGACCTTCTCTGTGAGAAGGTCGTAGACGTTTACGACCAAAACACGCCTATTGTTTTGTTTTGGTCACTAGCAGACTCCCCAAGCCACGTAGGCATCCAGCGTGGCAAGCTGATGTGGCACAAGATTCAGCCCGGTCCAATTCTGTTTTCTACATGGGCCTAGCCCAACAATTCGGCCTTTTTAATGTATTTTTTCTATCAATTTTTGATCAGCTTCATGGGCCAAGCCCAACATTGCAGCCTTTTTTATTGTTGGGTTGTGGCCTTTTTGTTTAAACGAATTTAGTTTTTCTTTTTTTCCCAAAAGAAGGGTCCACTAGTCAGATAAGTGGGTCCCATCTATCAGGCTCATATTCTTCATATTTGAACTAGTATTTAAATTGCCAGACAAAAAGCACACATGATGTTTCAAATAAGAGCAACTAGATCATCTTATACAATAGCAATCACAATAACAATCTAATACAATGTCAATCACAATAACAATCTCTATATGTGCCAATACGTGACCATGTGTAATACAGTACTTTCAAGCTATACAAGTGTAACGAGCTCTACAAGTGTAATACAGTACTGCTTTACAAGAAAATGACAACATGCCAGACTCGCTGGACGACCATAGTCAGATGAACAACATGACAGACTCGCTCGGCGACCGTAGTCAGATGAACAACATGCCAAACTCGCTAGACGACCGTAATCAGGGCTGGGAACAAACAAAACTGCAACATGGCTTCCTCTGTCACCCTGTTACATGAATGAGAGAAGAATCAGAAACATTGGGGCAAATATATTATGAACAGACCATTCAAGAAAATGACATTTATTTAAAATGATAACACAAATTGAGTTAGTGCCATGCTTTTTGTCCTCCAACTAGTTAAAATGAGATACCCATTCATACAAGAAAACAGATACATGATATGAATATGTATGGCTCAAGTGCAAGTCGTGCAAAAAACTTCATTGCAACACATTGCGCCTAAAACAAAATACCATTCTACTAACACGACCATCCATTCAACTGCCAAGATCTAACAAAACTAGTCAGCACAAGCATACTAACATCACAAAATTAAACACCAGCATATACATGACATGCCGAAAGAATAAATACCATGACAACAATGAAATTAAACACCAACTGCCAACAGTACTACTGCTGTCGACTTGTTTGGATCATCACAAACCAACTGGTATAGCAGTTGGCACACGAAAGTAGCAGCAGTACATGCACCTTCCAGGTTCACATTGCACTTCCTTTTCAGGTTTGCAACAAAAGGAAGAAAGAAAGAAACAACATTCTCAGACGCACTAAGACACGAACTTGACAACATAATATTCCCAATCAGCCACTTAACTGGATCAATTCCCACCAAGCAAGACACAACAAAATATTAAAAAAGAAAACACAAAGTGATCATAAGTGGTTTTGAATATAACATTCGCCCTGGCAGAAGACTCTGTCAATAAAAGGCACTTGTGACTTCAACTAACTTGTGGGCTGATTTTGCTCAAGTTTCTTAATAGACTTACAATGTTTAGCTTCCAGAAATTAAATCACAAAGTTTAGCTTACGGAAACAAAATTACAAGGTTTTCTATCTGTAATCAGTACAAACTTGCTAGTGCTACAAGTGCTAATGATCCAACAGCGTCCCAGCTCCACACATCCTAGTACTGGATTTCCTCACACTTGATAGTGCTACAAGCAAGCAAACAAGCAAGCAAGCAAACATGCAAATACAAGTAGTACTAGTTGTCTAATGAATGGGATACAGGATTCTCCTCAAATAAATTGACAAGATTTTCTTCTTATTTTTTCTAGTTAATGACAATAAGTCATCAATCAAGCAAGCAACATCACATTGGTACAGCATCTAGCATCGTTCAACATATATGGGGTGTGAGCAGTCAACACCTACTAATTTTATTTTATTTGTTTGCATCGAGTCAGCACCTACTAGATGGGATGGAAATGCATCTTCTGTATTAGTTGTGGAGCATGCGTGTATTATTAACAACGAAAGCAAGGGCCGACACTAGTGAAAGAGCAGACAGGAATACGACGTTGCTTGTGCGAGGCGAGGCGAGGCAAGGCAAAGAGCAGCTCCTTGCTCTTGGCGCCGAGCTTGACGAGGGGAGGAGGGATCCATGGAACCTGCGACAACCCGACCTGTGTAAATCATAAGATCTTGATTAGATATAAACAGTAGTACTGAATGATAGATATAAACATTAGTATTGCATGAGCTCAATTTTTTTTTTGCAAGGATAAGCATGTCCTAAACCGCCATTGTGAGATCGTTGTAGTAATAGATGCCAGAATGTGAGAATGAATAAAACAGAACATGAATGTTCTCAAGTGCCATGAAGTGAGAAAGCAGGTAGTCAGAATGACGAGGCATGTTAGCTGCCAAAACAGATTCAGACTAACTGCATGTCCAGACGGACGGGCCATTCCCAAGCATTTCAAGACACTAGCAGAGGTCAGTAGACAACAAACTTGGATGCTATCTATCCATACTAGTATAGAATGATACGAGGCCAGTAGAAACTGTTTGCTACCGACGAGCTCGCCAAGGTGCATAGTTGTTCAAAAAGGAAGCACATTTGACTAAAGTACCAGATTTCAGAGTTTGTAATAGCATCATGAACAGCAACTGTAAATTACTAAATGTTACCATACTGAATGCTATCTAGAAAGATAGATACGATGCAGGTGGTGTCCATTACCGACGATCTTGCCGAGGTGCATGGAGATGGAGTTGAGCTGGGCCTTGTTCTCGTAGAGGTGGTTGACCGCCTTCCTGGACTGCACCAGCTCCTTGGCCAGCGCCTTCAGGAACAAGCATCACCAGCAGAGGAAACCAAATCAATAAATCAGCCCAAATCGAGGCCCTTGACCTTGAGCTTCTTGGTTTTACGCTTCTTGGTTTTCATTGAATAGCCTTATCAGCAGTACCTGGTCTTGTGTATTCTGATGATGTTCCTGTCTGATTTTGACAAAATAATCTAATAAGTTGTAATCATCAGAAAAAGAAAAAGTAAGCCACACATATAAGAGATTTTTCTTTAACCTATCCCCTGAAGCTTAATGCATGATATACCTAATGAAACTAAATTTCAGAGGCCAACTGATTTATGATATATCAGTCATCTAAAGTTCTAAACCACTTGCATGTTCTCTTATCTGATTTTAACAAAATGGTCAGAAAAAGAGAAGGTGGCTCATATACTTAAATCTTTGTTTAACCCATCTCCCAGGTCTCTGCACAAACGGCACAATAACAGTACCATTTCTACTTTCTACAGGGAACAACCAGGACAAGAGCAATTTACGAGTGCCTAGTTGTGCACACTGCACCACCTAGAATTGCCACATGACGAGGAACAAACTTGCAAATATCAATTAAGAGTAGAAGGATTAGCTGGAGCTTGGTTCCAGGAATGGTAACTATGATACCTACATACATAGCACTTACATTCTTTCTATGTTATAATGGAACAAACATGCAGGCTACAAAAAATGCAGAAGGGTCACCTTCTTCCAGATGCCTTTTTCTAGATGTTGTCGAAGACGTTGATGCCCTCCTGGTCCTTGACGTGGGGCTTCCTGCGACACAGATTCAACCGAGAGACCACTCAAATTCAGGGGTAGCGGATCTAGGCAGAAAGGGTAGGGAAGGGGCGCTCACGTGCGGGTGAAGGTGGCCATGGACCTCGCCCGGAGGCCCGCGGACGGCGGCGGTGGCTGGGGGCCCACGGCCACGAGCACGTCAGGGAGCGCAGCAGTGCAGTAGATCACGGCGGCATGGAGGGCAGGGAAGGGAGCAGTAGACCTCGAGCATGGCCATGGTCGACGGCAGCCTCGAGCAGGGAAGAGAGACGGTGGCCTCGTCAGCAGAGGAGCACGCCATGGCCATGGGAGACGGCAACCTCCCCAATCTCCCTGCGTGGGAAGAGGGGCGCTGGTGGCCGCTGTGCTGGCGGGGTTCTGGGGAGGTCGCGCGGCGGCGCGGGAGCCGGGGAAATCACACGGCGGCGCTCAACCGAACTCCTTGTCGGCCTTCCCTTCCTTCCTTCTGTTCCCTTGCTTCCCTTCCCTTGGGAGAGGAAGGAGAAGGTGGGGGCGGCGGCGTGGGGACTGAACTAGGGTTTGGGCTGCGGGACATCTACAGATCGGGGAAAGGAGGCCAGGGAGAAGACTGGATCGAGGGAGGAGGTGGCGGCGGCTGCGAGGAGAGGAGGGGTGCGATGGGGGGAGTGGATGGGATCTGACCTAGGGTTTGGGCTGCGGGTGGGGGGTATCTCTTTGCCATTTTATTTTCTTTTTTTCTGTAGATAGATGGATGGATGGATGTGGGATGGAGAGATGGATGGATGGATGGATGGGCGCCATGTCATCGATCCGTGGGAAGAGTCCTGATTGGTTCGAAAAACCAGTGATTTAAAAAAATGTCTAAGTACTAAAAATAGAGGGATTTTGTGAAGTAGCTATCAAAAATATTTTGCAAAATGGCACCACACAATTTTTCACTAGAGTTAGACCACATTTTATGGATAAGGACCAATTTCTATGCATTTCTGATCTTTCTAGATATTTTTAATCATTTTTCGAGTGCCCAAAATGATTTTTTTGTGAAGGACCTACCATATATTTGTTGCAAAATTGTACCAAATCAATTTTATAAAATACTAGGACATATTTAATGCACAATTGACCAAATGATTGGGTGTCAAAAATTTTGATCCACCT
The DNA here is from genome assembly GCF_003073215.2 of Triticum urartu. Classification (NCBI taxonomy): domain Eukaryota; kingdom Viridiplantae; phylum Streptophyta; class Magnoliopsida; order Poales; family Poaceae; genus Triticum; species Triticum urartu. Next base: position 520,400,457 of record NC_053023.1, read on the forward strand.
CTCATGAAAAAGACATATTTCCGCTCATTCAGTAGGAAACGGGTCAAATTTGAACTGCAGCGTCCTCATTGTTTGTTATTTATTTTTTCCAAAAATCATTTCTAGGTACAAAAGTATCTATTTAATTACAGAAACACCAAAAAAAATTCAAGATTCAACAACTAGCTAGGAACGATCATTCCCGCCGTTTTGACCGCATTTTGAAACAGGCATAAAAAATTCAAAAAAATCAAAAAATTAGAAAACCTTCGCATTGTGTCATTATATGTGACCAAGTTACCAGGAAAAACAATAAACTTGTAATACGACAATTCTTTTAAAGAAGTGTCCCCAGAAACGAGCTATCATGTGTGGAGATGAATGGCTTTCAAGCCAAATGATCAATCTTATGGCCATATTCATGGCATAGTTTGTTCAAATGATCTCATATTGTGCACAAGGGTGCATATTGGAATGGAAAACAATGTTGCCTAAGGAAGTTTTCATTTTCTTTGGACGGAAAAAGCATTTTCCATTTTCCGAGTGCCCGAATGAGGTTTTTTTGTGAAGGGCCTACCAAATAATTATTGAAAAATTGGACCAAATAATTTTTATAAAATACTAGGACATATTTAATGCACAATTGACAAAATGGTTGGGTGTAAAAAGTTTTGATCCACCTCTAGTGAAAAAGACAAATTTCCGGCGATTCAGCTGGAAGCGGGTCAAATTTGAACTGCAGCTGCCTCATAGTTTGCTATTTATTTTTTCCAAAAATCGTTTATAGGTACATAAGTATCTATTTAATCATAGAAACACCAAAAAAATTCCAAGATTCAACCACTAGATAGGAACGGTCAAGCCCGCTGTTTTGACCGCATTTTGAAACGGGCATAAAAAATTCAAAACAAAAATCAAAAAATTGGAAAACCTTCACATTGTGTCATTATATGTGACCAAGTTTTCAGGAAAATAACAAACTTGTAATACGGCAATTATTTTAAAAAAGTGTTCTTAGAAACGAGCTATCACGTATGGAGATCAATGACTTTCAAGCCAAATGATCAATCTTATGGCCACATTCATGGCATAGTTTGTTCAAATGATATCATATTGTGCACAAGGTTGCATATTGGAATGGCAAACAATGTTGCCTAAGGAAGTTTTCATTTTCTTTGGACGGAAAAACCATTTTCCATTTTTCGAGTGCCCAAAAGGAGGTTTTTTGTGAAGGACCTCCCAAATAATTGTTGCAAAATTGGACCAAATCAATTTTATAAAATACTAGACCATATTTAATGCACAATGGACAAAATGGTTGGGTGTAAAAAGTTTTGATCCACCTCTCGTGAAAAAGACAAATTTCCATCGATTCAGCTGGAAGTGGGTCAAATTTGAACTGCAGCTGCCTCATAGTTTGCTATTTATTTTTTCCAAAAATCATTTCTAGTTACATAAGTACCTATTTAATCATAAATACATGGTTTGGTGACGATACGTCGAGGTTTGGGCGGTGGCCGAGGGCCCCAACTCTAGAGCGCGTGAACTCGCATGCCTGGTGCGTAGTCACCGTGTGATCTTGGCATTGACATGCGTTCTGGAAGGCCTAGGCATGTCTAGTGGGCCGGGCACTCCCCAGGTAGGTGCTAGGAAGAAAATTACAACATAAGATTCTCACGAGGAGACCGATCGGTGCTCAAACATGAATTAGCAGCCAAGTGTTTGATTAGCGGTACAGGAAATGTACATGGCTAATGGGCGTGAGTTTTGGCTGAGGATGATCAGTTACTAAGAAGACCGTCTTCACAAATTTTCAGCTCAAAAGGAGGAGCCTAGGTGGTACTTGCTTTGCAAACTACCACACTGGACATAAATACGAATGTTGAAACTCGGCTCAAAATAATGAATGGATTGAGCTGGCATTTGGTGGAGGATGGTTATTTGGGCATAGGAAAGCACAGTAGAAAATGGATACTATTTGGACATGCCAAAGTGGTACTTCCTTCACAAACTGTTGTTCTAAATAGAATAGGAAAATGAATATTTTTGAATTATTTTTGAACTAGGCAAGGAAGGTTTTTTCATATTTGACGAAGATATGACCTAGAGAATTTATGAGATTTTTTTGGGAATTTTGGGAATGACAGAAATATAGGTTGCTTCACAACCTAGGGCAAAAACTGCCACATGGACATGACACATAGGCAAAACTGATGAGGTGGCGCCTAGTCATAGCTACACACCACAATTTACAAGGTTTTGACCATCTATATTGGTCATGATCAGCTAGAAATAAGGTAGCAGACCAGTGCTATCTGCTTTATGACCATTTCGTGTAAAGAAATTATGACCTTTTTGACCAAAATGGTCATTATAGTTTAGGGTTTGGAGCCCCCCGAACAGCTTTTGACCAATTGGTCTGAAATGGTCATAGATCTATGACCAATTCTTCCAGGGTCACCGACAGAAGGTCACTAGTTGACATATTTCTTGTAGTGTCTTTACTCATTCCATAATGCAACATCCCGCAACTAACTCATTAGTCACATTGCTTGCAAGGCTTATAGTGATGTGCATTACCGAGAGGGCCCAGAGATACCTCTCCGACAATCGGAGTGACAAATCCTAATCTTGATCTATGCCAACTCAACAAGTACCATCGTAGATACCTGTAGAGCCCCTTTATAATCACCCAGTTACGTTGTGACATTTGGTAGCACACAAAGTGTTCCTCCGGTAATCAGGAGTTGCATAATCTCATAGTCATAGGGACATGTATAAGTCATGAAGAAAGCAATAGCAGTAAACTAAAACGATCAAGTGCTAAGCTAACGGAATGGGTCAAGTCAATCACATCATTCTTCTAATGATGTGATCCCGTTTATCAAATGACAATTCATGTCTATGGTTAGGAAACATAACCATCTTTGATCAACGAGCTAGTCAAGTAGAGGCATACTAGTGACACTATGTTTGTCTATGTATTCGCACATGTATTATGTTTCCGGTTTAATACAATTCTAGCATGAATAATAAACATTTATCATGAAATAAGGAAATAAATAATAACTTTATTATTGCCTCTAGGGCATATTTCCTTCATCTCCGACCTTCTCCAACATAATGGGCAGCCAGTGACAGAGCTAGGATAAATCATCATCCCAGGCACTCTGTGTAGCTATAGGACGCTACAATGTCCTATAGTGGTATTTTTTGTTGCAGTACATGAAGAAACACTCCGTCGTGCCCCAGGCCAAGGCCTTGCCTGCCTGGGCCTGAAGTCGCCGCTGCAGGCAGCGGATCCGACTCCGAGCTCTCCCGTTTTGTGGACTAGGCCATGGTATGAGGAGGAGATGGCCGCCCACGCGGTTCTCTGCCGCTCCCGGGAAGAGTCCGTCTGGCCGTGGCTGGACTTGATCTGAAGGAAATCCATTGCGTTCGCCCAAATAACGCTTAGATCTGGCGCGAGGCATGCCACCACCGCCTCGCCGGCTGTGGTGCGGCCCATCCAGCGCCCCAACACCAGGGTGGCGACGCAACCCCTCTGGTGGCGCATCTTCTCCGCGCCACGAGGCTCTGAGTCGGAGGTAAATGGCGACATGCATTGTCTCGGTCCATCCCCTATTATGGTCCGCCGTGCCCGTTATGCTAGGCAGAGGGCGGGGGATGCAGCTGCAGCCCTCCCGGCCGAGGTGACAAAGCCGAAATCCCATGCTGTCGTGGTGCTGGTATAGGTGGCCGACAACCCCTGGCGCCGCAAACCAAGTCATGGAGGTGCCGAGCTCCGACCATAAGGGGTCTATCGTGGACCACACCTTGGACCGGCAACGTCGAGGCCACAAGCTCCGACGAGGAAGAGTAGGGCATGGTCACCGGCGGCACCTTGTGTCTCATGTGGGACAGTCCGTGTCCCATGTCCTACTCTACCTCGCTGGCGACCGAACCTTCATTCACGGGTCTTACGGCCACCGGACATGGACACATACGGGAATAAGGACTCCGATTTTTTATTAATAATAAATAAGAATTATCTAATTACGGAACTGGTAAAGGGCAACTGGAAATTGTGTAAGTAGGAAGGACGCTGTGATTAATAGCGTCCAGGTACGGCCGCTGTTGCTAACGACGTCCAGGTGTGGACGCTGTTGTTAGTGGTGTCCTGTGTTTCATTACGACCCAAATTCCTTGAACTGGCAGCCCAATGCTCTGTTATTCCCCTCACGCACCTCCTTGCCGCCGCTATCCAGCCACCGGTAATGGTGCTTCTGCACCCCCCTTGCTCTCTGTTAGAGCATCTCCAATAAACCGTCCAAATGTAAAGATACCTAACTTTTGGATCGTCTGGGGCAAAAAACGTTACTCCAACAAACAGTTCATATGTAAAAAAAATTGGACCGCGGTCTCCCGGTGATGTAAAATTGAAAACTTTGTGATGCAAATTTACATCACGAGATGCAACTAATGTAAAACCGCGGTCGCCCGCCAAACGCCCAACCGCCACTTCATTCCGCTTTCGCCTGGCGACCGGCCGCCCGCGACCGAGCACCAGTAGCTGAAAGTCGCCGCCGCCACCGGCCAAGTCGTCGTCGCCGTCGCCGCCACCGCCCCACATCATTATCGCCGCCCTCCGCTGCCCTATCCCTCGTTGCCTCCCCCGTCGGAGGGCGTCTTGCAACCGCCCCGATGCCGTCGTTTCGGGAAGCAGCCACGGCTGGATTCGCCGACTCCGGTGGTCTGCCTTGCTCCCTTCACCTCTGCGCCGCCGCCGCCCTAGCCCTCGTCGCCTCCCCCGCCGGAGGGCGTCAAGCAGCCGCCCCGGTGCCGCCGTTTCGGGAAGCAGCCGCGGCGGGATTCGCCAACTCCGAAGGTCCGCCGTGCTCCCTTCTCCTCTGCGTCGCCGTGCTCCCTTCCCCTCTGCGCCGCCGTCCGCGGCATTTCTCCTCTGAGTCGCCGCCCGCAACAGCGACCAATCGAACCGCCGGCCATCTTCTTCCACCCCGTGCACAAGGTGTTCGACGAAATTCCCCAATGTAAAAAAGACGAAACTTGATGATTTTAATTGGGATTGGATAGTATGTTTGAAGATGATTGTCTGCATTGTAGAAGAGCTCGGTTGACTCCTCATTCGTGGACGATTCATCGTCGGACGAGGAATTTGATTTGCATGAAGAAGAGGACATTGCTATGCTTGTAGCCATGCACAAGGGGAAGAAGCCAAAGCACGGTGGTTCCGTCTATGGTCGTGTGTTCATTCGGAGAGAACAGATTGATGCACACAAACGGTTGGTGCGCAACTACTTTGGATCACCACATGTTTTCCCATATGCTGAAAATGTGACTTCGGGAGGAACACTATACTCCAAACCCATGGATCCATGTTGCACTTCACCATCCACATACGTTAGAACAATTAACATGTTCTCGAATTCACCTGCAGACATGAACATGTAGGAAGTAAAGATCAAAATCTTAAATTGATTTACTATTGACTCAAGGTTGAATCTTTCACGACCTATCAGTTCATAAACTAGACAATTACCAATTATATTACCAGAAATAAAAACCCAATCATCTATACATTGTACGCGGTACACTTGCAACCATGGAATGAATTATACAAAAAACTTGATAGAGAAGATGCAATACGGCGTACAAGTCACATGCGCCAACTGCAGTTCAAGTGGATGATCCTAATGATGAGCGGCCGGTGAGACAACAAGATTCCTTTGATGATTGCTGATGTTACCCGCTGGAGCTTGCTTACGGGACGGCGAGATTAGGAGCGACGACTGCATGCGTATTAGTATTTTGCGGATCAAAAACTGTTACGTATATCAGAGAAGAGAAAAGACAACTCGGCTCAGCCTAATAAGTCAAACCATATAGCTGGACATCACGCACTTAGCAATGGCGTCCAGAATTGGACGCTGCTCTTAATAGCGTCCTTACTATTTTGACAATTTCCACTGGCCATTTATCACTTCCGTAATTAGAGAATTCTTATTTATTATTAATAAAAAAATCGGATAAGGACTTGAAGGCGAACGAGCGCCGGCAAAGATTTAGACTAGGTTTACATTGCATGTAATTGTATGGATTTGATAATTCAGTAATGAGGTACCCCGGTTGTGGAAGAGGAGATTTAAGGATTGACCGGCCACTGTTCGCGGACGTGCCGCGAATGTTTAGTCATGTCTCAGTCGATGCTATATTAGTGAGACCTTGCATTAGATCTGTGTCAATTTTTTTTCAGTTATCCTTTTTTTCTTACATGTTATGTCACTTGACAAAGACATAGCCACACCCTTCAGACATAGGAAATCCAAGAGTCCCCATGTTCCAAGCGGGACTAGGTCATTTCCTTGAACTACCACAGTATCGTATGCTGCAAACTAAGCATAAGCATGAAGCATTAGAGAGGTAGGAATGTTTTCCAGAGCAATCAATCAAAAATCAACCGCCTCAAATTGTCCAATGTAATCAATTGTTTTCCATCTCAAACTGAATCTGTTACGTACAAACTAGCTGGCCAGGTAGTGCAGCTACTAGAAAAACATCAGCATGGGTTGAATCTGAAGAATATTTTGGCATATTCTTCTACAGATGAATATATCGCCATTGAAAACGAGTGGCTTCCCCGCAAAGAAGAGAAGAAAACGAGTGGCTCATCGCAAGCAGTCCGAATCTATCTACCAACCTGAAGAACGAACCCAACCTTTCTGATCTGTCAGCCTAAAGAAGCCTGAATATTCCCCCGGCAGTCGGGGAATCTCGGGAGGCAGCACGCTATCTCTTCAGGTTAGCTCCTGGTTCTTGAAGCTGGGGACCTTGGTATTGTCTCTGTCGCGCTTGAACACAAGGTACAAAGGGCTGTAGAACAGGACACAGACACCAAAAGGAACGATCATCATGGTGAGCAGTCCCCTTGACAACGCATACGCTCCTTCCGCCGACCCGTTGGCGATGTTCACAGTCTTGGCGTCGTAGCCGTATATCCTCTCGGTGACCAAGCCAACAGCAGGGGCGGCCAGTGAAGCGAACGAGCCCTCGAATGCGCGGTCGAAGGCGTAGATCATGGTGCGGTGCTTGGGAGGGACTACCTCGGCGAACATGGGGTTGTTCGCCGAGGTGGCGCACCAGCTGATGGTGATGCCCATGAAGAAGAGCGTGACGGCGTAGGCGAGCCAGTAGTCGGTGGATTGTGGGATGACCGTGAGGAGGATCCACGAGAACGGGATGCCCATGAAGGCGCTGAACTGGGCGCACATGATGCGCGCGGAATCGGGGTAGCGCCGCGACAGCCGGTCCGCTAGCACGCCGCCGAGGAAAGCTCCACTGGCGCACCCGATGGCGAATAGGCTGTTCAGTGCTGCGGAGCTCCTGTTGTCAAAACCTAGGAGGGGTTAACACCGTCAATATTCAGGTTTCTTGTGGAGAGCTGCTACTAGAAGTTTAATGTGGTAGGGGTTTATTGGATTTTTTCGCCCTACCGATGAGTTCGAACCACATGGTGAAGAAAACTATGGCCGTCCAGGGCAATGAGCCAATTATCCCTTGCAGCACAATGATCTGAAATGTCTTCACTTTCATGACACTTCTCGTTGCTACCCAAGAATCCATCCAGATAGAGGGCGGAGGAAGAACATCTTTGTTGGACAAATGTAACCTGGGAAAATAGGATATCAATGTTTATGTTCATTCATCACCGTCCCACCTCTCTTTGCTAGTTTTGGCTCAAATTACTAGTACACATTTCAGTTAGAGCATGAAGAAATCTATACTGTCTTTCAAGTTAACAAGCTTCACTGACCATGGCGTTTTTTTGTTTTTTTATCTGCAGAATCAAACTGAAAGGGACATAGTAATGAAACAAGAGATATGCATCTTTAGAATCAGCCCCGTCAAAATTAACCACAGCACAAAAAAAGCATACGTTTTTTTTGTCACTTGAATAAATAAATAATGTTGATTGTTCTTTAAACTCGTTTTAACAAGATTCATATACTCCCTCCAATCCATATTAATTGTCGCAGCTTTAGTACAAAGTTGTACTAACTTTGTACTAAAAGGTTAAATGAGGGAGTAGTAGTTCTGATTAACGAAGCCTCACAAGATAAGATAAGATAAACAAGCACAAAAATGAAAAAGCACAAAGAAGAGGAATACCTCTCATAGTCGTCGTCATCTAGAAGATGATTGCCAGGGATTCTTCTCGGATCAGTGGAATACAGGTACACAAGAATGCCAATTATCAAGCTAAGAAGTGCAACCATAATAAACGCAAGACGCCACCCAGGCAACCCCCAGTAGTCCTTCCCAGCCATGAGTGTGGCCACAACACTACCACCTATGCCTCCTACTGCACCGATGAGACTTAACAGACCAAACCCAGCACCACGCGTGCCGTCTTTGTAGCTATCTGCTATGAACGATTGAAGCGCCGGTATTACAATGGCAAGTCCAAGGCCGTTCACAGCTCTCCAGAATGCAAGCTGCCCAAAATGCTGGCTGACACCAACAGCCCCTGTTGATAAGGCCCAGAAGACAGTTCCTATTGCAAGCACCGCTGGCCGATCATAGTGAAGAGCAAGGATGCCTGCCAAGGGGGATGCTATCGACTTCAGAAAGTTCATTAGGAAATTAAGGTATCCCAGATCGGTGGGACCAACGTTGAAGGCTACACTGACTTCCTTGTAAACTGCTGGGAGAAGATTCTCATCAGCACGCTCCATGATAGAAGCCAGATTGATGAGGATGAGAGATACGGAGAAACCAAATATCTTCTTCCCTCTGCAAGGAAAAATGTGTAAATCGGTTATGCTATAGAATGCAGCTATGCATGGTGTGTTCCCCTCTACACGGTCCAGTAAATTTCACGAAATATTATTGCATTCGTTAAATACAACTCATACCTTGCATAGCGTGAGTTAACTTATTAGCACATTAAAAAAAATACATCTGATTTATAAATCTTAACAAAGTCATGTTACTGTGACCATTTGTACATCTTGCAGCGATGCACGGTAAGTTCCCCTCTACACAGTCCACTAAATTTCATGAAATATGCATTCAGTAAATACAACTCACGCCAGTAAGCAATAAAGTATAGACTATTACACTCAGTTGCCGAAGACAATTGTAATTAAAAATCCTTTTTGTCACCATCTTCCATTCAACTAATACAGTATTGCACTTCCTCACTGTGTAGTGCCTTATTACAGCTCAAATTTTTTGGGATCATGGAATGTGAGGAATAAAAGAAGTCTTCTGAGATAATTGTGCAACTCAAATTTCTTTCTGTATATAACATTTGTGCGCCTCAATTTTCTCAGACTTCATTTAAATCAACTATACTGCATACCAAACCTCGCCATTTTCCATTTGAACCAAAGATAGAGGACGAGAAGCTTCTATTCCTTCACATAAAGGTAAAACGTAGGCATAACATTATAATTTGAGATCTCCGACACAAATGGAGCACTTGTCATGAAATTTGGTGATTTGATCTTGCTCTAGATGAGTTTGAAAATAAATTAATAGAGAAAACTAGTCCAAATAAATAGTATGTTGGCCGGGGGTACATCCTCCTTTTCAAAAAAATAAAAAAAAATAAAAAATAAATAGTATGTTGCTCAATGGTCTGACTCATTTTAGACACGACTCAACAAATCTGTTCTAACTCTTTCACAAAAATAGCTGAAGTAATAGTAAGTGATGGCGATTAATTGGGTCATGCTAGGTGGGTGTCCAGTCCGTTAATTGGGTAATAGTAGCGTGAGTTAACTAATTAGCACAGTAAAAAATTACACCCTATTATAAATTTTAACAAAGTCATGTTAGTCTGGCCATTTGCTATTACATTTACTGTTGCATCAACAATGCTATGACAGCAACTCACACTTTATTTTCAACAAGGAGGACAAGCCTCCCGGCCAGCAACCCACATAATAACACTACTAGGCGCCTTGCCAGATCAAATCGTTGATTTCCTAGCAGATGACAGATATCATGGCTCGTTATCTGATGGCGGCAAAGAAACATTTCATTCGCTTCGGATCTTCCACAATTAGGGACGGCTTAGAGGTCCACTTATGAGAGGACAGGTAGCTAGGGAAGGAAAGTGCATTAACATAAATACACAGTAAGTAGAGGGAGTACAAAGGTATGTAAATTATAAAAATGAGTCAAATGGATTGACCCACACTAGCAATTCCACGTAATCGGTGTCCCCCTCACAAAAGGGGGTCGCAGTGACCAGGCATGGGCGACTGTTCACCAAAAACATAGGTCTCCGCAAAGTCGTAATACCATGTCTGGGGGCTGATGCCTGCCTAGTGCCGGATGGTCAAGGAAGTTGGTGAACTGATAGCGGCGAAGCCGGCGACCGAAGCTCCGATAAACAACGGCGGGATGAATTTCGCTAGAGGCTAACTCAGAGTGGGCTGGGAGGGGAATCCCGATGCCTCTGCTCCAGTTAGTGGTTTAGGTCAGGGTTTTTTAGTCCTCGCAGGTGCGGCGCTTGGGCGGATGGCAACGCTTCTTCTTCGAGTTTGTCTTCCGGGCTCTAATCCTCCTCGAGTTCATCCGTCTGGACGTAGTCGACGGAGCTCCAGCCTAGATTCCTGCCGTCTCCTTGGGGCAGTGAGGTTAGGGTTTCTAGTCATGTGGCAAGATTTGGTGTCAGGTGCTTCAGATCTATGCAACGGTTCAATGGCGACGACTACGGATCCAGGGCGCTGGTCCTTAGGGGCACGTGCAAGAAGACTTTCCTGTTGTCATCGACAAGGTCAGGCCAGCTCCGATATGGGAGCGTTGGCAGCTTGTTTTGGCGGTAGTAGTGGTTGTTCGGTGGTCTCAGAATCTCGATGTAATTTTTATTATGCTTGAAATGCTTTGTACTTCCGGTGAACTTTTACAATAGATCTGATCCTTTTCGCAAAAAAAAAGACGGGGTTAATGGGAAGTTGGGAACAGTCTCTCATGTCAGCTAAATTTTACCCCTGACACTAACCAATCGAGCAACCTGAAATGATCATGATGGCTACAGAACAGACCTACATACAAGAAAAGATCGAACAAAGATAACAACTTTCTTGAGGAATGCAACGTCTTCGTATGGCTAGAGCCACAAGATTCTTGCTATTGACAAATCCTTGATAAGGGGAAAATGGAGCAATCGAAATCAGAAGACACTGTTCCCATCTTGTCCATTGATGAGAAGAATGTGGGTATCTATCCACTCAACATCCACCACATGCCAGCGTGATGGCCTGAACTCACAGGCAAGTTGACATGCTGGGCATATCATCAACTCAAAAGGCAAACTAAAGTGCTGGACACATCATTAACACATTTTTTTTTCTTATCCGAAACTGCGCCATGGGTAGAAGCGAAAAGTCAGTGCCCTGCGCCAAATGTCGACGCCAGGTGCACGAGTCCTCCATGTGGATGCTGCCAGGCTCCATGACGCAGAGGCTCCGACCTCCGAGATCCCCTTGTGATGTGCTTCAAAAGAACAAGGGAGGCTGACTTGTGCAAATCTGCTCTTGTTCGATCGTCTCTCCCAATTAGAGTGATGATTCTGCAGTTACTTTTTGGCCTAAGACCGCCATTGCAATACACACATTACCAATCCATGAATCTGAAATCGAAGCAACACGCGCACCTTTTAGTTGACTTTGGCATTCTTCTTCTTTTTCTGCGCTTTTTTTTGTTCTAAAAGGTACAGTAGTATTTCCCTAGAATTTTGTCTTTGCTAAATAAAGTATCAAAAAGGACTCCGGATTCCTCGTTCTAAGTATTAGCTCACATTTTCAAGCATTGCTTTAAAAAAATGAAAAGCAAGGTAGCAAAAAAAAAAATCTAAGCCTGGTCCAGGCATCACCAGGATGCCATGGCCGCAGCTCCAGTGAGAACTTCCAGCGACACATATAAATTTGCTGGGAACATTCATCGCAAGACCCGACCAAGAAAACCTCGGAAGAAGAAGAGCTGAGGAAATGGATAGGTCACCTCATGCTTGTGGATGGGGTGAGCGGGGAGCTGGGGGAAGAGCGAGCTCTGTGCCTCATCATGGCTGTCGATTCGGCCGCTCCCGCTGGATCTCTACCGCCACGAGCAGCGCGGCCACAGAACCCCTTCTCTTGCGGCGTCCTTTCTTTCCCACTGCTCCCTGCTTCTTCCCGGTGGCTGGTGCTGGTGTTGGTTACTTGGAGTCTTGAACTGAATCGAGCAGCGCAGAAGCGGGATGGGGTGAGGGCGAATGACGCAACGCTGCACGCACACGGGAGGGAGAGAGCAAGCCGCAAGGTGCTAAATTAATTGAAGTCTCGTTTGGGTGACGTTATGAGGACGGGGCGTCAACCCGTTGGGCAGCTGTGGTCTTATTTTTTTTTTCATTTGGGTGACGTTATCGTGGAATCATTTTGTTATTGTTTCTTTTTCTTCCTCCATCATTTTTTGTAATTTTTTTTCATTTTTTTTACTTCTGCGACACATTACTTGTATGGGATGAGGACAATCGTTCTAACCATCCACGCAAGAAAGCCAGATTAAGAGAAGAAGGAGGGTGGTTGTCTTTGGTGGATCCACTCAGATCTGATCTTTGTTCGTTTTCATTGTGTTTTCACGTTGGAACCTTTCAATCTAGTAAATTCTTTTTTCATCAGCAGTGGTTGCTATTCTAGTGCGTTGGTCCTATAAGGTTTTAGCACGATGACTTTCCGACTGTCTACTATAACAAGTTGTGCCCGGCTTCGGCAAGGAAGGGACGATGACAGCGGTGCGCCTTTGGCTCACTTCAGTGTTTGTAGTCGTCGCTAGATGGTCTCAAATTTAGATGTAAGTTTTATTGTTTATTGTGTTTGCTGTATTGCCATGATTGAAGATGAATATATTGAAAGTTTCCGTGAAAAAAGGGTGCTCGAGGCGGCCCACTATAGCCCTAGAGCCCTCCCGAACACCATCCAGATTAACCGAGAAAGCTCATTTTGAATTTGTAACACATCAGATCATCATCTATCAATAACAATAAAGGAGGAGGAGGCTATTACACCTCCCGGTGGCCTAAACCTGGGTAACTGCGAACATCTTGGGCTTTGATGGTGCTTAGATTTTTGGAGTGTTTAGCCATTGGCCGAATCACAAAAGGGGGTCGACTTGATCTCTAATACCGAGGGTTTCACCATTGACGTGCCCGTTCGGCCACGCCCCTCTGAGAGCATCTCCAGCCGTTCGGCCCCCCAGGACGCATAAAAAGTGCCCCCTGAGGGTGAGCCGGCGATGCAATCGGCGTTGGGGGCGGTTTCGCGCCCAGTCGTCGCTCCCAGCTCGCCCTCAGGCGCCGAAATTGGCCCACTTTTCAGCCCCATTTCGGTGAATAAAGGGCCCATATGGGCGACAATAGGCCCATATTCGGCGTTCAATTATGCACATAAATTTTTTTATCACATATTTCATCACAAAAATATCAAATACTTCAACAAAATAGTACAACAACAAATAGTTCAATACAAATTATATAGTTCAACAAATAAAAACTCATATTTCATCACATGTCGCGCCCGGCGTCGCCCTTCAGCCTCCATAGATGCTCTATCAGATCTTGCTGCAGTTGATATGCACCTGTGGGTCTCGGATCTCCTGACGCATGCTGAGATAGGCAGTCCAAGTTGCCGGTAGCTGATGATCAACTTCGGCTAGAGGACCCTGCCTGTAGTATGGTTCAGTGTCAAAAACTGGGTCTTCTTGCTTGCTCTCGATGATCATGTTGTGCAAGATGACACAGCAAGTCATAATCTCCCACATTTGATCTTTTGACCAGGTCTGAGCGGGGTACCGGACAACAGCAAATCGAGATTGGAGCACACCAAATGCCCGCTCGACATCCTTCCTGCAAGCCTCCTGAACCTTCGCAAACCAGGCGTTCTTGCCTCCTGGCACAGGGTTTGAGATCGTCTTCACAAATGTCGACCATCTCGGATAGATGCCATCAGCTAGATAGTACCCCTTGTTGTAGTGCCGCCCATTGATCTCGAAGTTCACCGGAGGAGAATGACCTTCAACAAGCTTGGCAAAGACAGGAGAGCACTGCAGCACGTTCATGTCATTGTGAGTTCCTGGCATACCAAAGAAGGAGTGCCAAATCCAGAGGTCCTGTGTGGCCACCGCCCCAAGCACCACACTGCAACCGCCTTTGGCGCCTTTGTACATCCCCTGCCAAGCAAATAGGCAATTCTTCCATTTCCAATGCATGCAGTCGATGCTTCCAAGCATCCTAGGAAATCCTCTTGCTGCATTCTGTACTAGGATCTGAGCAGTGTTTTCCGCATTGGGTGTTCTCAAGTATTGCGGTCCAAACACTGCCACCACTGCCCGACATAACTTGTAGAAACACTCCATGCTGGTGGACTCGGCCATGCGCCCATAGTCGTCGAGTGAATCACCGGGAGCTCTGTATGCAAGCATCCTCATCGCCGTCGTGCACTTCTGGATGAAGGTGAATCCAAGAGCGCCGGTGCAATCCATCTTGCACTTGAAGTAGTTGTCGAACTCCCGGATGGAATTCACAATCCTGAGGAAGAGCTTTCGGCTCATTCGATAATGGCGCCGAAATGTTTTCTCGCCGTGAAGTGGAGCATCGGCGAAGTAGTCGGAGTAGAGCATGCAGTAGCCTTCGAGACGATGCCGGTTCTTTGCTTTCACCCACCCAGGCGCCGAGCCACCTCGCCGCGGCTTTTCATTGCTCGCCAGCAGCTGGGCGAGGGCGGCGAGCACCATGAGATGCTCTTCTTCCTGGACGTCGGCCTCGGCTTCCTCCTCCAGCAGCGCGGCGAGCGCTTCCTCGTCATCCGAGTCCATCGCCGAGGCAGGCAAATCGCCGAACACCTTGCACTCGGTGGGCGTGTACCCGCCGCTAAACCGCGCCTCCGCGGCCGGAAACGCCCAACTGCTGTTGGAGGGGCTGCCGCAGCGAAGCGCTGCTATTTTTCCGGTGGGGAATGGCTATCTAGCGATGTAGGGCGGCGGGAGGCGCCGGGATATAGCTACTGGTGGCCGAGGGCGCGGGGGGTGGGAGGCGAGTCAGGGAAGAAAACCTTGACTTTTCCCCTGACGGTGTGGGCCAGCCACGCTTTTCCATTGCGCCGGAGCCCCCAACTGCTCCCCAGTGCGCCGGGTTCGGCCTGTGACCGCCGGGCGGAAAAAAGGGCTGAACTGGCGATTTTCGGTGTCCTGGGGGCACGACTGGGCCGTTTTTTGGGCGCCGGCACCAAAAAAGTGGCCTGGGGAGGCCTGTTGGGGGCGCGGCTGGAGATGCTCTAACCGGCATGAATGCGGCGAGGGTTCTGAAGCCAGCGGATGTGGAGGGTTTGGTGTGTGTTCGCATTGTTGGAGTCCTATGTGGCGGATAGGGATGGCAATGGGTCGGGTTTGGGGCGGGTGGATCTGGTCCAAATCCAACCCATGACCCATCTTTCTACCCTCTGCCCATCCACCAAATTATCCATGGGCAAAACTTGTGCCCATGTCCAAACACATTGGATACCCACATACCCATGGAGCTCCATGGGCATAGAAAAGTCAGCATGAAGCCTTCCCAAAGAGCAAATTAACTCATCATCATTCACTCACAAATGACAACATAAGCTACATGCATAAGTAGACAACAAGTAATACGATGAGTCCTTAAGTGTGACATACCAGAGGTTGATTCTTCAGCATATAGCTCATGGAACAAGTTGCATATTTCCTGTCATTTCCCATTGATTCGCTCTTTCTACTATCACTGGCATATGGCCCCACATGTCATACGGGTATCCATTGGATATCCATGGAGCACAAACTATAACCATGCCCAACTCGGCCGTTTGTGGGTATCCATATCCATGGACCCATGGGCGAAAATGTGCTCCATACCCTTGCCCAACCGGGTCGGGTATCCATGGGTATTCAGATCCGTGGATAAAATTGCCATCCCTAGTGGCAGACATCCATGCTCCCACAAACCTCCCTCATTTTGGTGGCAGTTTGAGGTATTTTGGATGTCTGGACTGACCGGAACAATTTTCATGACCACTATTGGACGACTAAAACTATTTGGATTGTTCTGTCTGACGTTTGAGTTCGATTTGATGATTCGCATTGGAGTTGGCATATTTATTGAGCCAAGTTGGGTGTGGTCAGGCGCCATCTTCACAGACTAGGCAATCTAGTTACCGTTTCGGATCAATTTTTTACAACTACTCATAATTACGTGTTGCAAAAAGGTAACCAACATAGTTCACCTGCCTTTCGAACACGCACCCACGAAACTAACGAGTCGTCTTTGTGCCAAGGCCGGACAACACCGACCTGCACAGACCGAGCGACTCTTATTGCTATCCTGATCCTATTCTGTATGTTCCTCGGCTTACAAATGATGGCTTTATGATATACTACATTCCTATTTCTAAGACGTCTTGGTGGTTCAATATGGTTCGTTGTATTCTTTGTTTAGCATGCCATCACCACTATAAAGAAACACTTTAGTGATGATACATGTTGGTCACAGTAGGTCATGTTTTCTGTCATGTATATACATCCGTGATGATTTTATGACAGAACTAAGATAGTCATACCTGTGCTGTCGTAGAAGTGTTCCATGAAAATACTTAAACTATCATCATGGAAGTGTCCACTTTCATTGTGATAAAATGACGCGTCATGGAAGTGTTTTCGTTAAGGGTAACCGACACATGGCACCCACCATAACGGGTCGCCATTGAGCTATCGGGTCCGGTTTTGAATTTGATAACCCGTTAACAACAGGACCAATGATGATTTTCCACATGTCAAATTGTCATTTGCCAAAGGAACCACGTGTCAGCTCGATGTTGCAACAGATGCCATCCGCCCAATGGACGGGAGGCACCAATGAAACGTCGACACGTGGAACGGCCCAACAGTGGCCCATTTAGATTAAAAAGGCCGACCTAGTCAAAATAAGCGGGCCGACCCATTTACGGCCTACTTGCTACTGGCCCATTTACAACCACGGTCCATACGAGTTCTGCCATTACGTCCCATCAAAGGCTCATTAATGATTTGACACCATTGCGACCCATCGTCAGTTCCATCCCGTTAACAACCCACTGTCTTTGGGCTCATTTGTGGCCTGATCTTCTTTTGGCCTGTTGGTGGCCCATTCTACGGATGGGCCAATTTCCAGGCGATACGTCTTTCGGCCTTTTAGCGGCCCATTCTATAGTTGGGCCAATTTCCAAGTGGTATGTCTTTCGACCTTTTTATGGCCCATTCTGTAGTTGGGCCAATTTCCAGCCCGGTGTGTCTTTTGGCCTATTAACAGCCGCACCACAGTTGGGCCCTATACGATTCGACCTAATGTTGGGTCCATTAGCAGCCCATGTTCTCCATGGCACAATTCTAGCCCAACCCGACTTTTGGCCTATTAAAGGCCCGTGTTGTACATCGGCCTACTTATGGCCCAATAGGATTACGACTTGTTAATGACCTGCCATGGAAATGGGCCAAGCATTAACTGAGGTCCATTTCGGCCCGCTAGTGACGCGTCGGTTCGTTTCCATTATTGTGGCCCATCCGAGCTTTCAGCCTCGTAACGGCTTGATAAGAACCCTTGTTAGTATGGGCCCACATTAGAGCCAGAATCCATTTCTGTCGAAGACCATGGGGAAGAAATCCTCGTGGTTACAGAAGACAGGCCGAGCCGAGGTGAATTCTCAGCCCAAATGACTCCAAAGCTGCCACAACAGCCGGAGGTCTCCACCCCTGCTACCATGGTGGGTGGAGCAAAGGTGGCTCTGCCTACCCCTCCTGCCCCAGGGCTGGTCCAAAAGGGGTGGCTGAGGAGATGGAGGTCTCTGCAGCGAGCTCCTCCATCATGAAAGAGCGCCATGCCAGGGGAGCTTTCGGTCCGTAGAGGCCGGAATGCACGAGATCTTCAAGGGTCTCCTCACAGGCTTCGACGTATGTCTCATATAACCTGACTTTCCTCTATCGTATGTTAGCTTAGTTTGATATTGATAACCCACAAGTATAAGGGATCAATCGTAGTCCTCTCGATAAGTAAGAGTGTCGAACCCAACAAGGAGCAGAAGGAAATGACAAGCGGTTTTTAGCAAGGTATTTTCTGTAGGCACTGAAATTGTCGGTAACCGATAGTTTGGTAGCAAAATAATTTGTAACGAGCAAATAATAGTAACGATAAAAAAGGTGCAGCAAGATAGCCCAATCCTTCTTGTAGCAAAGGACAGGCCGAAACAATCTCTTATAATAAGCAAAGCGTTCTTGAGGACACACAGGAATTTCATCTAGTCACTTTTATCATGTTTGTTTGATTCACGTTCGTTAGTTTGATAATTTGATATGTGGGCGGACCCGTGCTTGGGTGTTGTTCTTACTTGAACAATCCTCCCACTTATGATTACCCCCTCTCGCAAGCATCGACAACTATGAAAGAAGAATTAAGATAAATCTAACCATAGCATGAAACATATGGATCCAAATCATCCCCTTAAGGAATAGCACATAAACTAGGGTTTAAGCTTCTGTCACTCTAGCAACCCATCATCTAATTAATACTCCATAATGCATTCCCTTAGGCCCAAAGATGGTGAAGTGCCATGTAGTCGACGTTCACATAACACCACTAAGGGAAACAACAACATACATATCAACAAAATATCAAACGAATACCCAATTCACATGATTACTTATGACAAGACTTCTCCTGTGTCCTCAAGAACAAAAATAATTACTCACAAATCATATCCATGTTCAATATCATAGGGGTATTGAATATCATAATGTGTCTAAACATATAATCTTCCACCAAATAAACCAACTAGTATCAACTATGAGATGTAATCAACACTACTAGCAACCCACATGTACTAATATGAGGTTTTGATACAAAGATTGAATACAAGAGATGAACTAGGGTTAGAGATGAGATGGTGCCGGTGAAGATGTTGATGAAGATTGGTCCTCTCATGATGAGAGCGTTGTTGGTGATGACGATGCTTTTGGTTCCCCCCTCCCGGAGGGAAGTATCCCCAGCGGAATCGCTCCGCCTGAGAGCAAAAGTGCTCCTGCCCAAGTTCCGCCTCGAGATGGCGGAATTCCCTCCCGAAAGTCCTCTCTCTATTTTTTCTAGGGAAAATGGGCTTATATACCATAAGATGGGCACCGGAGGCTGGCCAGGGGCCTCACAAGCCACCAGGCGCGCCCTGCGGGGTGGGCATGCCTTGGTGCCTAATGGGCACCTGGGTGGCCCTCTCTGGTACTTCTTTTCTCCAATATCTTTTATTTATTCCAAATTAAATCTCTGTGAAATTTCAGCTTATTTGGAGATGTGCAGAATAGGTATCTCTGACATAGCTTTTTGAGGTCCAGAATTCCAGCTGTCGGTGTAACACCCCTATGTAATGAGCTACAATAACCCTCTTTGTTTAAGCTAAGTCGTTTTCTAAACAGTGCTTGATCTCCTTTTGATCCTAATCTCATTTCAAATTCTACTTGAATTCAAATTCAAAATTATAAGTGAAATAAATAAATTCACAAGCATGAAAACTAAAATGTTCATAATGTGACAAATAATCCATAGATAATTATGGTGGAGAAACCAACATTTTACGAAGTGTTTAAATTGCCCTAAAATAATTGAAATAGGGGCCAAAACAATAATTTAAATGCTTTTTAAATTATAAAAATTGTAAATTATTATATTTAAATGCAAAACTTTTTGTGGAAGTGACCTAATTTACAACACTAATTAAGGTGCTAGTTTTGTATTTTATAAAACTAAATTTATTTTGGAAATAAAAGAAAAATGGAAGTTAAAATAAAAAGAAAACAAAATAACAAGGAAAGGAAAAAAACCTGGGCTTTGGGCCTAAGTGCATAGTGCACCGGCCCAGCTCACCTCACCTTCTCCCCCTCCACCTCTCGAGCCGCACCGCCACAATGCGCATGGTGCGCGCATCCATGCTAGACCGCCTCGACGGCGACACCCCAACGAGGATAAGGGCACCCTTCCAGCGCCTCGAGCTCCTCGGCCGCCTGACCTCCCCCTCACTCGCTCGCCCCCACTCTCCCCTCTCACCCATCTCCTCTCCACCCGAGCCGCCTCGCCATGACCGTCGTCGACCCCGCGCTCGCCGTCACCCCCGCGCCCTGAGGAGGTGTCCATGAGCTCCTCCGTCGTCCATGTCGTTGACCCCATCGACTGGTTCGAGCACATCCCCCGTGCATCGACGTCGAAGCCATCATCTTATTCCTCGGATCCTCGCCTTCGTCCCGATGTTTCTGGCACCCCTACTGCTCCTAAACCAACGTCGAGCCCTCGTGCGCCCTCTTGGTGAGCTCGCCCTCCTCTCCCCTCCATTTGCGTCGTCTCCCGTAGCTCGTAGACGTGTCGCCGTGCTCCGTCGTCCGCCATGGCCGACGAGCAGCGCGCTCCCGTGCCCCTCGGGCTTGTCCGAGCATGCCGCCGTGCTTGTAGTGCTGCGTAGGTGCGGTCTGGGCGCTTAGCTCTTCGAATGCGCGGCCGTAGCACCGAAACCATCGAGGCCCAAACGCCACCGACACCTGTCGTCATCGCTGTGGCCGTCTGATAACCCATAAGTATAGGGGATCACAACAGTTTTCGGGGGTAGAGTATTCAACCCAAATTTATAGATTCGACGCAAGGGGAGCCAAAGAATATTTTTAAGTATTAGCAGCTGAGTTGTCAATTCAACCACACCTGGAGATTAATTATCTGCAGCAAAGTGATCAGTAGCATAGTAATATGATAGTTTTGATTGTAGTAGCAATAGCAATAGTAACGGTAACAGTGATAGCAGTAGTTTTGTAGCAAGTGCAACAATAACGATAGCAGTAGTAACTTAGCAAGAACAATATAAGAGAAATTCATAGGCAATGGATCGGTGATTTGTTGGATGATATTCATCATGTGATAGTCATAACCTAGGGAGATACAACACTAGCTCCAGTTCATAAATATAATGTAAGCATGTATTCCGTAAATATTCATACATGCTTATGGAAAGAACTTGCATGACATCTTTTGTCCTACCCTCCTGTGGCAGCAAGGTCCAATTGTAAACTAAGGGATATTAAGGCCTCATTTTAATAGAGAACCGGAACAAAGCATTAACACACTGTGAATACATGAACTCCTCAAACTACGGTCATCACTGAGAGTGGTCCCGACTACTGTCACTCCGGGGTTGCCGGATCATAACATGTAGTAGGTGACTATAACTTGCAAGATCGGATCTACAACATAGATATAATGGTGATAACATAAACGGTTCGGATCTGAAATCATGGCACCCGGGCCCAAAGTGACAAGCATTAAGCATGGCAAAGTCATAGCAACATTAATCTCAGAACATAGTGGATACTAGGGATCAAGCCCTAACGAAACTAACTAGATTACATGATGAATCTCATCCAACTCCTCATCGTCCAGCTATCCTACGAAGAAATTACTCACTACCAGTGGGGAGCATCATGGAATTGGCGATGGAGAAGGGTTGGTGATGACGAAGATCGAAGATCCCCCTCTCCGGAGCCCCAAACGGACTCCAGATCTGGTCTCCCGATGAAGAGCAAGAGGTGACGGTGGTTCCTTCTCATGGAACGCGATAATTCTTACTCCCTAATTTTTTCTGGAAAAATAGGATTTTATAGCATCGGTTTCAGGGTCCGCGGGGCCACCAGGTCGGGACAACCCACCTGGGCGCGCCTGGAGGGGGGCGCCCTGGTGGGTTGTGCCCACCCAGGTGCCCCCCTCCGGTGGATCATGGCTCTAGAAATTCTCTTTATTGATACAAAAAATCCTCGCAAAGTTCCGTTCCGTTCCAAGAACTTTTATTTTTGCACAAAAACAACACCATGGTAGTTCTGCTGAAAACAACGTCAGTCCGGGGTTAGTTTCATACAAATCGTGCAAATTAGAGTCCAAAACAAGAGGAAAAGCGTTAGGAAAAGTAGATACATTGGAGACGTATCAACTCCCCCAAGGTTAAACCTTTGCTTGTGCTCAAGCAATTCAGTTGATAAACTGAAAGTGAAAAAGAAAATCTTTTACAAACTCTTTTGCTCTTGTTTGCATAAATAAGCTTAAACAACACCCAGGTTTTCAGCCAACATTATAACTAACCATGCCGACAATAACTCTTAAAAAATTTATCAACTCATATCAATGACATAATCAGCTAGCGAGCAATAATAAGATATCTCAAACAGCAACACGTTGTCAAAACAACCATGATATGATACGACAATAGTGGTATCTCGCTAGCCCTTTCTGAGACCGCAAAACATAAATGCAGAGCACCTCCAAAGTTCAAGCAGCGACTAAACACTGTAATTCATGGTAGAAAAGATCCAGTCATGATGCACCCAACATTAGCTACACACAATGCATCAGCATGACAACAATGCTCTCAGGTTCTGGCGCTTATCTTAGAAGGTGATGACACAACATAAAAGTAAATAGATAGTCCTTTCGCAGAGGGAAGCAGTGATTTGCAGAGGTGCCAGAGCTCAAGTTTTTAAAACAGAGGTAAATGATATTTTGAGAAATGCACCCTTCTTGTTTACTCCACGACCATCAGTTATCAATATCTTCCATGCTAAACATGCTAGTGGCGGTTCCCAAGCAATAAAGTAAAGGTTATGACTCCGTAGGAATTTTTGTTTGATTATTTGAAAGCCTTTTCTGTTTGCAGTTTGGGACTGGGAATCCCTATTACTGCCCTTTTCTCGTGCAATGGTGAGTGAATAAACACTCAACCTGAGAATAACCCGCTTAGCATGGAAGATATTGACTACCTCCTGTCGCTACATGAACGATCGAGGCACACAAAAGGGATATTTATTTGAATTTTTAGAGATGGCACATGCAAATTTATGTTGGGGAATGTAGTATTTCAAAAAAAATTCCTACGATCACACAAGATCTATCTAGGAGATGCATAGCAACGAGCGGGGATAGTGTATTCACGTATCCTCGTAGACCGAAAGCGGAATTGTTAAGTAATGCGGTTGATGTAGTCGAATGTCTTTGCGATCCAACCGATCAAGTACTGAACGCACGGAACCTCCGTGATCTGCACACGTTCAGCTCGGTGACGTCCCTCGAACTCTAGATCCAGCTGAGGCCGAGGGAGAGTTTCGTCAGCACGACAGCATGGTGACGGTGATGATGAAGTTACCGATACAGGGCTTCGCCTAAACACTACGACAATATGACCAAGGTGGAAATCTGTGGCGGGGGGCACCGCACATGGCTAAGACATCAACTTGTGTGTCTATGGGGTGCCCCGTCCCCCGTATATAAAGGAGGGGAGGAGGAGGAGGGCCGGCCTCAAGGGGCGCGCCCAAAGGTGGGATTCCTACTCCTAGTAAGAGTAGGTTTCCCCCTTTCATAGTCCATGTAGGATAAGAAGGAAGGAGAGGAGAGGGAGAAGGAAAGAGGGGGGCGCTGCCCTTTCCATAGTCCAATTCGGACCAGCCCATGGGGGGCGTGCGACCACCCCTTGAGGCCCTTCTCTCATTTCCCGTATGGCCCATTAAGGCCCACTACTTCCTCCGGCGAATTCCCGTAACTCTCCGGTACTCTGAAAAATACCCGAATCACTCGGAACCTTTCCGATGTCTGACTATAACCTTCCAATATATCGATCTTTACATATCTACCATTTTGAGACTCCTCGTCATGTCTGTGATCTCATCCGGGACTCCGAACAACCTTCGGTACATCAAATCACATAACTCATAATACAAATCGTCATCGAACGTTAAGCGTGCGGACCCTACGGGTTCGAGAACTATGTAGACATGACCGAGACACATCTCCGGTCAATAACCAATAGCGGAACCTGGATGCTCATATTGGCTCCTACATATTCTACGAAGATCTTTATCGGTTAAACCGCATAATAATATACGTTGTTCCCTTTGTCATCGGTATGTTACTTGCCCAAGATTCGATCGTCGGTATCCTCATACCTAGTTCAATCTCATTACCGGCAAGTCTCTTTACTCGTTCTGTAATGCATTATCCCGCAACTAACTCATTAGTCACATTGCTTGCAAGGCTTATAGTGATGTGCATTACCGAGAGGGCCCAGAGATACCTCTCCGACAATCGGAGTGACAAATCCTAATCTCGATATATGCCAACTCAACAAACACCATTGGAGACACCTGTAGAGCATCTTTATAATCACCCAGTTACGTTGTGACGTTTGATAGCACACTAAGTGTTCCTCTGGTATTCGGGAGTTGCATAATCTCATAGTCATAGGAACATGTATAAGTCATGAAGAAAGCAATAGCAATAAACTAAACGGTCATAGTGCTAAGCTAATGGATGGGTCTAGTCCATTACATCATTCTCTAATGATGTGATCCAGTTCATCAAATGACAACACATGTCCATGGCTAGGAAACTTAACCATCTTTGATTAACGAGCTAGTCAAGTAGAGGCATACTAGGGCACTCTGTTTGTCTATGTATTCACACATGTACTAAGTTTCCGGTTAATACAATTCTAGCATGAATAATAAGCATTGATCATGATATAAGGAAATAAATAATAACTTTATTATTGCCTCTAGGGCATATTTCCTTCAGTCTCCCACTTGCACTAGAGTCAATAATCTAGTTCACATCGTCATGTGATTTAACACCAATAGTTCACATCTTTATGTGATTAGTTCACATCTCCATGTGACTAATACCCAAAGGGTTTACTAGAGTCAATAATCTAGTTCACATAACTATGTGATTAACACCCAAAGAGTGATCATGTTTTTCTTGTGAGAGAAGTTTAGTCTACGGGTCTGCAACATTCAGATCCGTATGTATTTTGCAAATTTCTATGTCTACAATACTCTGCACGGAGGTACTCTAGATAATTGCTCCCACTTTCAATATGTATCTAGATCGAGACTTAGAGTCATCTAGATCGGTGTCAAAAGCTTGCATCGACGTAACTCTTTACGATGAACTCTTTTATCTCCTCCATAACCGAGAAATATTTCCTTAGTCCTCTAAGGATAATTTTGACCGCTGTCCAGTGATCTACTCCTAGATCACTATTTTACTCCCTTGCCAAAATCATGCTAAGGTATACAATAGGTCTGGTACACAACATAGCATACTTTATAGAACCTATGACTGAGGCATAGGGAATGACTTTTTCATTCTCTTTCTATTTTCTGCCGTGGTTAGGTTTTGAGTCTTTACTCAACTTCACACATTGCAACACAGTCAAGAAATCCTTCTTTGACTGTTCCATTTTGAACTACTTCAAAAACTTGTCAAGGTATGTACTCATTGAAAAATTTATCAAGCGTCTTGATTTATCTCTATAGACCTTGATGCCCAATATGTAAGCAGCTTTACCGAGGTCTTTCATTGATAAATTCTTATTCAAGTATCCTTTTATGCTATCCAGAAATTCAGTATCATTTCCGATCAACAATATGTCATCCACATATAATATCAGAAATGCTACAGAGCTCCCACTCACTTTCTTGTAAATACTGGCTCCTCCAAAAGTCTGTATAAAACTATATGCTTTGATCAACTCATCAAAGCACATATTCCAACTCCGAGATGCTTGCACCAGTCCATAGATGGATCGCTGGAGCTTTCACACTTTGTTAACATCTTTAGGATTGACAAAACCTTCTAGTTGCATCATATACAACTCCTTTTTAATAAATCCATTAAGGAATGCAATTTTTATATCCATTTGCCAGATTTCATAAAATGTAGCAACTGCTAACATGATTCGGACAGACTTTTAAGCATCGGTACGAGTGAGAAAAATCTCATCGTAGTCAACACCTTGAACTTGTCAAAAACCTTTTGCGACAATTCAAGATTTGTAGATAGTAACACTACTATCAGCGCCTGTCTTCCTCTTGAAGATCCATTTCTTCTCAATGGCTCGCCGATCATCAGGCAAGTCAATCAAAGTTCATACTTTGTTCTTTATACATGGACCCCATCTCAGATTTCATGGCCTCAAGCCATTTTGCGGAATCTGGGCTCATCATCGCTTCCTCATAGTTCATAGGTTCATCATGGTCAAGTAACATGACCTCAAGAATAGGATTACCGTACCACTCTGGTGCGGAACATACTCTAGTTGACCTACGAGGTTCGGTAGTAACTTGATCCAAAGTTTCATGATCATCATCATTAACTTCCTCACTAATTGGTGTAGGCATCACTGGAACTGATTTCTGTGATCTACTACTTTCCAATTTGGGAGAAGGTAAAATTACCTCATCAAGTTCTACTTTCCTCCCACTCACTTCTTTAGAGAGAAATTCCTTCTCTAGAAAGGATCCATTCAGAGGAGGATACCATATCATCATACCACATCACTATCATTTTAACACAATTTTGACATCCAAGATAAATCATTGCCCACTCCTAACTACTTATGCGTGGCATGAGAAACTATAATCTCTAATTTTCATTGCAAATATGTTTAATCATAATGTGTTGAAGCATGGATACTAGGTTAAACATATTTACAAAAACAGAACAAGTTGAGTTAATACCCGTTTCTCTCTGCCACGGCCAGTTCATCGAATATCGTCATTATTGCCTTTCAGTTGCATGACCGAACGGTATGAAAATAATAATAGTGCAAGAGTGCCGTGGACTAAGTTGGAATCTGCAAACATTTTATTAAAAAGGAGAAGACAAGGTAATACGGGCTCTTTGTTAGATCAACAATAATGCATATGAGAACCACTCATCATTTTCATCGTGGTCTTCTCCTTGGTATGACTCAATAAAAAGAAAAGAAATTCAGAGAAACACACTAAAATATTTTTGGAGTTTTTGGTTTTCTTGAACTAGAAAATAAAAGGGAAAAACAAAAACGAGAAAAACTATTTACACGGGAAAGGTCCCAACAAGTAAAATAAGAACAAGGAAATCTTTTTGGGTTTTCTTTTTAGTGCCACAGCTAACTAATCTAGAAATAAAAATAAAAAGGAAATAGGAAATATTTTTGGATTTTCTCAAAGTTTTTCAAACACACAAGAAGAAAGCTAGAAAATTAATTTAACATGGATAAAACAATGAAAAAGTGTGGACACCGACAAATGATGTATGCGAACATGAATGTAATGTCGGTGGAAATACGTACTCCCCCAAGATTAGGCTTTTGGCCTAGCTTGGTAATCAGTCAGTAGCCTGGATAATAGTTGGGGCGGTAGCTCACGGAGGCTCTCGGTGCGGATGCCCCAGCCTGCCGTGCGGCCACAACCACCGTGTTATGAGCTCGGGCCTCGCTCTCAAGAACAAAGTATCTCCCCTGCTGTGATAATCAAAGAGAGGAGGCGCAGGCAAATATGTGTGCACAATAGAGTCTTGATTAAACAACAATTTATAGGTGAAATTATGGGGTTCACCTCTAAGGATCTTATGACGTTTCATAGCTAAATACTGCGTGGGTAAAATAGGGTCATAGGGCAAAGGTGGAACACCCAGCTCTCGTGCTAAACATGTGGCATAAATGCAACCATAGAAATAACCACTATTAGCATTGTTGCAACCTGCATGCAACAACCGCTCCAAGATTATAACTTCTGTCACCGGTGAGAGCGATGCATATGAGGCTCAAGTCTAGAGCACAAAGTGTACTACAACCTTGTTTGCCTACAATACATTTTCCATTAAATAATGCGAAGTACTGAATTGCAGGAAAATGAATGCTCTTTATTCTACCTTGCGTCACTCCCCTAGTCTCACCGTAGCAAAGACTAGTCAGGAACGCTTGAAACTCATGCCTTGGTGGTTCGTCTAGCGAACCCAGAATGGGATTTTGCAATGTTGAGCAAATCTTGCTAGTGATACGGTAAAAGGATTTTCATACGGTTTAAATGACACCCTAGACTCACGGGGGTGAAATTTAAATCCTTTGACAAGTGATTCAGTTAGAGTGTGGTGTTGGTTGCACTTATCTGAAATGTAGGGACCGAGGTCGGCATTGTGAACATATTGCTCAAATTCCTCCTTGATGCCCATACTCGCCATATAATCATCGCATGGCCATAGGCATGTTTTAGTGGCGGCATCTCATATGGAACTTTCACTTGGTTCAACATAAGACCGACGAGCGGGGTTGTCACTAGAAGATGCTCCCGAGGATCTTCTCCTCAAAGAACTCCTTCCAAAAAGGTTCATCATATTCGCGTACAATTTTTTGAAAATTTTTGGGTGACAAACATTTATCAACAAAACTTTACAAGAGTGATAGCAACTACTCATAGGGATACATAGAGGCCATAGCAAGCATTCAAACTACTTAGAACTCTAAGAATTCAACATGCAAGCTCATCTATAGCAGCACCAAGAGTAGCTAATTATTTCAAATATAAACCACTAAAGCAAAAACTAATTGGACAAATGGGGGAGTAACATACGAAGAAACAATCCCCCAAAACAGTTCTAGAAACGGAGCTTCAAGCAAGGAGATCGAAATCCGCGGGTTTGAGAGCAAGAACACGAGAGAGAGAGAGAGAGAGAGAGCAATGGTGATTTGTTTTCTGGAGGTAGGTGATGATGTGGTATGAAGATGAAGGAAATATGCCCTAGAGGAAATAATAAAGATGTTATTTTATATTTCCTTATATCATGATAAATGTTTATTATCCATGCTAGAATTGTATTAACCGGAAACTTGATACATGTGTGGATACATAGACAAAACACAGTGTCCCTAGTAAGCCTCTACTAGACTAGCTCGTTAATCAAAGATGGTTAAGTTTCCTAACCATAGACATGTGTTGTCATTTGATAAACAGGATCACATCATTAGCGAATAATGTGATGGACAAGATCCATCCGTTAGCTTAGCATAATGATCGCTTAGTTTTATTGCTATTGCTTTCTTCATGACTTATACATGTTCCTCTGACTATGATATTATGCAACTCCCGAATACCGGAGGAAGACATTGTGTGCTATCAAACGTCACAACGTAACTGTGTGATTATAAAGATGCTCTACAGGTGTCTCCAAAGATGTTTGTTGAGTTGGCATAGATTGAGATTCGGATTTGTCACTCTGTGTACCAGAGAGGTATCTCTGGGCCCTCTCGGTAATGCACATCACTATAAGCCTGGCAAGCAATGTGACTAATGAGTTAGTCACGGGATGATGCATTACGGAACAATTAAAGAGACTTGCCGGTAACGAGATTGAACTAGGTATGATGATATCGACGATCGAATCTTGGGCAAGTAACATACCGATGACAAAGGGAATGACGTATGTTGTTATGCCATTTGACCAATAAAGATCTTCATAGAATATGTAGGAGCCAATATGAGCATCCAGGTTTTGCTATTGGTTATTGACCAGAGATGTGTCTCGGTCATGTCTACATAGTTCTCGAACCCATAGGGTTCGCACGCTTAACGCTCGATGACGATTTATATTATGAGTTATGTGATTTGATGACCGAAGTTTGTTCGGAGTCCCAGATGAGATCACGTACATGACGAGGAGTCTCAAAATGGTCGAGAGGTAAAGGTCGATATGTTGGAAGGCTATATTCGGACATCAGAATGGTTCCGAGTGATTTAGGTATTTTTTGGAGTACCCGAGAGTTACGGGAATTCGCCAGGGGAAGTTAATGGGCCTTATTGGGCTTTAGTGGAGAGAGGGAAGAAGGGCCACGAGGTGGCGCGTGCCTCCCCCTGCCCAAACCGAATTGGGGCACGCCCCCCCTTTCTTTCTCCCCCTCCCTCTCCATCCTTTCCTTCTTTCCTACTCCGAAAAGGAAAGTGAATCCTACTAGGACATGGGAGTCCTAGTAGGACTCCCTACACTTGGCGCGCCCCTAGGAGGGTCGGCCTCCCTCCCTCCCTCCCTCATTTATATACGTGGACAGGGGCACCCCAAAGACACACAGGTTGATCTTTAGCCGTGTGCGGTGCCCCCTCCACAGTTTTACACCTCGGTCATATCGTCGTAGTGCTTAGGTGAAGCCCTGCGTTGGTAACTTCATCATCATCGTTAACACGCCATCGTGCTGACGGAATTCACCCTCGGCCTCAGCTGGATCAAGAGTACGAGGGACGTCACCGAGCTGAACGTGTGCAGATCGCGGAGGTTCCGTGCATTCGGTACTTGATCGGTTGGATCGCGAAGACGTTCGACTACATCAACCACGTTACTAAACACTTTCGCTTTCGGTCTACGAGGGTATGTAAACACACTCTCCCCTCTCGTTGCTATGCATCTCCTAGATAGATCTTGCATGATCGTAGCAAAATTTTGAAATAGTGCGTTCCCCAACAGTGGTATCAGAGTCAGGTGTATGCGTAGATGTTATGTGCATGAGTAGAACACAATGAGTTATGGGCGATAATAGTCATACTGCTTACCATCAACGTCTTACTTTGATTCGGCGGTATTGTTGGATGAAGTGGCCCGGACCGATATTACATGACCGTGTTCATGAGACTGGTTCTACCAACGTGCTTTGCACACAGGTGGCTGGCGGGTGTCTGTTTCTCCAACTTTAGTTGAATCGAGTTTGACTACGTCCGGTCCTTGTTGAAGGTTAAAACAACACACTTGATGAAAAATCGTTGTGGTTTTGATGCGTATGTAAGAACGGTTATTGCTAAGCTTGTAGCAGCCACGTAAAACTTGCAACAACAAAGTAGAAGACATGTAACTTGTTTTTGCAGGGCATGTTGTGATATGATATGGTCAAGATGTGATGAGATATAAATTGTTGTATGAGATGATCATGTTTTGTTAAAGTTATTGGAAACTGGCAAGAGCCTTATGGTTGTCTCTTTATTGCATAAGATGCAAGTTCCATATAATTGCTTTATTTTATCATTGTGCGATAGAAATAGTTTCAAAAGCAATAGTTGGCAAGACGACCATGTGAAGACATGTTGATAGAGATCAAGATGATGGAGATCATGGTGTCATGCCAGTGATGATGGAGATCATGACGATACTTTGGAGATGGAGATCAAAGGCACAAGATGATAATGGCCATATCATGCCACATATTTTGATTGCATATGATGTTTATCCTTTATGCATCTTATTTTGCTTAGTACGGCGGTAGCATTATAAGATGACCCCTCACTAAATTTCAAGGTATAAGTGTTCTCCCTGAGTATGCACCATTGCTACAGTTCGTCGTGCCGAGACAACACGTGATGATCGGGTGTGATAAGCTCTACGCTCACATACAATGGGTACAAGCCAGTTTTGCACACGCGGTATACTCAGGTTAAACTTGACGAGCCTAGCATATGCAGATATGGCCTCGGAACACTGAGACCGAAAGGTCAAACATGAATCATATAGTAGATATGATCAACATAGAGATGTTCACCATTGAAAACTACTCCATCTCACGTGATGATCGGACATGGTTTAGTTGATATGGATCACGTGATCATTTAAATGACTAGAGGGATGTCTATCTAAGTGGGAGTTCTTAAGTAATATGATTAATTGAACTTTAATTTATCATGAACTTAGTCCTGATAGTATTTGTATATCTTTGATGTAGATCAATAGCTCGCGTATAGCTTCCCCGTTTTATTTATGATATGTTCCTAGAGAAAACTAAGTTGAAAGATGATAGTAGCAATGATGCGGACTGGATCCGTGATCTAAGGATTATCCTCATTGCTGCATAGAAGAATTATGTTCTTGATGCACCGCTAGGTGACAAAACTATTGCAGGAACACATGCAGACGTTATGAACGTTTGACAAGCTCGGTATGATGACTACTTGATAGTTTAGTGCACCATGCTTTACGGCTTAGAACCAGGACTTCAAAAATGTTTTGAATGACATGGAGCATATGAGATGTTCCAAGAGTTGAAATTGGTATTTCAGACTCATGCCTGTGTTAAGAGGTATGAGACCTCTAACAAATTACTTTGCCTATAAGATGGAGGAGAATAGCTCAGCTAGTGAGCATATGCTCAGAATGTCTGGGTACTACAATCGCTTGAATCAAGTGGGAGTTAATCTTCCTAATAAGATAGTGATTGACAACATTCTCTAGTCACTACCACCAAGTTACTAGAACTTCGTGATGAACTATAATATGCAAGGGATGATGAAAATGATTCTGAAGCTCTTCGCGATGGTTAATGGTTAACAAGACCACTAGTTTCAAGAAAAATGGCAAGGGAAATAAAGGGAACTTCAAGTAGAATGGCAATCAAGTTGCCACTCCCGTGAAGAACCCCAAAGCTAGACCTAAGCCTGAAACTGAGTGCTTCTACTGCAAAGGGAATGGTCACTGGAAGCGGGACTACCCCAAATATTTGGCGGAAAAGAAGGATGGCAAAGTGAAAAGTATATTTTATACACATGTTATTGATGTGTACTTTACTAGTGTTCGTAGTAACCCCAGGGTATTTGATACTGGTTCCGTTGCTATGATTAGTAACTCGAAACAGGAGTTACAAAATGAACATAGACTAGTTGAGGGCAAAGTGATGATGTGTGTTGGAAAAGATTCGAAGGTTGATAAAATCACCATCGCATACTCCCTATACCTTCGGGATTAGTGTTGAACCTAAATAAATGTTATTTGGTGTTTGCGTTGAGCATTAATATGATTGGATCATGTTTATTGCAGTACGATTATTCATTTAAGTCAGAGTTGTTCTGTTTTCATGAATAATACCTTCTATGGTCATACACCCAATACAAATGGTTTATGGAATCTTGATCGTAGTGATACACATATTCATAATATTGAAGCCAAAAGATGCAAAGTTAATAATGATAGTGCAACTTATTTGTGGCACTGCCATTTAGGTCATATTGGTGTAAAGCGCATGAAGAAACTCCATGCTGATGGGCTTTTGGAATCAGTTGATGCTTGCGAACCATGCCTCATGGGTAAGATGACTAAAACTCCGTTCTCCGGAACAATGGAGCGAGCAACTGACTTATTGGAAATAATACATACTGATGTATGCAGTCCGATGAGTGTTGAGGCTCGCGGCAGGTATTGTTCTTTTCTGACCTTCACAGATGATTTGAGCAGATATGGGTATATCTACTTAATGAAACATAAGTTTGAAACATTTGAAAAGTTCAAAGAATTTCAGAGTGAAGTAGAAAATCATCGTAACAAGAAAATAAAGTTTCTATGATCTGATCGTGGAGGTGAATATTTGAGTTATGAGTTTGGTCTTCATTTGAAACAATGTGGAATAGTTTCGCAACTCACGCCACCTGGAACACCACATCGTAATGGTGTGTCCGAACGTCGTAACCGTACTTTATTAGATATGGTGCGATTTATGATGTCTCTTACCAATTTACCACTATCGTTTTGGGGTCATGCATTAGAGAGAACTACATTCACGTTAAATAGGACACCATCTAAATCCGTTGAGACGACACCATATGAACTGTAGTTTGGCAAGAAACCTAAGCTGTCATTTCTTAAAGTTTGGGGCTGTGATGCTTATGTGAAAAAGTTTCAAACTGATAAGCTCGAACCCAAATAGGAGAAGTGCGTCTTCATAGGATACCCCAAAGAAACTGTTGGGTATACCTTCTATCACAGATCCGAAGGCAAGATCTTTGTTGCTAAGAATGGATCCTTTCTAGAGAAGGAGTTTCTCTCTAAATAAGTGAGTGGGAGGAAAGTAGAACTTGATGAGGTAATTGTACCTTCTCTCGAATTGGAAAGTAGCCCATAACAAAAAACCGTTCCTGTGATGCCTACACCAATTAGAGAAGAAGCTAATGATAATGATCATGAAACTTCAGATCAAGTTACTACCGAACGTCGTAGGTCAACCAGAGTAAGCGACGATGTGCCCAGATTCCACGAAATGGCTTGAGGCCATGAAATCTGAGATGGGATCCATGTATGAGAACAAAGTATGGACTTTGATTGACTTGCCCAATGATCGGTGAGCCATTGAGAATAAATGGATCTTCAAGAGGAAGATGTACGTTGATAGTAGTGTTACTATTTACAAAGCTCGAATTGTCGCAAAAGGTTTTTGACAAGTTCAAGGTGTTGACTATGATGAGATTTATTCACTCGTATCAATGCTTAAAGTCTGTGCGAATCATGTTAGCAATTGCCGCATTTTATGAAATATGGCAAATGGATGCGATAACTGCATTCCTTAATGGATTTGTTAATGAAGAGTTGTATATGATGCAACCAGAAGGTTTTCTCAATCCTAAAGGTGCTAACAAAGTCATAGGTTCTATATAGTATGCTATGCTGTGTACTAGACCTATTGTGTACCTCACCATTAGTTTGGCAAGAGGGTACAATAGTGATCCAGGAGTGGATCACTGGACATCGGTCAAAGTTATCCTTAGTGGAATAAGGATATGTTTCTCGGTTATGGAGGTGACAAAAAGATCATCGTAAAGGGTTACATCGATGCAAGCTTTGACACTGATCCGGATGACTCTAAATCTCAATCTGGATACATATTGAAAGTGGGAGCAATTAGCTAGAGTAGCTCCGTACAGAGCATTGTAGACACAGAAATTTGTAAAATACATACGGATCTGAATGTGGCAGACCCATTGACTAAACTTCTCTCACAAGCAAAACATGACCACACCTTAGTACTCTTTGGGTGTTAATCACATGGCGATGTGAACTAGTTATTGACTCTAGTAAACCCTTTGGGTGTTGGTCACATGGCGATGTGAACTATAGAGTGTTAAATCACATGAGGATGTGAACTATTGGTGTTAAATCACATGGCGATGTGAACTAGATTATTGAATCTAGTGCAAGTGGGAGACCGAAGGAAATATGCCCTAGAGGCAATAATAAAGATGTTATTTTATATTTCCTTATATCATGATAAATGTTTATTATCCATGCTAGAATTGTATTAACTAGAAACTTGATACATGTGTGGATACATGGACAAAACACAGTGTCCCTAGTAAGCCTCTACAAGACTAGCTCGTTAATCAAAGATGGTCAAGTTTCCTAACCATAGACATGTGTTGTCATTTGATAAATGGGATCACATCATTAGATAATAAATGTGATGGACAAGACCCATCCGTTAGCTTAGCATTATGATCGTTTAGTTTTATTGCTATTACTTTCTTCATGACTTATACATGTTCCTCTGACTATGAGATTATGCAACTCTGAATACCGGAGGAACACCTTGTGTGCTATCAAACGTCACAATGTAAATGGGTGATTATAAAGATGCTCTACAAGTGTCTCCAAAGGTGTTTGTTGAGTTGGCATATAGATCGAGATTCAGATTTGTCACTCCGTGTATCAGAGAGGTATCTCTGGGCCCTCTCGGTAATGCACATCACTATAAGCCTTGCAAGCAATGTGACTAATGAGTTAGTAACGGGATGATGCATTGCAGAATGAGTAAAGAGACTTGCTAGTAACGAGATTGAACTAGATATGATGATACCGACGATCGAATCTCGGGCAAGTAACATACCGATGACAAAGGGAATGACGTATGTTGTTATGCGGTTTGACCGATAAAGATCTTCATAGAATATGTAGGAGACAATATGAGCATCCAGGTTCTGCTATTGGTTATTGACCAGAGATGTGTCTCGGTCATGTCTACATAGTTCTTGAACCCGTAGGGTCCGCACGCTTAACGTTCGATGACGATTTATATTATGAGTTATGTGATTTGATGACTGAAGTTTGTTCGGAGTCCCAGATGAGATCACGGACATGACGAGGAGTCTCGAAATGGCCGAGAGGTAAAGATCGATATATTGGAAGGCTATATTCGGACATCGGAATGGTTCTGAGTGATTCAGGTATTTTTTGGAGTACCGGAGAGTTATGGGAATTCGCCAGGGGAAGTTAATGGGCCTTATCGGGATTTAGTGGAGAGAGGGAAGAAGGGCCACGAGGTGGCGCACCCCTCCCCCTGCCCAAACCTAATTGGACAAGGGGTGGGGGCGCGGCCCCCCTTTCCTTCTCCCTCTCCCTCTCCCTCCTTTCCTTCTTTCCTACTCCAAAAAGGAAAGGGAATCCTACTAGGACTTGGGAGTCCTAGTAGGACTCCCTACACTTGGCGCGCCCCTAGGTGGGTCGGCCTCCCTCCCTCCTTTATATACGTGGGAAGGGCGCACCCCAAAGACACACGTTGATCTAAAGGGGGATGTGCTGCAAGGCGATTAAGTTGGGTAACGCCAGGGTTTTCCCAGTCACGACGTTGTAAAACGACGGCCAGTGAATTGTAATACGACTCACTATAGGGCGAATTCGAGCTCGGTACCCGGGGATCAAGAGTACGAGGTACGTCACCGAGCTGAACATGTGCAGATCGCGGAGGTTCCGTGCGTTTGGTACTTGATCGGTTGGATCGCGAAGATATTCGACTACATCAACCACGTTACTAAACGTTTTCGCTTTCGGTCTACGAGGGTACGTAGGCACACTCTCCCCTCTCGTTGCTATGCATCTCCTAGATAGATTGTGCCCACCTGGTGCACCTCCCTCTGATGTTATTTGCACCAAAAAATCTTAAATATTCAGAAAAAAATTGTATTGAATTTTCAGAGCATTCTGAGAACTTTTATTTTTGGGTCATTTTTTATTCCACGGTAAATTCAGAAAACAAACAAAAGACGGCATTTTATTTTATTTAACTAATAAAAACAAAAAACAAAAGGTAGGGACAGAAGGCAGTGCTCACTAAATTCATCAACTTCATACCTCTAAAAAATGATCCATTAATAAGGTTGACCAGGTCTTATTAACAACCACTTTTGATTAGCATGAAACCGAAGAACTTTCGTAAATCACTAAGTTACCTCAACGGGGATATGAATGTCCCCAACAATAAGCATTTCATATTTATTTTTTGCAGTAGGTAGAGGTAGTCGAAAACTTCCAATAGTGATTGTCGAAGATTTTTCAATAACATTAATATCGTTCACTTGGAATTGTTTATTCAAAAAGTGCACCATATGCTAATTACCATTGATATGAAAAGTGACCTTGCTTTTATTGCAATCGATAACATCCCCTGCAGTATTCAAGAAGGGTCTACCAAGGATAATAGACATGTTGTCGTCCTCGGGCATCTCAAGTATAACAAAGTCAGTCAAAATAGTAACATTAGTAACAACAACGGGCACATCCTCACAAATACCAATAGGTATGGCTGTTGATTTGTCAGCCATTTGCAAAGATATTTCAGTAGGCATGAGTTTATTCAAATCAAGTCTTTTATATAAAGATAAAGGAATAACACTAACACCAGCTCCCAAATTGCATAAGGCAGTTTTCACATAGTTTCTTTTGATGGAGCAAGGTATAGTTGGTATTCCCGGATCTACAAGTTTCTTAGGTACTCCATATTTAAAAGTATAATTAGCAAGCATAGTGGAGATTTCAGCTTCCGGTATTTTTCTCTTATTGGTGATGGTGTCTTTCATGTACTTTGCATAAGGAGGCATTTTAAGGATATCAGTCAAGCGAGTACGCAAAAAGACTGGCATCAGCATTTCAGCAAAGCATTCAAATTCTTCATCATATTTATTTTTAGTTGACTTCAGTGGAAAGGGCATAGGTTTTTGAACCCACGGTTCTCTTTCCTTACTGTCGTGGAATTGTCACGGCAGATGTCCTAGCGAAAGGACTTAGTTGTAGGGCCATCGCAACTAGGAAGCTTAAAGGGGTTAATCGGGACAAAGGACACGAGAGGTTTTATACTAGTTCAGCCCCTTACGATGAAGGTAAAAGCCTACGTCTAGTTGTGTTGGTATTGCCAGGGGTTTCGATCACCAAGAGGCTTAACTCGCCGGCTTGGTTATCGATCTATTCTTTCTTGCCCTAAGCTGCCACCGGGTCGTCCCCTTATATACACGGGTTGACGCCTGGTGGCCTACAGAGTCCCGGTCGGCTCATAATCGTGTCCGGCTCGGTGACTTCCTTTACATGCCTTTCTCTACAAGTCTTTCCTTACATATGGCGGTTTGTAATATTGGGCCTTAAGCCGCCGCTAGGCTTTTGGGCCTTCTATAATATTTGATAAACTACCATCTTAATGTTTACTGGGCTTCTTGTGTAACCCGCCATTGGGGCTGACCCGGCCCCTCCTGGGCGGGTCATAACTGATAGTTATATCCCCAACATTAGGCCCCAGGTTGACTTTGAACTTCGTTCTTTGTCAATCTTCAACACTTAAACAAAATCCATCTTCTTATCCTTGCAGAAGCTCTTGTAACCCGCCATGACGTCATCTCTTGAAAATGCAAAAAACTTTTATGACGTCATCTCCCAACGGATCTTCATCTTTAATGTCTTCCGAGAATCGAGGTGTCTGTGTAGTTGGATAACCATTATTCGGCTCCCCCTCGATTTTTGCGCCCGTCTGTTCACATGTTTCCTTATAAATAGGCACGCCTCAGCCTTCCTCATTCTTCTCTCTCTCTCCCCGTCTTCTTCCTCTCGCAACCCTCCCGCTGCTCGAGCCTCACCGCCGCCGCGCTTCTCCTCCGTCTCCGTCGACCTTGGCCGCTGCATCAACCCGAATCGGTCCAGAGAACGGCGGCGACCTCCGCAGGAGATCCGTGGTTGTAAGTATTCTTCTTTTCACTTCTCAGATCCACATTAGGGCTTCCAGACTCCATCGTGTTCTTCATAGTTCATCGTAGTTCGTCGTAGTTTTTCCACCGCAGGCCTCTTCTTGATCCAAAAAGATATATATGCTTGTGCGGTAGCATTTTTGTGCCTACTTTTAATGCCCACAGATCCTTTTCTCTGGTTCAAAGATCCCATTAGAACTCATAGACTCATCTGCGCTAAACTCTTTAGGTCTAGAATTTTTCCCATTTTGAATAGCCATTTGATCCAGAATAATACCAAGCATTTAGGAAACTTGTTTGTCTCAACACTTAGCTGAATTTGCTTTTCTCGAATACCTGTAGTCATGGCGGCTTACTATGCCGGCTTACTTTTCCTTATATGACATTAGCCCTTAACTAAGCCGCCATTACTTCCTTGTATTATCATCATTCAACTGTTAATTTCACCATTGAATTGAACCGACATGTTGCCTTTCTTTTCAGTTCATTTTTGAACATCATGTCGTCCAAAGCGCCAACCATCTGCAACTGGGTTCCCTCAACCGTAACTGAGGAACGTTTGAAAGAGTTCTTCACCATAGGATTTTTGCCAGCGAAAACCGTCATGTCTTATCGTGCTCCCGACCCAGAGGAAGAACAACGCAATCCAAGAGACGACGAAGTGATTGTTTTTACTGACCATATGAACCATGGCTTTTCACTGCCCGGCTCAAAGTTCTTCAGAGATGTCCTCCACTTTTTCAAACTCCATCCTCAAGATATCGGGCCCAACTCCATATCTAATATCTGCAATTTCCAAGTGCTCTGTGAGGTGTACCTTCAGGAAGAGCCGACTATGGAGCTGTTTAGAGAATACTTTTATCTGAATCGACAGAATGAGTGCACCAACGGCCTTAGCTTGGAGCTTGGGGGCATCTCAATTCAGCGTCGGCAGGGCGCTGTCTTCCCCCTCATAGTCTTACCGAGTCATCTCAAAGACTGGAACCAGACTTGGTTCTACTGTCAAGATATCTCACCAGCAAACGAGAAGCCACTGCCGGTTTATCACGCCGAGCGTCTTAACTCCAAATTGCGCTCCCTAACAAGCTTACGGCTGCCGAACGTAGGAAGCTGATCCCATCCATAAAAAGGATTAATGCCTTATTAGGAAACGACTTGACTGGAGTTGATCTGACCAGCTGCTGGATCTCATGGCGGTTATTCCTCTGAGCCATCGATCAAAGTTGATGTACGAGTATGGTGGAGGCCTAGATGACTCTCTTCGTCACAACCCCGTGCAATTAACGGAAGCATATATTGTTTCAATGTCAACCCTTCTGGTGAACTGGAAGTACGAAGATTGCAGTATCGTCGGGTTAAACCCTTTCTGCAAGCTTAACCCGGCGCCAGAAGTAAGGAGACTCTGATCTTTCTTCTTTGTATTTTTCTCAGCCATATTATTTAACACTTGCCTAACCTTTCATTTTGTTTTTACCTATTTGCAGGCCAAATCTGACTTCAGGAAGGTGAAATATGACCATGAAGCTACCAAGAAAGCAAGAATTGCTGCCATAACCGCCAAGAAAACGACCCCGAGGTCCAAAAAGAAGAAGAGGAGCACTGTCGAAGACTTGATGAAACTCGACGAAACTTCTGAGTCAGAGGTAGCCCTTGACTCCCTTGGTCGATTCTTTAATAATCTTATTAACACTGATCATTACCAGGACGACACGGGGGCCAGTCAGGCCGTGGAAGAAGAGGTAACCATTTCCTCCGACTCAGCACATTTGCCAAGACAGAAACTTCGAGTCGTAACCCAGAAAGTAAGGTTTTCACACCCTTTGGCTTATCTGGACCCTCACTTTCTTTTGAAAAAGCAGCAACATGAGAGCCGCCGTCAAGCTCGGACCGAAGACAAACCGGTTGTTGCTCTTCAACAAACTCCCCAAAAGCGCCGAAATGAGGTTTTACTTTTTTTGTCTTAAACTTTGTTTAATGCATCCTTTCCCTTACATTACTTTAACTTCATTTTATCTTTTCAGGAGGTGTCTCGCTCTTCTGGCGACTCATCGCAGACCCAATTTCTGGCCTTCAAGACTGCCCCTGGGTAATGAAAAATCCTCCTTTTTTTCGGGTTGTTCGAATTGTATCTTTGTATTGACAGTCCTGCAACATTTATCTTAGTGGCCAAGCTAAGTCCAAGAAGGCAAAGGCAGCTAAACCGGCGGAAGACCCGCCAATCCTTGCATCTGACCCGGCCAGGCCACCTTCTCCTCCATTAACTGACGCTCCAGAAGACCCGCCTGTCAATGCAGAAGCAAATCCTCCTGAGCCGTCGTTTGATGAGACCACCGTGAATCCTTCCGCAACTGGACCATCAAGCTCAGCCAACCCGCCATCACCGTCTGCACAAGACGTTTTGATCACCCGGAGCCGTTTTATTGAACCGTGGAATCCAACCGTGCTGGCTCGCCACACGGCGAAACAAGAGGCATTGGAGAAGCAGAAAGTGCGTTTTGAAGTTGCCAATTATGATCATCTAAATGTCAACGATATTTGATTCGGTTATCTCAGCCATGTGCACTCCAGTCGCGACTCTGAGATCGAAATGGTCAAACAGTTGTAGCTGAAATATGAGGTATGTTCTTCCAGCTTATCTATATTCCGCCAGCCCCCAAGTCTTCAGATTATAAGAGAACCGGAATGATCTGTAGACTTTATGATATAGGCCAAGACTTTTACCTTTGAGACTTTTCTTGAGTTTAATAAAATATAACAAAGCTTCACCTGTAGTCCCCAAGGGCCGGTTCATTTTGATCATAGATGAGCCGGTACTTTAAATTGTCTTGTACCGTATTCAAAGAATTTCATAATCCAACTTAACCTTGAGAAACTTGCTGAATAACATACATTAGCCCCCAAGTGCCAAGTGCTGTTACTTTGTAAAGTGCTTGGGACTTAAAGTATGTCTTTAGAGTCATAAGAAATGGTTTTGGCATACATTAGCCCCCAAGTGTCAAGTGGTTTTTTGTAAAGTACTTGAGACTTGAATCTTGATGTTTGAACCTTTGGGCAAAATCTTGACTCATCCGAGTACGTTCTCTTGCAGAATGCCTTATCTGAACTGAACTCGCAATTGACTGATGCGAAGACCCGGCTAGCAGGCCAGGAAGCAGAAATCAAGTCTGCTAACTCCAAATTGCAAATAAGTCTCTTTGAGACGGAAAATTTAAAGACCAGCTTCGCTGTCAAGAAGGAAACCTGGGCAGAGGAAAAAACGCTTCTGACACAACGTGCCGAGAAGGCCGAAGCAGCCCTTGAAGAGGTTTCGACAGAACTGAACGGTTTAAAGGGCCGGGTGTCTCAAATGGTGGCCGCCATCTTTGGTAAGCCGTCTATCTGCAATCCGGTGTGCTCCTTTGCTGATCCGGAATATAAACCGCCAGCTGACTTTGTTTATAAAATATGTGCAGGCCCACGAAGCAAGAATCTGAGCCAAGATCCTATGATTGAACTCACGGCAGTGTATACTTTAGTAGAACAACTATATATTGGCGCACAACGGGCGCTTGCTGCCATCTCTCCTGCCAATCAAGGACCCAACCGGCTCAGCGATGTTTTAAAGAAGCTGTCAATTTTGCCCACCCGGTTCCAAGAGGTTAAGCGCTCCTGCGCAAGAGCCGGAGCTTTGACTGCCCTGAGCCGCTCCAAGGCTTGGGTGCCAGATCTAGACCCGACTGATGTAGCCAGAGGGTACCTCACGGTAAAGGAAGACGGTCACTGTTTGAACAGGACGACTTCGTTGCTTGCGTGAGGGAGGTGCGACCTCAGGCGACTATTCTTGGAGATGAAACCAACATCGACAAGTACCAGCCGGGTTTTGATGTTGAAAATAAGAAGATGGCAACTCCCTCATACAAGGTGACAGATTTAATCCTGCCTGTTCATGAAAATACATTTGCCCCGGAAATTGACCCGGCTGGCCTGATTGACGAAGAAGCAGAATTTGTTGCCATGAATGGTTTTGACTGGTCAAAACCGAGCTTCCAGTTATCAGAGGGCGGTGATCCGACGAGGGAGGAGCAATAACCATCTTCATGGGCTTTAAAAGCCTTGTAATTATTTAGCTATGAAAACACTGCATGCCTTGCTTATGCCATCGCGCATAAAACACTTGTATGTGATGCTGTATTTCCTGATGTCAATATATGCATCATCTTTATGGTTATCCCTGTAATACTTTAGCTCTATTCCCTTTGGTTAATGCAACAAGCAATGGCATATAAACAACAGCCATACTTGTACCTTTGATCCTTAGACCACCGGTTTAAATAATCCGGGTAATGAAGTTGATAACTCAATCTTTTTGAGAAGTCAATGCTTCTAAATACTTAATGATCATCATACCTTGGCGGCTTTGTTGTCAAATAGTCCAGCCGGCGAAGAAGATCATGCTAATTATTTATGAAACTGAAACAACAAAAAAACTAAAAAGCAAAAAATAGGTAATAAGTACGTTTTAACTTTGTATTTGGGGGTTTCTAATTCGAATACGATCAATAAACCGGACCAAAGGGGTTAAGCTAAGGTTCGAATACGACCATATAGCCCCCAGTGGCTTTGGCGTTGCGCGGATCAAGAGGGTACCGACAACTGTGTTCTCTTTGGTTCGAATATGACCTATGTTTGAATAGGAAGCCCCCAAATGACCTTGAGAGGTTTTTAACGACCCTGATTCGAATACGATCCAAATCGGACCCAAAAGGGGTTAAGCTATGATTCAGATACGATCAAGAAGCCCCCTAATGAGTTTGGCCTTGAGCCAATCAAGAGGGTTACGGCAGCTATGTTCTCTTTGGTTCAAATACGACCTATGTTTGAACAGGAAGCCCCCAAGTGACCATGAGAGTTGCAGCTAGATTCAAATACGATCATAAGCCGGACCAAAAAAGGTTAAACTTGATTCAAATATGATCAGCTCCTTAATGGTCATTTTAAAATAAGAAATAACAAAGATGCATAATCTTTTGAAAAAGGAAGGAGACCGATGGTCCTGCTTTATTACTTATCATGGTATATACAATGTTAAAGTATGTACATGATGAGAGCCGGTGGCTCAGGTGTAGTATGGCCGAAGTTGAGCAATGTTCCACGGCCGGCGGGTCTCTTCCTCCGACTTACGTGAGTCTTTATGCTCTCGAACGTCAATGAGGTAATATGACCCGCTGTTTAAGTTCTTGCTGACCGCAAAAGGTCCTTCCCAAGGTGGGGATAACTTGTGTGCATTTGACAGATCCTGGATGAGCCAGAGCACCAGGTCACCTTCCTGAAAAGTCCTGGACTTAACCCGGCGGCTGTGATAATGGCGCAGGTCCTGTTGATAAATTGCTGATCGAGCCGCTGCTAAGTCTCGTTCCTCATCTAACAAGTCAAGTGCATCCTGTCTGTCTTGTTCATTATTATCTTCAACATAAGCCGCCACACGAGGCGAGTCATGACGGATGTCACTAGGCAGCACTGCTTCTGCACGATACACCATGAAGAAAGGTGTGTAACCTGTGGACCTGTTTGGTGTGGTGTTGATACTCCGCAGCACCGAGGGTAATTCCTCTACCCAACAACCCGGCGTGCGCTGCAAGGGAACCATAAGCCGGGGCTTGAGACCTTTTAAAATTTCCTGATTCGCTCTCTCAGCTTAACCATTGGACTGAGGATGAGCTACAGAAGAAACATCAAGCCGGATATTCTCACGTTGACAAAACTCCTCCATAGCCCCTTGGGACAGATTAGTGCCATTGTCGGTGATAATGCTGTGTGGAAAACCAAAACGGAAGATCACCTTTTTCATGAACTGAACCGCCGTGGCCGCATCACACTTACTCACCGGCTCTGCCTCAACCCACTTTGTGAATTTATCAACTGCCACTAAAAGATGTGTCTTTTTATCCTTAGACCTTTTGAAAGGTCCCACCATGTCAAGCCCCCAGACCGCAAACGGCCAAGTGATTGGAATCATCCGGAGTTCTTGAGTCGGCACATGTGCTCGTCGTGCGAACTTTTGACATCCATCACATCTGCTGACCAGATCCTCCGCATCAGCGTGAGCCGTCAACCAGTAAAAACTGTGACGAAAAGCCTTGGCCACCAGAGATTTTGACCCGGCGTGATGACCACAATCGCCTTCATGGACCTCACGAAGTATTTCTTGGCCTTCTTCAGGGGAAACACACCGCTGAAACACTCGAGAGACGCTGCGATGGTATAATTCTCCATCAGAAATCATCATTGACTTAGACCGCCAGGTTATCTGTCGAGCCAGGGTCTCATCCGCTGGCAACTCGCCCCGGGTCATGTAAGCCAAGAATGGCACTGTCCAATCTG
The DNA here is from genome assembly GCF_003073215.2 of Triticum urartu. Taxonomy (NCBI): domain Eukaryota; kingdom Viridiplantae; phylum Streptophyta; class Magnoliopsida; order Poales; family Poaceae; genus Triticum; species Triticum urartu. Next base: position 520,445,448 of record NC_053023.1, read on the forward strand.
GGATGACATGAAGAGCCGCCACCAACTGTGCCTCCGGGTCAGGAACGTCTAAATCTTCTTCTATGGGCAACTTAACAGACGGGTTATGCAAGACATCCAAAACAGTGTTAGGTGGCACCGGCTTACGCTGAGATCCCAACCAGCTTAGAGCATCATCCGCTTCGTTCTTCCTTCGATCAATATGCTCCACCTGATATCCTTTGAAATGTCCTGCAACCGCATCAACTTCACGGCGATAATCCGCCATGAGAGGGTCTTTGGAATCCCACTTGTCTGATACCCGTTGAGCCACTAAATCCGAGTCGCCAAGACACCTGACCCGGCTCAGGCTCATCTCTTTGGCCATTCGAAGACCATGGAGCAAGGCTTCATACTCTGCTGCGTTGTTAGTGCAAGAAAACATCAACCATAGCACATAACAAAATTTGTCACCTCGAGGGGAGGTTAAAACAACTCCAGCCCCCGAGCCTTCCAACTGTCTGGATCCATCAAAATGAATAGTCCAATATGTGTTGCCTGGTTTCTCTTCTGGCATCTGCATTTCCGTCCAGTCATTGATAAAATCAACCAGTGCTTGAGACTTGATCGCAGTACGTGGCATATACTTCAATCCATGGGACCCAAGCTCAATGGCCCACTTGGCGACTCGTCCAGTGGCTTCTCTGTTTTGAATGATGTCTCCCAAGGGAGCAGAGCTAACCACAGTGATTGGGTGACCCTGAAAATAATGTTTAAGCTTCCGGCTCGCCATGAACACCCCATACACTAGCTTCTGCCAATGTGGATAGCGTTGTTTGGATTCAATTAATACCTCACTGACGTAGTAAACCAGCCGTTGAACCGGATGTTCTTTGCCAACCTCCTTGCGCTCCACCACAATTGCCACACTAACAGCTCGTGAATTGGCAGCTATGTATAGCAACAACGGCTCTTTCTCAATTGGACCCGCAAGGACTGGCGGCTCAGCAAGCTGTGTCTTCAGATTTTCAAAAGCCAAGTTTGCATCGTCGCTCCAAACAAAATTATCTGTTTTCTTCATCATCTGATACAAAGGCATCGCCTTCTCCCCTAGCCGGCTTATGAACCGGCTCAAAGCAGCAACACGACCCGCCAGCCGTTGAACGTCATTGATGCATGTTGGTTTAGCCAGGGATGTAATTGCCTTGATTTTCTCCGGGTTAGCTTCAATGCCTCGATTGGACACCAAAAAACCCAAGAGCTTGCCCACTGGGACTCCAAAAACACACTTAGCTGGGTTAAGCATCATTTTGTAGACCCGGAGATTATCAAAGGTCTCTTTCAGATCTGCGACCAAGGTTTCCTCTTTCCTGGATTTTACCACTATATCATCCACATAAGCATGAACATTACGCCCAATCTGATCATGAAGACAATTCTACACACACCGTTGGTAAGTCGCCTGGGCACTCTTAAGCCCAAAAGGCATAGACACATAGCAGAAAGCTCCAAAAGGAGTGATAAAAGCCGTCTTTTCCTGATCTATGACTGCCATCTTGATCTGATGATAACCTGAATAAGCATCCAAGAAACTCAAACGTGCGCAACCCGCCGTAGCATCGATGATCTGATCAATACGAGGGAGGGCAAAAGGGTCAGCCGGACAAGCCTTGTTTAGATCGGTGTAGTCCACACACGTACGCCAGGTGCTATTCTTTTTGAGTACAAGCACCGGGTTGGCTAACCACTCTGGGTGAAAGACTTCTACAATGAACCCGGCCGCCAAGAGCCGGGCCACCTCTTCTCCAATGGCCTTGCGGCTTTCTTCATTGAACCGTCGGAGAAACTGTCTCACGGGTTTAAACTTTGGATCAATATTGAGAGTGTGCTCAGTGAGTTCCCTCGGGACACCCGACATGTTGGAAGGTTACCATGCAAAGATGTCCCGGTTCTCACGGATGAACTCGATGAGCGCGCTTTCCTATTTTGGATCCAAGTTTGCACTGATGATGAACTGCTTGGATGAATCGCCAGGCACAAAGTCAACCATCTTGGTGTCATCAGCTGATTTGAACTTCAACACCGGCTCATGCTTTGTTGTTGGTTTCTTTAACAACGTCATGTCTTCCGGGTCAACGTGATCTTTGTAAAACTTTAACTCCTCTGTTGCACAAACAGACTCAGCATAGGCAGCATCACCTTCTTCACACTCCAAAGCTATTTTCCGGCTCCCATGTACTGTAATGGTGCCCTTATAACCCGGCATATTGAGCTGCAAATATACATAACACGGCCGAGCCATGAACTTGGCATAAGCCGGCCGTCCAAACAGAGCATGATATGGGCTTTTGATCTTAAACACCTCAAAGGTTAATTTTTCTGCTCTGGAGTCATACTCATCTCCAAAGGTTACTTCCAGTTCAATCTTACCAACAGGGTATGCCGACTTACCAGGTACCACACCGTGAAAAACAGTGTTGGACTGTTTAAGACTTTTATCAGTCAACCCCATCCGGCGGAATGTCTCATAGTAGAGTATGTTGATGCTGCTGCCTCCATCCATGAGTACCTTAGTGAATTTATATCCACCAACCTGAGGTGCCACTACCAAGGCCAAGTGACCCGGATTATCAACCCAGGGTGGGTGATCCTCTCTGCTCCACACAATAAGCTGCTCTGACCAACGTAAGTAACGTGGAATCGCCGGCTCAACGACATTGACATCCCTCTTGTGAATCTTCTGGTCCCTCTTACATAAACTAGTGGTAAACACATGGTATTGCCCACTATTCAGCTGTTTTGGGTTGCTCTGATATCCGGACTGCTGCTGCTGATTACCTTGGCCGGGTTGTGGATTATATCCTCCTTGGTTACCAGGATGGCCCTGACCATGAAATCCTTCTCCACCTGAACCGGCGCCCGGGCCATGGAAACCGCCCCCACCTGAACCGCCACCTGGACCGTGACCTCCATCAAACGTGTTTGAATTTTTAAACGCCTTCACGATTGTACAATATTTCCACAGGTGGGTGGCTGGTTTCTCCCGGGTGCCGTGCCTTGGACAAGGCTCATTCAATAGTTTCTCAAGGGTGGGACCTGACCCGCCCGACCGAGGGGGTTGCCTGCCCTTGCGCCGTTGATTTCCGCCCTGCGCATTGGTGTTAGCGACAAACTCACCAGCCTTACGTTTATTACCTCCTTGATTTGCCGGCTTATGCTGGTGACCCTTGCCGTTGCCGTTCTTCTTTACCTTCGCTGTCTTTTCTTCGTCAGACACCGGGTCTTGTACTATCAGAATCAGCATACTTGACGAGAGCCGCCATCAACTGGCCCATGTCATTGCAGTCACGCTTGAGCCATCCCAACTTCTGTTTCAGAGGTTCAAAATGACAATTTTTCTCCAACATCAAGACTGCTGAGCCGGCATCCATCTTATCAGACGAATGTATTATCTCCTTGACCCGGTGCACCCAATGGGTTGTAGACTCACCGTCCTCTTGCTTACAATTGGTCAGGTCCACAATCGACATAGGCTGCTTACACGTGTCTTTGAAGTTCTGGATGAACCAGGCCTTCAACTCCGCCCATGAGCCGATGGAATTGGGTGGCAACCCCTTCAACCAAGTACGAGCTGTTCCATCCAACATCATAGTAAAATACTTGGCCATCGCTGCATCGCTGACCTCCAACAACTCCATAGCCATCTCATAACTCTCAATCCAAGCTCCAGGCTGTAAGTCAGCCGTGTAATTAGGCACCTTATGGGGCCCCTTGAAGTCTTTTGGCAAACGCTCATTACGTATGGCTGGCACCAGGCAAGGGACACCCCCGGTTCTTGTGATCACCCTTGCCTCAACTGAGGTTGCTGGGTAAGCTGGAAAGGTCTGATGAGCCGCCTGCTCTGCTGCCAGTTGAACCGGTCGCTCCGCCTCTTGCCGGATCCTCTCCTGATCCGCCAAGTTAACGATTCCAGCCCGCACCGGCTCATATCTGTGCGGCCGGTTGCGGCGCTGAGCATTGCTTGACATGTCAGCTGACTCCATATGCCTACCGTAGCTTGGGCTCCGGCTTGGGCGAGGAGTTGAATGGATCCTGTCTCGATTGTAGGAGTGTGCATCCTGCTGTGCCAGAGCTGTTTGAAGAAGTTCTCTCACCCTTCGTGTTTCGATCGCTGCCGGAGAATCACCTTCCATCGGGAGAGCCGCCAAACGGGCCGAAGCTGCAATGAGGTTCTCCAGGGGATTGGAGAAGTGACCCGGTGGTGTTGGCACATAAAGAGGCAGAGTGGTGTGTATACGAGGTGGTTCCATGGTGCGTGGCTGAACTGGTGCTCCGGGCGTCGTGATCCGGTTTGCCTCCGGCGGGTTACTTGCCCCGGCCCCGGGTGTATGAAAAAGGTTCCTAGGATCGAGTGTCAGAGGCAGACGTGACTGAGTTTTCTGGTGCCTTCTCCTCATGACCGCATTCGACGCGTTCAGGTCCACTGAGAGCCGGAAAGTCTCCGCCTGAAGCTGCTGAGCACGTGCATCCAAAGCTTCCTGCTCCGCAGCCATCCTTACCTCCTCCGCTGCTAAGTTTTCCTTGGCTTGTACCATCTCCGCACATACACGTGCCACCTCTGCATCATGCTGAGCTTGATTCGCCGGTTCTACCACAGCAGTCAACAGGGTCGTCAGTTTATCCATGAGGTCCATCAGAATCTGAGCCGGGGGCGTGCGGGGTCTCCTGACCCGGTGGCAGCCGACCCGGTGGCTGTTGCTGCTGCTGCTGTGGAGTTCTGTCCGGGTTCTGTTCCTGCCATGAAGACTCCAACCCAATTTGGCGGCTCAAGGGGGTCCGGAATACTGCTGCCATCAGAACAACCCCCGAGCATGCCATCCTGCAGCTGATACAAAGAGTCCGTCTCACCCGTTGATGATGTAGCGTCAGAACAGATGGCCGTTTCAGCGCCTTCCACCGATCCTTCAGAGTATTCACCGCCGTGGACGCATTCTACGAAAGCATGCTTCACGTCAGATTGAACACATGTGGTTCTCGCGCGCTGAGCCGTCTCGACGAGGTTGGTGTGGATGTCCGGCTCAGGGCCTGACTCGCCGATCCGGCCGATGAAGACGTGCATTCCCCCGAAGGGGACCCGGTACCCGTACTCAATTGAGCCGGCCTCGGGGCCCCAGCCTTCATCGTCGATGTAGAGCTTGCCGCGATGACTCTTGGTCATCCGGCCCACAGCGTATCCCTTGAGCCCTTCAAAGTTGCCCATCAAGAACTCAAATCCATCGTGCGCTGGCCCCACAGTAGGCGCCAACTGTCATGGAATTGTCACGGCATATGTCCTAGCGAAAGGACTTAGTTATAGGGCCATCACAACTAGGAAGCTTAAAGGGGTTAATCGGGATAAAGGACACGAGAGGTTTTATGCTAGTTCTGCCCCTTACGATGAAGGTAAAAGCCTACGTCTAGTTGTGTTGGTATTGCTGGGGGTTTCGATCACCAAGAGGCTTAACTCGCCGGCTTGGTTATCGATCTATTGTTTCTTGCCCTAAGCCGCCACCGGGTCGTCCCCTTATATACACGGGTTGACGCCTGGTGGCCTATAGAGTCCCGACCGGCTCATAATCGTGTCCGGCTCGGTGACTTCCTTTACATGCCTTTCTCTAGAAGTCTTTCCTTACATACGACGGTTTAATATTGGGCCTTAAGCCACCGCTAGGCTTTTGGGCCTTCTATAATATTTGATAAACTATCATATTAATGTTTACTGGGCTTCTTGTGTAACCCGCCATTGGGGCTGACCCGGCCCCTCCTGGGCGGGTCATAACTGATAGTTATATCCCCAACACTTACCGTGTTTTCTAGCAACAAATTAAAGTCTCTTTTATCATATCTTTTGTTTTTAGCTTGTGGGTTATCAAGATCAACTGCATGTTCTATCTCAACATTATTGCCTGGTTCTTCATTATTTGGTTGACTATCTTCATGAGCCTCATCAATATATTTTTCATTATCAGAAGGTGAGTGTTCACTACCAGGTTGAGTTTCAGCATCAGAGATAGAGACTTCATTATCAGGAGGTTTTTCTACTTCAGGTTCACTAGAGGCATGCAAAGTCCTATTATTTTTCGTCTTCTTTTTCTTTTTGGGAGGACTACGTGCATCAGTGTTAGCTCTTTGAGAGTCTTGTTCAATTCTTTTTGGCCGCCCCTCAGGATAAAGTGGTTCCTGAGTCATTTTACCTCCTATAGTTGCTACTCTAACAGCAAAGTCATCTATGTTATTGTTCATTTCATCTAGCAACTCTCTTGTGGTTTAGAAACTTGTTCTAACTGGGTTTGAACCATAGAAGCATGTTTTCCCACACCTCTAACATCATTTGATATTCTAAACAACAAGTCACTCAAGCGAGCAATCATATCCGAATTGTATTTCAATTGTTTCGTAACATTTGCATTGAAGTGATCTTATTTTCTAATATAATTTTCAAACTCATAAAGACATTGGCTAGGGTGCATGTTGTGAGGATTGTCATTATCATTGAATTTCATTAGAGAATTTACCTCTACCACCTTAGGATGTGGTGGTGTATCAAGCCCATGTATTTCTCCAATAGGAGGTAATTCTTTTGACATCCTCAGCTTTAATACCTTTTCCCTTCATAGATTTATTTGCCTCTTGCATATCTTCGGGACTGAGATATAGAATACCCCTCTTCTTCTGAGTGGGTTTAAGCGGTGGTACAGGAAGAGTCCAATCATCATAATTTTTCAACATGCTATTCAATAATTCTTCAGCTTGCCCAATAGTTCGTTCCCAGAAAACACAACCAACACAACTATCTAGGAAATCCCTAGAAGCATCATTTAGTCCATTATAGAAGATATCAAGTATTTCGTTTTTCTTAAGAGGATGATCTAACAAAGCATTAAACAATTGTGAGAAGCCTCCCCCAAGCTTGTGGGAGACTCTCTTCTTCAATTTGCACAAAGTTAAATATTTCATGCAAGGCATCTTGTTTCTTATGAGCAGGGAAATATTTTAAATCATATCCTAGGGACTACGCGCACAACTAGGAGCAAGAGTATTGTACCAAGCTTTAGCATCACCCTTTACTGAGAACGGAAATGATTTGATAATATAATAATAGCGAGTTTTCTCATCATGAGTAAAAAGGGTGGCTATGTCATTCAACTTAGTAAGATGTTCCAACATAGTTTTAGTTTCATAACCATGGAAAGAATCAGATTCAACCAAAGTAATTAACTCTGGGTCGACAAAGAATTCATAATCCTTATCGTCAATAAAGATGGGTGAAGTAGCAAACATAGGATCATATTGCATTCTAGCATTCAAAGATCTTTCTTTATACTTGCATAATAATTCCTCTAGATCATCTCTATCCTTACAAGTAAGAATATCTCTAGTTGTCTCCTCGTTCATAACATAAACTTCCGGTACCTTAGGCAATTATTTGCACCAGTTCAATTAAATGACTTGAATGAGATAACATCCTCAAAAGAGCTTGAACGAATGCAAAGTGGAAACACGAATCTTCTGAGATATCTTCAGCACTCTGGAACAATTGAATAGCGAGAAGTGGATGATTAAGAGGTGCACCAGCATGAGAAAACATTTGAAACGAGGAAAGCATATGATCGACAAAGCTTGACTTGAAGCCACCGGAGAAGAAAGAGAACGGAGAATGAAGAACTTGAAGCTTCCTTAGTATCTTCCTGAGAATCACCGGATAAGAACATTGAGGAAAGAATGAAGAAACTTCACATCCATAAGATGGATACTTGAGTCAGAAATCTGAGTCCTTGAAAAAAAAGGGGGGGAGGGCGGGAAAATAAAGGAAACTTGGGCAGATGGAATAAACACCATTGAGAAAACTTAGAATTGATCTCGCGAATGTTGAAAATGATCAGATCCACTTGAAGAGAAACACACCGGTTGAAAAAGATTGACATGACAATCTCGATTATCATGAAGGATTAGTATTCACATAGAAATGTGAGAACGCCGCTTAGGAAAAGGTATGGAATCAAACCTTGACTTCGAAGCAACTCGAATACCACAATCAAAACAAAAACAAAGGATTGGCTTGCAAAATAAGCCGGAATAAACATATGATAGATCCCATATCGTATCATGTGTCTGTTGGAAAGATATTCTAGGAGCTATTTGAATTCCCACCTATAAAACTCCCGAAACTTTCTGGTTATGCAATCAGGTGTTGGGGATACAGGGGAAGCATAATATCTCACCCAAACTAACAATCCCTACATCCAGCTGTATCCATCCTTCAACACATAACCAAGAAACCTTCGGAAATCGTGTACCTCAACCTTCGAAAAGCATCCGTAATACAAGTTATGGCAATACTCCCGAAATCCCGCCCCAGTACTGGGTGGCGTCGAGGTTATCTCACCAACAACTGCATAAAAGAGATTTTCGATGTCGGCGAAACTCAGGTATTCCAGAACTGCAACGATACAATTATCACGACAACACCTCGGAGTTCGACTCCCCGGGACACTGCCACAACCCCTAAATGTCAGGAGGCACCAAGAACAATGTTCTTGTCACAAGACTATCAGAATGATTCCAAGATACCCGCGTGTTCCTAATTTTTTTCATAAAATTTGAGGAGAGAAGAGTCAAAACTTCTACGTCAGGAGGCCTCACCAGAGAGACGAAGGGGCCGAGGAGTAAAAAGAATCCTACTCTCCGATATATATAATCCTAAGACTCAAAAACATTTTGTTCTAGACTCAACAACGTCAGCGATTCGATCAAGCAGGGGGCTCCGAAGTCGGGGATGGCTCTGATTACCAACTCATAACACCCACAATGTGGCTATATCTCCCACGTGTCGGGGCACGACTTAGAGGCATAGCCGCATGGTAGTTTTGTCGCAAGAGGGGTAATCTTCACACAATCCCATGTACTGAATAAGAAAGGGCTAAAGAGTCAGCTTACAATCACCACTTCACACAATACATAAATAATCCATACATCATCCAAGGTACAATCAAAGGTCCGATTACGGAACCAAAAGAAAAGAAGACAATCCCTAATGCTAGATCCCCGATCATCCCAACTGGGCTCCACTACTGATCAAAAAGAAACAAAACAAAACAAAACAACGACCAAGATCTTCATCGAGCTCCCACTTGAGCTGGGTTGCGTCACCTGCACTGGTATGATCGGCACCTGCAACTGTTTGGAAGTATCTGTGAGTCATGAGGACTCAGCAATCTCACACCCGCGAGATCAAGACTATTTAAGCTTATGGGTAGGAAAGGGTAGTGAGGTGGAGCTGCAGCAAGCACTAGCATATATGGTGGCTAACATACGCAAATGAGAGCGAGAAGAGAAGCAATGCACGGTCGAGAAGCTATAAGTGATCAAGAAGTGATCCTAAAATTACTTACGCACAACCACAACACAAGAACCGTGTTCACTTCCCGGACTCCACCGAAAATAGACCATCACGGCTACACACGCGGTTGATTCATTTTAATTAAGTTAAGTGTCAAGTTCTCTACAACCGGATATTAAAAAATTCCCATCTACCACATAACCGCGGGCAGGGCTCTCAAAAGTTTATACCCTTCAGGGGTGTCCCAACTTAGCCCATCACAAGCTCTCACGGTCAACGAAGGGTATTCCTTCTCCCGGGAAGACCTGACCAGTCTCGAAATCCCGGTTACAAGACATTTCGACAATGGTAAAACAAGACCAGCAAGACCGCCCAAATGTGCCGACAAATCCCGATAGGAGCTGCACATATCTCGTTCTCAGGGCACACCAGATTGTCTAAGCTTCCGGTAGGCCAGCCCAGAGTTGCCCTTGGTGGCCACCGGCGGCTGACAGGTTAGACCAACACTCAGAGGAGCACTGGCCCGGGGGTTAAAATAAAGATGACCCTCGGGAGCACGACTCCCAAGGGAAAAAGGCTTAGATGGCAAATGTTAAAACCAAGGTTGGGCCTTGCTGGAGGAGTTTTATTCAAAGTGAACTGTCAAGGGGTTCCCATAACACCCAACCGCGTAAGGAACGCAAAATCAAGGAACATAACACTGGTATGACGAAAACTAGGGCGGCAAGAGTGGAACAAAACACCAGGCATAAGGTCGAGCCTTCCACTCTTTACCAAGTATATAGATGCATTAAAGTAAATAATATATAATAATGATATCCCAACAATATCCATGTTCCAACATGGAACAAGCTTCATCTTCACCTGCAACTAGCAACGCTATAAGAGGGGCTGAGCAAAAGCGGTAACATAGCCAAACAACGGTTTGCTAGGAAGGTGGGTTAGAGGCTTGCCATGGAAATATGGGAGGCATGATATAGCAAGTGGTAGGTAGCATGACATAGCGATAGAGCGAACAACTAGCAAGCAAAGATAGAAGTGATTTCGAGGGTATGGTCATCTTGCCTGCAAAGTTCTCAGAGTTGTCGAAAGCTTGATCCTCGAAAGCGTACTCAACAGGTTCCTCATCACGTACTCGTCTCCCAGCTCTACCCAAAGCAAGAACACAAGCAATGGAACAATAATCAATCACGATGCAATGCGCAAGCAACATGATGCAAAACATGGCATGGTATGCAAGATATGATATGCCATGCATATGCGTGCTCTGGAAAGGAAAGAATGATCAAGGCATCAACTTGGAAAACCAAGTATGCCGCTGTAAGGATGAGGTGATTTCGGTCGAAATCGATATAAGGATCACCAAAAACGAATGCACAGTTTGCAAATGGCAAGCAAAACAAGAATGGTGCTATTCTGCGATTAACAGCACGATGCCATCTAGAATGCAAGAAGAAACTAAGCTACCACACTCCAACATAGCAACAAAGTATATGGAAGTGTTGTACATGAGATGCTTGACAAAACATGAACACTGAGCTACGGCTAAAACACACTATAACAGGTTCAAACAAGCATGGCAAAAGTGCAAAAGATATCAGCTTCACAGACTTAGTGAAAATACTAACATGTCAAAAACAACATCAGGAAGCACTATTTAGAGTAAGAAAACAACATGCTACAGGAACATATCATAGCAAATAAAAGCATGGCATGATTCTACTAAATGCATAGAACAAAAGTCCCTTACTGAACATGAGCCAAAAAGGCACAGGAGGTATTATGACACCCATGTAAACATAGCAAGTTTTATCAACAGTTTTAGACAGCAGAAAAACAGAGCATGACATAAACAGATTTATGAAGGCAACTTTCCAAGCTTATGCCACTCACCACAAAGCATTGCATTACAATATAAGCATACGAATAGCAATATGACATGTTCATGAAGGTAACCATGGCAAGAGCAAGTTCATAGGATGCATGGATCACTAGCAACAACCATGGCAATATTGAATAACATGTTAACATTCTGCCAGGAACATTTTGTAGCAAAAGTAGAACAAGAACAAGCATGCTAGACAACTCCATAATTGCAAATAGGGGCATGGATGGATAGAGCATAACCACATGTTCAAAACATCCTTAATGAAGCAACGCAAAACAAGCATGGATCTCTTTGTAGCATCATGTTTACATGGAATAAAAATAACATCAGGAAAAGGACTTGGCAAAAACCTAAGTCCCTGAAAACAACAACATTGCGGAGGCTACTTTGCATGTTTGTGCTAGTCACCACATAGATCACAAAAATGCAAGACAAGCACCCCTGTAAAGATGGCATGTTTTAGTTCAAAACACATGTAGACCTCAAACTCATACAATGCACACATCAAAAGCAACAAAAATGACAAAACATCATAATCTGATAAGTACCAGCTCCTAACATTTTATAGCACTCTTGCATCAACAAAAATGGCACTAGAATGAACATGAACATGCCTGGAAATGCTTCTATCATGGAGAGCTCAACGAGATGAACAATTCGACATATCATATGCATGATTTGGAGCTACGGTCACCGAGATATGACATGTTGAACAAGTGCATATGATGTTAGGATTTCAAGACTTAGTAGAATTTAGACCTCTCGGGGAAATTGGACGGAGCGGTTCATCCGGGGCGTTTGGTTCGGGGGACGGGTGGATCCACCTGCCCAGATCTGGGATGGGACGGGCTTCGGCGAGCCTCCAGCGAGGAGGATCTCCGGCGAGATGCGAGGAGGGGCCACGGACAACGGCGGCCGGTGCATGCGGAGGCGGATGCCGGCGGGCGGCGGCGCGTGCGGTGCGGCGATGCGGCGGCAGGAGGCTCTAGGGCGGCCGCGGCCGGCGGCGAACGGCGAGCCGGCGGAGGCGCGGCAGGGTGACGAGGCGACAGAGCAAGGCGCGGGCGGCGGCGCGTGTTGGAAGGCGGTGGTGCGGCGCGGAAGACGGGCGCAGGGCAGCGACGAGCTCGATCTGGCCCGGGGCGGGCCTGATTTGGGCTCCCTCGGGCTGCGGCGGCGGGGAGGAGAGAGGAGGTCCGGCGGCGGATGACGTGGCACCGCGGGATTGGAGGAGAGCGGCGGCGGAGGTGACGTGTCGCCTTGTGATTGGCCGGAACGCGTGGCGGTGGCGGTGGACGCGTCTGACGGCGGATGGACATGTCCGGTGGCGCGGTGGAGGTGAGATCTAGGGTTTAGACTGCGATTTTGGATGGGGTGCACATATATATAGGTAGAGGGAGTTTGGAGTGTCCAAATGGGGTGCGGTTTTCGCCCACACGATCGTGATCCGACGATGGAGGACATGGAGATGATTTAGATGGGTTATTGGGCCGTTTTGGAGGGGTGTTGGGCTGCAACACAAAAGGGCCCTTCACGGTTACCCGGTTAACCGTTGGAGCATCAAACGGGTTCCAAATGGAACGAAATTTGACAGGCGGTCTATCGATGGTGTACCAAGGCCGCTTGGCAAATCTCGGTCCATTCCGAGAATGTTTAACACCCATTCACGAAAGGAGACAAGAAGGGTGCACCAGTGCATGTGGGAGTGTCGGATTGTAAAACGGACAACGGGGAAAATGCTTGGATGCATGAGACGAACACGAATACAAATGCGATGCACATGATGACATGATATGAAATGCATGACATGAATAAAATGCAAAACAAAGACAAAAACCCAACCATAAAGTTCTCAGAGTTGTCCAAAGCTTGATCTTCGAAAGCGTACTCAATAGGTTCCTCATCACGTACTCGTCTCCCGGCTCTACCCAAAGCAAGAACACAAGCAATGGAACAACAATCAATCATGGTGCAATGCGCAAGCAACATGATGCAAAACATGGCATCATATGCAAGATATGATATGCAATGCATATGCGTGCTCCGGAAAGGAAAGAATGATCAAGGCATCAACTTGGAAAACCAAGTATGCCGCTGGAAAGATGAGGTGATTTTGGTCGAAATCGATATAAGGATCACCGGAAACGGATGCACAGTTTGAAAATGGCAAGCAAAACAAGAATTGTGCTATTCTGCGATTAACAGTACGATGCCACTAGAATGCAACAAGAAACTAAGCTACTGCACTCCAACATAGCAACAAAGTATATGGAAGTGATGTACATGAGATGCTTGACAAAACATGAACACTGAGCTACGGCTAAAACACACTAGAACAGGTTCAAACAAGCATGGCAAAAGTGCAAAAGATATCAGCTTCACAGACTTAGTGAAAATACTAACATGTCAAAAACAACATCAGGAAGCACTATTTAGAGTAAGCAAAGAACATGCTACAAGAACATATCATAGCAAATAAAAGAATGGCATGATTTTACTAAATGCATAGAACAAAAGTCCCTTACTGAACATGAGCCAAAAAGGCACAGAAGATATGATGGCACCCATGTAAACATAGCAAGTTTTATTAACAGTTTCAGACAGCAGAAAAACAGAGCATGACATAAACAGATTTATGAAGGAAACTTTGCGAGCTCATGCCACTCACCACAAAGCATTGCATGACAATATACGCATATCAATAGCAATATGACATGTTCATGAAGCTAACCATGGCAAGAGCAAGTTCATAGGATGCATGGATCACTAGCAACAACCATGGCAATATTGATTAATATGTTAACATTCTGCTAGGAACATTTTATAGCAAAAGTAGATCAAGAACAAGACATGCAAGACAACTCCATAATTGCAAACAGGGGCATGGATGGATAGAGCATAAGCACATGTTCAAAACATCCTTACTGAAGCAACTCAAAACAAGCATGGATCTCTCTGTAGCATCATGTTTACATGGCATAAAAATAACATCCGGAAAAGGACTTAGCAAAAACCTAAGTCCCTGAAAACAGCAACATTGCGGAGGCCATTTGCATGATTGTGCTAGTCACCACATAGATCACAAAAATGCAAGACAAGCACCCCTGTAAACATGGCATGTCGTAGTTCAAAACACATGTAGACCTCAAACTCATACAATGCACACATCAAAAGCAACAAAATGACAAAACCTCATAATTTGATAAGTACCAGCTCCTAACATTTTATAGCACTCTTGCATCAATGAAAATGGCATCATAATGAACATGAACATGCATGGAAATGCTTCTATCATGGAGAGCTCAACAAGACGAACAATTCGACATATCATATGCATGATTTGGAGCTACGGTCACCGAGATATGACATGTTGAACAAGTGCATATGATGTTAGGATTTCAAGACTTAGTAGAATTTAGACCTCTCGGGGAAATTGGACGGAGCGGTTCATCCGGGGCGTTTGGTTCGGGGGACGAGTGGATCTCCTCCACCCGCCCAGATCTGGCACGGGACGGGCTCCGGCGAGCCTCCGGTGAGGAGGAGCTCCGAAGACATCGATGGTGTGGACGACGATGCTGATGAGGAGTAGGGCCAAGACCCACCGTTTACCGGACGCTGGACGGCCACCTCTTCTTACAACGTGTACATGGTGGATACACCTAAAAGAACTAACGATGATGACAAGGGAGATCTAGTTGAGGACGAACTTCCTGTGATACAACCAAAACGCCGGCATCAGCGGTGCTGCTCTAAGTCACGTCGTGAAAAATACAGAAGCACTAGCACGGGAGATGATAACACTCCGGACGGTGACGAAGACAGAGAAGATCTCGATGAACAAACTGCCGAACAGGACGATCGGGAAAATGGGAAAGTTAGTCCTGAAGAACAGGCCATAAATGACGACTCGGAGGACAGGAATTATCTTCCACTCTTCGAGGATGAGGTGAGCCTCGGCAGCAAGGGTTTTATCGTGCCTGAGGAACCTCAGGAGGAGGAGCACTTTAGGCGCCGACTAATAGCCACTGTAAGGAGTCTGAAAAAGAAGCAGCAGCAGCTTCAAGCTGACCAAGATCTGCTCAACGATAGATGGACTGATGTCCTAGCAGCCGAAGAATATGACCCCAAGCGCCCAGCCAAAATTTACCCGAAGTGCAAATTGCTACCTCAGTTCGATGATGAGGCGCCGGAGCCCATACCATCACCGCACAATGTCAGGACCCTGATTCCAAGTCACATAGATCTAGCCGGTAACACCTCATATCACATTGCGGCTTCACGCACGGTATCCCCACGGGTGTTGCCTTACCATGGCCCGGGACCGTTTGCGCCTTTTGGCTCACGTATATGTTAGTGTCGCTAGCATCCATATGATAGAGAACCCGGGCCGACATGGTTAGTCGTGAACCCAAAGCGGCACAGACCTATGGAGACAGGCATACATGAATCACATCGAGCATGTCGGTCATCAGTGTGTGAATCCGGGCTGTAGCACTGGGCTAACAGGACTTTGGAGAACCCGGGCTGTAGCAGGCTAGGCAAGACTCCAGAAGTCACCGCGTGACATTTCCCCGAAGGGACAGACATAGGAACGAAGTGAAACACATGCCAGCCAGTCAAGTGTCCTGAGCAGTAGTGCTGGGCTAGCAGGACTCCGGTGAACCGGGCTGTAGCGGACTACTATGGCTCGAGGAGCACTAGACTACATTTCCCCATAAGAAAGGCTGCCAAGGATAAACAACTAGATTGTCGGATCCCACACATACCAAGCATTTCAATCATACACACAATATGCTCGATATGTGCAAATACAACATGGCATCACAACAAAACTCTACAACTCAAGTACTTTATTTAAAGGCTCCAAAGAGCCATACATAACATGTTCATACAGGTAGGGGTCACATGACCCGACACTCAAGTCATACAAGCATACAAGCACATGCAGAAGCAAATAGTCTGAGTACAGACACTAGAAAGAAAGAAGGCTTCTCGAAGCCTGTCTATCTACATAGGGCCCTCCATGGCCAGGATCACCACCTGGGTGGCAAGTCACTCATCGACGTCGAGATCTACATAAAACCCATCGGAGGGGGCGGTGTTGTCGTCTGAAAACAGTAATTAAGCAAACATGAGTACAAAGGTACTCAGCAAGTCTTACATCAGAACCTACTATACATGCTCATTCTCAAGAAGGTGGTGGAGTTATTGCAGCAAGCCAGCTTTGACTCTTGGCTAAGCTATCCTACGGATAGTTTTCGCACACGAGTCCACTAATCACCAACACAATACTCCACCGGGGATCCTCCCTCGTCATCCTATGAGAGAGCCATCCTCGGTACTCACACTTATCTTGAGTCTTTTAGTAGTAACCATTAACTTGTCTATGAACTGTATAGGCAACCAAGTAGTCCTTTACCGTGAACACGGCTATTCGAATAGATGATGTTAACCCTGCAGGGGTGTACTTCTTCATACACGCTCTCACCAGTTACCGCCGTTTACACGACATGTACTCGGCAACCTTCAAGCGGAAGCCCAACGAGGGTGTCGGCCACGGCCTACCTAAACACTCAAGTCTCTAGTCCAGGTTTATCACTTATCCAGGTTCCATCCGCTGGGAGTCCGGCCGAGGTTTCCACATACGGCCCCGAACGATGTGAACAGGGTCTCGAGACGCCAAACGGGCGCCCGGCATACCCAGCCACGGTGTATCTACCGCAACATAGCCCACCCCTAGGGTCAGCGCTACGCACGGCCGCCAACACATAACCTACAAACACCAGAAACTATTTGCAACTCCTGGACAGAGTACTAGGGTGCTTAAGAAGCCGAGAGGGTCAATTAAGGATCCAATGCATGGTACTAGCTGATTTTTAAAATCACACATACAGATCTCAGTTCTTAGGGATGGTCTCAATGAAACAACCCACCATGTACTCCTACATGGCCTCTCATCGATACCTTTACCAAATCATGTTCAACACATCCCTCACATTACCGACATAATCATTTCACTCTAGCCCATCACCCAGATGAACCAAACCTGACACAACTCTAAGCATAGCAGGCATAGCAAGGTAGGAACACATACATGGCTCAATCAACTCCTACACATGCTAGTGGGTTTCATCTAGTTACTGTGGCAATGACAGGTCATGCAGAGGATAAGGGTTCAACTACCGTAGCACACAGCAGTTTGAAACGTTGTTGTCTTAATGCAGTAAATGAGAGCAGAGGTGAGAACATGGGATTGTATCGATATGATCAATGGGGCTGCTTGCCTGATGGAGTGGTAGTAGGGTGCTGCCCTTCAGACGGATATTCAGGGTTATCCTCGGAGGCAAAACCTACCACAAAAGACACACCGAACATAATCAACACATGGCAATATGCAACAATATGATGCATGCTATGACATGGCAAAATGAATGTGTCTTGGCCTAATGCAAGCTAAAACAGAAAGGAATGAACCCATTTGAATCAAAGATTCAAATGTTAGTTCATTTAACATAGCCATATTAGTGCATTATCTTATTTTGCTTAAACATCAAGTTAACTTGTTTTTTCATGCATGAAACCATTACCAATGGATAGATTGAATTTTTCTGATCAAAATTCATATATAAATCTTTTCATTTGGAGTTACAGATTAATTTCTATGGTTTTTTAAAGTTTGCAACAATTTCTGGAATTCTCTATATAAAAATAAATCCAGAAATTAGTTATTGCGTCAGCAGTGCGTCAGGGTGACGTCAGTGGTCAACAGGGACATCTAGGTCAACCTGACCAGTGGGTCCCGCGTGTCAGCAGTTATTTAAACTAACTAAATTTAGTTAAAACTAATCTGGGTTAATTAGCAGAGGGGGGCCCACTTGTCATAGACTCAGGGGAGTCAACCTGGGCCCACCCAGTCAAGGTCAACGGGTCAAACTCGCCGGCGTTTAGCCGCCGGCGAGGCCAGACGCGGCGGTGGAAGTGCATTAGTGCGTTCCGGCGACCAAATGAGCGGCGGAGGGCATCTACGCGTAGCTGGGAGCAAGCCGCAGCGTTTGGTGGTGGTGGTTGAGCTCGGGGTGACCGGAAACGTCGCTGGCGACGACTTTGGCGGTCGCCGGAGTCGGGTGAAGATGAGCCCGGGGCTACAGGGCATGGCAAGGCGCGTGGTGAGGTGCGTTGGGCTCCTGGGGATGCAGTGAGTGTGTTGGACACGGTGGTGTGGCCGGTGGTTGGCCGGAGACACATCGGCGACAAGCTCGGTGGTGGCGCGTGCAGTGAAGCTTCGTGTAGTTGCTACGGTGCACGAGAAGGCAAATGGAGAGGATGGGGAGGTAGCTGAGCTCAGGACGGTCACGTAGGAATGGACGGCGCGGTCGGGGACGAGCTGATGCGGTGGCGACGACGAAGGGGATCTCCGGCGATGGCGGGGTCGGGCGAGGTTGTTGCAGAGGCTGCGGGGCAAGCGAGCACTCGGGGCTCGGCTTGCTCGAAGGAGGGGAGGGCGGCGGAGCTTCTGGACACGGTGGCTCGGCGTGGGGACGACGGAGGGCGCAACTACGACGGCGGTGCGGCGGCAGGTGCATCGGCCATGTTGCGGGAGAGCGAGGGAGAGAGGCAGGGGGGCGAGTGAGGTGTCCACGGGGTCGGGACGGCGACATGGACCCTGCCCAGGGTCTAGGCGCGTGAAGCGGCAAGCTGCTGGCGCCATGGCGAGCTCGCGCTCGCCGGCGTCAGCTGTCTGCCTGCCTGGCGGGAACGAAGCAGCTGGCTGGCATGGGCCAGCACAGCGCTGGGCCGCCAGGTGGGCCGGCTGATGGGCTGCGGCCAGGTAAGTTCTCTCCCTCTCTTTTAATTTCTGTTTTCTATTTATCTGTAGGTTTGTGGCTTTATTAAAAATAGCTAGGCACTTCTAAAAATCCTGAAAATAATCAGAGGCTCTGTTTAGAATATTTCCAACAGCCCACACTTATCTTCAGAATTATTTGAGCATTAAAAATATTTACTAGCATTCAAATGCCGAAATGCAAATTACATATGATTTAATTCAGTGATCTTCTGTTGACCTAGAAAATTGTGCACCAATTTTGCCAGAGGTTCTAACCCAAGACAAAGAGAGTGAACTTTTTAGAAGGGCATTTCAGGTTCATTGAAAATATTTTTAGTAAACCTTAGTTGATTCTAGAGGGGGTGCTGGGGGTTCTGTCTTCCCCAATTCAAGTTTCTGATGAAATATAGACATGATGCAACACTCTAATGCATGACTAGCTAGGATGTGACACACAATGCGGCTAATCGACCACCACGCGGTCAGGAAAAAGCGGCAACTCAAGCCGAACACTAGCCCGCCCCACCTCACCGTAAAGGCAGAGACAACACAGATTGTGGTCACACATATGACCTTCGGCAGGACCTGGACAATAGAGCATGACATACCAGATCGATCTACGGATCGCGAGGACGTGCCCCGGCACGTGACGACGGCTATCTATTCGGACGTGACAAGCCTAGTCACACCCGGGCCGAAAACCGCAAACGGACTCCATCGGAGCTACGTCGCAATGTGGCCCAATATAGTGGCGTCACACACCCTCTTTGCTTCACAGACGAAGTAATGGAGCACGAATTCCCATAAGGGTTTTGTCGGTGTTCTGAGAACGGGGGTCCCCAGACTTGCTTGCATGTGGCCCCACAGCGTGGCTCCACCAGCGGCCCTGTACGACCCATCTTCACCAGCAAACACTCAAGACCCTCGCAAGGGGCCAAGCCTCGCGAGGCGGACGACGCAAGACCTCCTCAGGGGTGGCCTCACCAGGCTGGCTCGCGAGGGGCGGAGAGATCAAGGCGAGGGGCACCTCGCGAGGTTTCTGTGACGCAAGCCATGACGACTGGAGCTAGGCGGGCGCCAGGCGGGCTCTAGCGCATGTCCTCGTTTCCTCTTTGGTGCAAAAGGGACAAGCGCAGACGAGGAGTGCCGAGGCATCAGGCAAAGGTTTCCATATCGGTTCAACAAGACCAAGACCAGCAGGACGGTAGGACGGAGGTCACCGTGGAGCCCAAGACGACGTCACCACCACAGCCTTTGGCAGGCAAAGACTACTTTTGTCAGGATAGCTCGTACTAGTTGTCTCCATTCGAATTTGGCCGTTGTGGGATCCCTTCTCGCTCAATATTTGGGAAGAGGACCAGGGCCTCTATAAATAGGACTAGCCACCACCATAGGAAGGGGAGACTAGATTCCGATCTTCAACCTCACAAGCACACCAAGCACAAGAACACATCTCCTCGTGAGGCTGTTCTTCCCTTGTACTGTTCATCCTCAGCCCAAGAGGCAATCCACCACACCACACTGGAGTAGGGTATTACACCACAACGGTGGCCCGAACCAGTATAAATCTTGTGTCTCATGTTCTTTGGGGTTCGTCGAGCTAGGTCGTGAGATCGTAGAGTGCGCGAGCTAGAGAAGGGGAGAGATCTTTGTGCGCACCCCAGTGTTCGAACCTCAAGGGTTTTGCCGGAACCCGAAATCTGCCATTTGGCGCGCCAGGTAGGGGTGCGCCGAAGCTTTCCTCTTCGTCGATCCATGCTTCACCGCTCCAAGTTCATGGCCGACGCTCGTCGGGCACGCGCTGAGCGCCGGGCCGCTGTCGCCACTCGTGTCGCTCAGATAGCCCCTGTCGGCGGACCTCCCCATCATTCTCCGTCACTCGCCGCCAATGCCGCCACCGACCCAGTGGCAAACGAGCAGCATGCCTCTTCACTGCACCCCTCTGTGCGGCGGGATGGTCGCACCGCCACCCCATTGCTGACTCCAGCCGTCTCATCGTCTCACGCTCGCCGCGCACCCACGGACGCGCAGGCCGTGCTGCTCATGGCACGCGAGCTCCTGCTCTACCACCTGGTCAACGACCTCTACGAGGAATGGTTGGACCGAATCACCGAGCTCGTCAGCGCTGCGGGGGGCTCTCCTGCACCATCCCTCTCACTGCCTCACCAGCCCCCGGCTGCGGGCGATGTGGCTCACGGAGCGCCTCTGCCCCCTCAGCACCAAGATGGCGCCCTCGCGCCGAGGCGCGGGGCTCATGGAGCGCCTCAGCCTCCCCCGCGTCAAGACGGCGTCCTTGCTCCAAGATGTGTGGCCCAGCGGCGGTGTGCTTGCGCGCGAATAAGGAAGTTGCCAGGAGGTTCCCCGTCCGCAAGAAGATGCTCCACCGCTTCCAGCACCACCACGTCAGGACCGCTTGCTGCGGCAGGGCCATTTGCCACTTGCCGTGGCGTCATAGCGATGCCAAGGTCAAGCTCCATCTCCACGACGGGCCCCGGTGGCCATGGCGGTCTGCCGTGCCTTCACCCCTCAGCTGCGTAGCATCGTATGGACGAGAAAGTTCAAGTCGGATCTCCCTCCTCGCTACGACGGCACCCCCAACCCTGCAGAGTTTCTGCAGTTCTATGAGCTGAGCATCGAAACGGCCAACGGCGACGAAAAGGTCATGGCAAACTGGTTTCCCATGGCTCTCAAGGACAGCACCCGCTCATGGCTCCTGAACCTGCCCCCAGGCTCGATTTCCTCCTGGGAGGAGATGCGCAGCCACTTCATCGCCAACTTACAAGGCACTCGCGACCGCCCCCCGGTCACTGGCGACCTGCGCCGCATCAGGCAACAATCGGGAGAAACCCTGCAGAAGTACATCCCGCGCATCAACAGTGCACGTATCAGGATCTGCAAGGTGACGGATGAGGCCATCATCTCAGTGTTTTCTGACGGCGTCTGCGACGCCAAGATGAAGGAGGAGCTCGCCATCCATGAGGAGCTGTGCACTACCTTGGAGCTGTTCAACATAGCAACCAAGTGTGCAAGGGCTGAGGAGGGGCGTCCCTCCCTCCTCGAGCTCCCTGCTTTGGATCCAGAGGAGAAGAAGGCCAAGGTCAAGGACGTGAAGCGCAAAGGAGTGGCCGTACTCACGGCAAAACCGAACACCAAGCGCGACCGAGATCTTACCAAGTCATCCAAGGGCGGCCGTACGTTCTGCGCCTTCCACAACGTGCGCACACACAACACCAACGATTGTCAAGAGCTCAGGGCCATTCGAGATGGACGCTTCGGTCGATGCCCTGAGCGCAACGACCGGGGCTACGGCTGAGGAGGTGGACGAGGTGGAGGACATTGGGACGACCGTGGGCCCCGCCAAGAGTGGCGTGACCAGCCTCGCGAGGATCGTCGGTAGGACCAACCTCGTGAGGGCGCCTGGAGGGACCAGCCTCGTGAGGACCGCCCTCAGGGCAACCCTGGTCTCCCTCCGCTGCCGCCGCCAAGAAGGAACGACGACCATCAACAGGACGAAGGGGCTGGGGGCTTCTAGGAGCCGCGTGCCATCGCCTGCATCTTGGGTGGCGCTCAGGCCCCAGCCTCCCAACGCATCTTCAAGTAGTTCTCTCGCGAAGTGAATGCAGCCCTCCCCAACCTTGATACTATGCGCCCGCTCAGGTGGTCCAAGTACGCCATCACCTTTAGCTTGGCGGACCAGCTCAAATGAGCGGCAACCGCTGGCGTCCTCCCGATGCTCTATTCACCCACATCAGCAATGTCCAAGTCACCAAGACCCTCATCGATGGCGGCGCAAGACTCAGTGTCCTGTCCGTTGAGATGTTCGACAACCTCCAAGTATCATACGAACAGCTCCAGCCCTCCAAGCCTTTCTCAGGAGTGACAGACGGCTCTACCACCTCGATAGGGCAAGTTTGCCTCCCTGTCACCTTCGGCCAGCGTGACAACTACCACACTGATCTCGTCGACTTCGATGTCGCCCACATACGCCTGCCATACAATGCCATCCTCGGATACCCAACACTGGCCAAATTCATGGCAATCACCCACCATGGCTACAACATCCTCAAGATGCCGGGAAGCGGCGGAATCATCACGGTCCGTTGCGAAGAAAGAGTCGCGGTGTGCTCCCTCGAGCGCGCCTCCCAAGCTGCATCAATCGAAGACCCTGACAGCGCGGGTGCACAGTACCCTCCTGAGGCTAACCCCAAGAAGAAGAAGCAGCTACTCCGCGCTGGGCCTCAGGGGAGCGGCACGTAACGCCCCGAGACCGATGTGCCAGGTGTCCTCCAGTTATTCGCTGTTGGTGTGTTGTCATTGCTTGTGTCTCATGCATCCGAGCATTTTTCCCGTTGTCCGTTTTGCATTCCGGCGTTCCGTTCTCCTCCGGTGGTCCTTTCTACCTTTCTTTCGTGTGGGGATTAAACATTTCCGGATTGGACCGAGTCTTGACAAGCGGCCTTGGTTTACTACCGGCAGACCGCCTGTCAAGTTTCGTACCATTTGGACTTCGTTTGATACTCCAACGGTTAACCGAGGGACCGAAAAGGCCTCGTGTGTGTTGCAGCCCAACACCCTTCCAAAGTGGCCCAAAACCCACCTAAACCTCCTCCATCATCTCGGTCGTTCGATCACGATCGCGTGGCCGAAAACCGCACCTCATTTGGACTCTCCTAGCTCCCTCTACCTCTATAAATAGATCCCTCCATTTCATTTTCGGGTCTTTTCCCCCGAAACCCTAGATCGCCGCCGGACGAAAATCAGTTGGCCGGACATGTCCGCCCCGCTCTGCCCGGCCAACCACCGCCCGCCACATGTCATGCCGACGCTCCTCCGCCGCCGCGGCCCGCGAGGCCCACGGCCGGCCCGCCCGCTTGCGCGCCTGGCCCAAGCCGCGCCCCGCTTGCCGTCCGACCCCGCCGCCACGACGCGCCTCGCCGGACGAGCTCCGCCGCCAAGTCCGCGCCCACCGGCCGCCGCCTTCGTCGCCGGCGCGCCATCGCGACCCCGCCGTCCTCGTCCAGCGCCGCCCTCCGGCGCTCGTGCTGCACCGCCCCGCCGCCCGGTGCTCGCCGCCCCGCCGTCTCCTCTCGCCGGCGTTGCCCGGATCCGGCCCGATCTGCTCGCCGGCGACCGGATCTGCCCTCCCCGGCCTCCGTCCGACCACTTCCCCGGCGAGCTCCCATCGATTCCGGTCAGATCCGTCGCCACCTCGTAAACCGTGCCGGGTCAACCCTAGACTCGAGGGTGAGATTTCGCCTAAGTCCCCGAAATTCCCAGATTCACATGCCCATCTTCATCGCATCGTAACTTCGCATCCGTACCTCCGTTTTGGGCATATAGCATATCAAAATGTTCATCTCAGAGAGCACATCATTTCATCTCATTGCATCATTTTCATTTGAGTTCATATTGATGCCCGAAATGCTGTTAGAAGAGTGCTACTTGAGTTAATTGTCAGATCTGCTGCTCCATTTAGATATTTGTCATTTTTGCCATGATTAATGTGTGCATGATATGCCCATGAGCTCTACATATGTTTTGTTAAGGGTTTTGCCATCTTTCCAGAGGTGCAACCCATGTATTTTTGTGATGTGTGTGGTGTCTAGCACAAGCTTGCCAAGTGAGGCACTTGGTAATGCTGATTTCAGGGACTTAGCATTTCCACTAAGTCTTTGACCTGTTTATCTCATTTGGCCATATGTTCATGTTGTTTCCTAGTGATCCGTGCCTCTTTTGAGGATGATTAGTAAGGATGTTTTGTTAATCTTGTAGTGCTCTATCCATCCATGTCTCTGTTTGCAATTATGGAGCACCCTAGCTTGAGTCTATCGAGCTCTACTTTTGCTATTTCGTGAATCTGGGCAGATTGTCTACTTGTTAGCGATTTTGCCGAGGATGTTGTAGTTGATCCGTGCATGCCATGTTATTGTTCTTGCCATGTCTAGCTTGTATAATGTGTATTCTTGATGGGTGTATGCTTAGATTGTCATGCCTTTCTCTGTAGTGAGTGCATCGAGCTCGTAAACATGCCTACTTGATATCTGTTTCAGCATGCTCCAGTTTTCACTAAGTCTGAGAACTGATTATGTTTTTGCCATGATCACATGCTTGCATTGTATTTTCTGATCCCTTTTGGCTCAAGGTCACTAAGTGACTTTTGTTAAGCTCTTTGAGTAGCTCCATGACATGCTTTACTTTGCCATGTTCAGGCCCTGTAGCATATAGTTTTCATGCTCCAAAGTGTGCTACCTGATCTGAAATTCCAGACAAGTGTTAATTTCACTAAGTCTGAAATCTGTTTACCATATGCATTTTTGCCATGCTTGTTTGAACCTGTTAATGGATGAATTGGCCGTAGCTCAGTGCTAGACTTTTGTTAAGCATCATGAATGGATCCCTGCCATGTATTGTGTTGCCATGTTTGGGTGCTGTATCATGTTTAACTTGTTGCATTTAGATGGCTACTTGTTGTTTATCGCAGATCGGTGCCATATTTGATTTGCTTGCCATTTCCAAACCGTAACTCCGATTCCGGTGATCTTTATATTGTTTTCAAGCGATTTCATCTCACCTTTCCAGTGGCACACTTGGATTTCCATGTTGAGGCCAGGTTCATGCATTCCTTTGCAAATCATGCATATGCATCGCATCCCGCATCCCGCATATCATACCATGTTCATGTGTGGTTTGTTTACTATGTTGTGTGTTTCTTTCCGGTGTTTGCTTATTCGGGTTGGTTCCGGTTACGTCGCGTTTGTGAGGACCCGTTCGTCTACGTCCGTTTGTCTTCTTCATGCACTCGTTCTTCTTCCTTGCGGGATCTCAGGCAAGATGACCATACCCTCGAAATCACTTCTATCTTTGCTTGCTTAGTTGCTCGCTCTTTTGCTATGCCTATGCTGCGATACCTACCACTTGCTTATCATGCCTCCCATATTGTTGAACCAAGCCTCTAACCCACCTTGTCCTAGCAAACCGTTGATTGGCTATGTTACCGCTTTGCTCAGCCCCTCTTATAGTGTTGTTAGTTGCAGGTGAAGATTGAAATTTTGTTCCTTGTTGGAACATGGAGATGTTGTTCCTTGTGGGAACATGTTTACTTGTTGGGATATCACAATATATCTTATTTAATTAATGCATCTATATACTTGATAAAGGGTGGAAGGCTCGGCCTTATGCCTGGTGTTTTGTTCCACTCTTGCCGCCCTAGTTTCCGTCATACCGGTGTTATGTTCCCGGATTTTGCGTTCCTTATGCGGTTGGGTAATAATGGGAACCCCTTGACAGTTTGCCTTGAATAAAACTCTTCCAGCAATGCCCAACATTGGTTTTACCATTCGCCACCTAGCCTTTTCTTTCCCTTGGGTTCTGCAGACTCAAGGGTCATCATTATTTTACCCCCCGGGC
The DNA here is from genome assembly GCF_003073215.2 of Triticum urartu. Taxonomy (NCBI): domain Eukaryota; kingdom Viridiplantae; phylum Streptophyta; class Magnoliopsida; order Poales; family Poaceae; genus Triticum; species Triticum urartu. Next base: position 520,471,905 of record NC_053023.1, read on the forward strand.
CAGTGCTCCTCTGAGTGTTGGTCCAACTTGTCAGCCGCCGGTGGCCACCAGGGGCAACTCTGGGCTGGTCTACCGGAAGTTTAGACAATCCGGTGTGCCCTAAGAAAGAGATATGTGCAGCTCCTATCGGGATTTGTCGGCACATTCGGGCGGTGTTGCTGGTTTAGTTTTACCTTGTCGAAATGTCCTGTAACCGGGATTCCGAGTCTGATCGGGTCTTCCCGCTAGAAGGTCTATTCCTTCGTTGACCATGAGAGCTTGTGATGGGCTAAGTTGGGACACCCCTACAGGGATTTGAAACTTTCAAAAGCCGTGCCCGCGGTTATGGGCGGATGGGAATTTGTTAATGTCCGGTTGTAGACAACTTAAACCTTAACTTAATTAAAATGAATCAACTGAGTGTGTTACCGTGATGGTCTGTTCTCGGCGGAGTCCGGGAAGTGAACACGGTGTTGGAGTTATGCTTGACGTAGGTTGTTTTAGGATCATTTCTTGATCATACTTTTATCGACCGTGCCTTGCTTTCTCTTCTCGCTCTCTTTTGCGTATGTTAGCCACCATATATGCTAGTCGCTAGCTGGAGCTCCACCTCATACCTTTACCTTACCCATAAGCTTAAATAGTCTTGATCGCGAGGGTGCGAGATTGCTGAGTCCCTATGGCTCACAGATACTTCCAAACCAGCTTGCAGGTGCCGTTGAACCGAGCTGGTGACGCAACCAAGCTCAAGGAGGAGCTCGATGAAGATCTTGTCCTTTATGTTGTTTCGTTCTAGTCGATCAGTAGTGGAGCCCAGTTGGGGTCGATCGGGGACCTTGTCGCATTTGGGGTTCTTCTTTTATTTTGGCTCCGTAGTCGGGCCCTGATTGTATTTGGTTGTTGTAATGCTTTATTCATGTAATTGTGTGAAGTGGCGATTGTAAGCCAACTATGTATCCCTTTTCCCTTATGTATTACATGGGTTGTGTGAAGATTACCTCACTTGCGACATTGCTTTCAATGCGGTTATGCCTCTAAGTCGTGCTTCGACACGTGGGAGATATAGCCGCATCGAGGGCATTACACGGCACCTCCAGCGGCGCCACTTCAGGATCCGCGCCAGCACCCGGGGCACCTCCCTTCCTCGCATAGGGAGGCGCGCCCGGCGCCCTCCTCGGGCAGGGCTCGGGGGCTCTCTTCTGGAGGGCCTCAGACCTGGCCAGCATCACGAGGGAGGCGCTCGGGCACCACGTGGAGGCGTGCTTCATGGCACGCTTCCCTCGGGAGGACACCGGGCGAGGAGCGCCCGACGTTCAGGAGTTCATCACCAAGGCATCTCAGGAGCCTCAGGAAGCAAGAGCAATACGCGGCGACCGCCGCCCACCTGGCGTTACTCCCCACCCAGGCGAGGGTGTTGAGCTGCGCGTCTGCGTCGACATCCCAGGGCTCAACAAGGCCGCATCTCAGGAGCGCTTCTGTTCTTTGCGTGCTGGCCGGTGTGAGGGCCCGCCTCACAACTACGTTCGCATGCCGTTCGGCCTGCCGAGCGTGGCTGCTGCCTTCCAGCGCAATCTGCGGAGCGTCCTGGTAGGTCAGGAGGCCATGCACCATGCGGTCTTGGCGGAGATGGAGACGGTCCTCCGGAGGCCACCTGAACCTCCAGAGCCTCCCAAGGCTCAGGGCCTCGGCGGCTCATGAGAAGCGACTTCTTTGCTATGTGTCTTCAGCTACCCCAACACTCCTTCGGCAACCAAACCAGGTGACATATTTCCAAGTTCATTTAGCTGGGAGCGCCCCCTGGGCTGCATCATCCCCAGGCCGTGTGGGTCCATCCCTGCGGCATGTATCCGCTTGCATCCTTAGTTCACTCTGCTGGGAGCGCCCCTCGGGCTGCATCGACCCCAGGCCTCTCGGGTCCAACCCAGTGGCATGTATCATCCTCGCATTTACCTGAGCTAGTTGCTTTTCATGCATAATCTATCTATGGTTATCAGTTGCTTGATTGTCACCCACCAAGGGAGCTGCGTGCCGATGGTCTTTCTTTAGGATCCTTCACATAAGAAGGCTAGGCATGGCATCTGTGCTCGGGCCCGTCCCTGGAGCATCGATAAATCCAATGGCTGAGCTTTGTCTGGCGGGCCGGCCTCATTCACGTCACCTCCTGGGGTCCTTGGTGATTGGTCTTCTCGTGCGATAGCCTCAGGAAATCCACTCGGCGCAGGTTGTCTAACCATCTCGCAGGAACGCCACAACCATCAAGAACCAAGACCAGGCGCAACCCGCCTTGAGGTAGGGCCTTGTGAGTCCCCGCGCTGGCTCACGAGTGCCCAGATACACCTCCTCTAGCCCTGCCGTGCAAGCCACGTGTCAGGGCGGGGCTATACACGCCCCGAGGGCTCTCCGCAGTAGGGAGTCCCCTCCAACGTACCAGTGGAAGCACCATGCTCCATGCTGGCAGTCGACACTGCCGAGGAGCGGCTATGCCCGTGCAAGTGCGGAAGCGCCATGGTCTGTCCTGGTGATAAACAATTGAGGGCGGCCTCACGGCCGTATCAACCTTAGGGAGCCTCCGAGCTCGGTGTCTGGCCTCATCGCAACACCTCCCCTCGGGAGAGTCGTGCGAGGGGGCTGGGCACGGGGGCTGTGCTTGGGTCACGCCCAAGCGTACGCCACCTTGCCAGGTCCCTCGGACCTGGTCGTCGCGTGCCCTCCCAAGCGGAGCCAAGGTACGAAGGTCGTTTGAATGTCAAGGGGGACTCCTGAGCATCGCGACTCAGGTGCCTAACTGATCACGTAGCCCCTCACTCCTTGGTCCGTCCTGGTGATCCGGTCGGCCCAATGGCGGCTGAGGTATGCGCGGGGTTGGGCCCTGTTGATGTAGAACACTAGACTTACTCCCAGATCTCCTTTCTCTAAGTTGTTTGCGCGTCAAGGGGGACTCCTGATCATCGCGACTCAGGAGCATAACTGATCATGTAGCCCCTCACTCCTTGGTCCGTCCTGGTGATCCGGTCGGCCCAATGGTGGCTGAGGTATGCGCGGGGTTGGGCCCTGCTGACGTAGAACGCAGAGCAAATAGAAAGGAAACCGCAGAACTTCAAAGCAAATATTACAGGACATATTGTTCCCCTGAAATCAAACGAGAGTTTAACGCCTCCAGGAGGCATGGTCTATATTGCAGAAGTTAAAACAGGAAAGGAGCCGCCAGCAGGTTGCCTTGTCATCCCTGGACACCGCCGTTGCCTGCAAGGGGCGCTTCTTCTCCAACAGCGTCGCTTTCACCTGCACCACCAGCCGAAGTTGCGGGATCGGTATCACCGCCGGTCGGCGGCGCGTGAGCGAAGGCGCGGAACCACTTCAGCAGGGCCTCCACTTGACCCTTCACAGCTGTGGCAGTGGCCTCGTAATGCTTGTCTTTCACAGGCTCCAACAACTCGTCAAGGCGGGCAACGGGATCACGAAGGTGGAGGTGGCTAAAGACGTGCGTCAGCGCGGCCGAGGAGAGAACGCGGGCTTCTCCCTCTGCCATGGGGCCGATACCGCTCACGACGTCCTCAAGCGCATCAACCAAAAAAGGAACCAGCTGGTTGGGGGCCCCGTCGTCGATAACCAGCGGCTCCTCCAAGCCCTTCTCGTAGAGCGACTTCAGCGCCGTCCGAGCCTTCTCTTCAAGGAGCTTGAAGGCCGCACGGTCCTCAGTCAGGACCTTCGCCTTGGCGTCGTGCTCTGTGGCCTGCGCCTTTGCCAACTACTCCAGTTCGGTGTCACGATCCTTGACGGCGTCCTCTCGGGATTTCATCCTCCCCCCTCCACCTTGCGGTCTCGGGCTTCATTCGCACGCTCTCTCCGCACGGTCTCCAGCTCGGCCTCCAGTGACCGGCAGCGATCCTAGGCAGCTTCGGCATCCTTCAGCGCCACATCGTGGGCGGCCACAGCCTGGGAAATGGCCTCCCTGTCCTTCCCGGAGTGAGCAGCAACTTGGCTCAGTGCCACCCGGACTGATGCGTCGGAATGCAGCCAGCCAGAAACCAGTTCCAGGTGTCCGGCCACCAGGCGACGGTCGGAGCCCTGAAGGTCTTCTCGCAGCAGGTCCATCGCAGAAAGAGCCCGCTCCAGGACGTTAGGAGAAGCGGAGGAACCTGGGGTCAGCAGTGTAGCAGAAGGAGGAGGAGACGACACCGTCACCATGGCCTAGGAGGCCAGAGGCTCTTGAGCCTCGGGGGCCCTAGCGCCCGAGCTGGACGCTGGCACCTCCGGAGCCTTCGGAGCCTCGGGGGCTGTGTCATAGCCCTAGAATATTTCTTGTAATTAGTTGCATCTGCATTCATTATAATATTTCTTGGGCTGTGACAGCCTGACCCCTCCTGAGGATGCTCCACCCAGCCTCGCGAGGATGATCGGGCTGGAGAAGCACGAGCGCCGTCTCCGTCTTTACTCATGGAGAGGGGTGCGGCCGCAGGAGGCGATCTGGGCTCAAGTAGCAGCACCTCGCTCTCCCTTCTCCTCTTCGCCACAGGCGTTCCCTAGTTGCACAACGAAGAAGAAGAGTCAAGGACAAACATCAGAAGCAAGAACAAGGCAGGGCGAGAACACTTACTGGTCCACCGCGGCATAGTCCCTCCGCTTCGGGAGCTTGAAGCCGGAGAGCTTCGCGGTCCGAGGCGCGGGCGCGCCAGCTCCTGGAGCAGAAGCAAGGGCAGCAGCTGGGCCGGAGGCAGCTCTAGGCGGCAGTGAGGCAGGAGCGTCGTCCCGGGAGAGCAGCGCCGACTTGCCCTTCCTCGGAACCACGGGCGGCTCCCCCTTTTCGGGGAGGACGTCGGCCTCGCCATCGCCGTCAGGCAGGAGGGGGAGGATGTCAGCCTTGCGCAAGGGGGAGGTCTCCCCCATCTCTTTGGGGGCTGCCTCCAGTCGCACTCCTCGTCCTCTCTGTCCCTGCGGGAATACAGAAGACACGTCCACCGTCGTTGTCGCCACCGGAACTTCAGAAGGCGCTAGCGGCACTAGGCAGTGCCCGTCAAAGGTGGGCATGGCAGCTACGACCTCTGCCCCGTCCTTCCGGAGGAACAAGGAAGTGTGGGGATTCGGTGGATACTCTTGGTCGTCTCCGACCAGGAGACGGAGGGCCACGACCAGCTCCTCGTCGGACAAGGCCTTCGGACTCAAGCGGAGCTTGTCTTCTCCATCCACAAGTGTCCACAAGGGGCGCGTGCGCGCCTGGAGAGGAGCCACCCGCAGCGCCAAGAATTCCCTTAGGAGCATGGCCCCCGTCAGCTTCTCCGCCTTTGCGTTGCCCAACCTCAGGTCGGCGTTCATCTTCTCCAGCACCAGCTTCGCCCGGTCGTCAGTAAGCTTCGTGCAGGACCACCCCGCATCAGGCCGGGGCATTCCCGTCGGCAGTTTCAGCTATGGGTGGACACACTTGGCATCCATCATAACCCACTTGCTCCTGAAGCTATCAGCCTTCTTCCTGGTCTTCGAAATCGTGTCAGCCTTGCGGGCTGCGATAAAGTTGGCGCACCCCGCGGTGTGGCCGTCTTTGATCCGGAGGTAGAAGAAGTGGCGCAGCAGTGCCACGGACGACATCACCCCGACGTACGCCTCATAGTAAAAGGCAAAGATGGACAAGAGAAGAACGGAGTTGGGATGGAGATGAAGGGCCTGTAACCCGTAGTGATGGAGGACCGCATAGAAGAACTTGAAGAAGGGGGGAACGAGGCCGGCGACGACACTGCTCATGAAGAAGGGGTAGAAGGAGCTCTTCGGAGCTTCGGGCACGGTGGAGCCAGCCCGGAGCTCGGTCTCCCCCTTCTCGTTGTTCTCCCCCACTGTCAACAGGCGCGTGACGACGAGGTTCTTCGCCGAGACATTGGGAACCTCCAGAGCCGGCTCATACCAGGCAGATGGCGAATCAACCTTGGGCTTTCAGGGTGCCATCGGTCGGAAGTTCGGAAGGGGATCGGAGCAGATTTGGAGATTTTGGAACTGAGGAGTGAGAGAGGGGATCTGGAGCAAGACGAAGGAAGGCAATGAAGGCAAGCGTTCCCCGCACCGGCCTTTTGTCAATCGGGAAGTTGTCGAGGTAGCACGGGGAAGCGGAGACGCCCACGTCCAATCAGTCGCCATGCGCCAATCGTGGCCGCAGGCTGATGGGGCCCACGGCGCTTCGTCCTTGCCCTTTGGCTCCGCCTCGAAGCCAAGCCCGAGCGCGCCTTGGGCCCGGGGGCTACTGTCGGCGTTTTGGGAACAGGGGTCCCCGACTTGCCTGCCTGCGGCCCGCAGCGTGGCTCCACCAGCGGCCCTGTACAACCCATCTTCACTAGAAAACACTCAAGACCCTTGCGAGGGGCCAAGCCTCGCGAGGCGGATGACGCAAGACCTCCTCAGGGGCGGCCTCACTAGGCTGGCTCGCAAGGGGCGGAGAGATCAAGGCGATGGGCACCTCGCGAAGTTTCTGTGATGCAAGCCATGATGACTGGAGCCAGGCGGGCACCAGCGCGCAGTGTCCTCGTTTCCTCTTTGGTGCTAAAGGGGCAAGCACAGACAAGGAGTCCCGAGGCATCAGGCGAAGGTTTCCATATCGGTGCAACAAGACCAAGACCAGCAGGACGGCAGGACGGAGGTCACCGTGGAGCCCAAGACGACGTCACCACCAAAGCCTTTGGCAGGCGAAGACTACTTTTGTCAGGATAGCTCGTACTAGTTGTTTCCCTTCGAATTTGGCCGTTGTGGGATCCGTTCCCGCTCAATATTTGGGAAGAGGACCAGGGCCTCTATAAATAGGACTAGCCTCCACCATAGGAAGGGGAGACCAGATTTCGATCTTCAACCACACAAGCACACCAAGCACAAGAACACCTCTCCTCGCGAGGCTGTTCTTCCCTTGTACTGTTCATCCTCAGCCCAAGAGGCAATCCACCACACCACACTAGAGTAGGGTATTACACCACACGAACCAGTATAAATCTTGTGTCTCATGTTCTTTGGGGTTCGTTGAGCTGGGCCGTGAGATCGTAGAGTGCGCGAGCTAGAGAGGGGGAGAGATCTTTGTCCGCACCCAGTGTTTGAACCTGAAGGGTTTTGCCGGAACCCGAAATCCGACAGGTTTAAACCCGTGAACATCGAATCATATGATGGAACAACTGATCCCGCGGTTTGGATCAAGGATTTCCTTCTCCATATCCACATGGCCCGTGGAGATGGCCTTCACGCCATCAAATACCTCCCACTAAAACTCAAAGGGCCAGCTCGGCACTAGTTAAACAGTATGCCCAAAAACTTTATTGGCAGTTGGGAGGATTTGGAAGACGCCTTTCACGACAACTTCCAAGGTACATTTGTCCGACCACCAGATGCCGATGACTTAAGTCACATCATCCAGTAGCCCGGAGAGTCAGCCAGGAAGCTCTGGACTAGGTTCTTAGTTAAAAAGAACCAAATCGTCGACTGTCCGGACGCGGAATCCCTAGCGGCCTTCAAACACAGCGTCTGGGACGAGTGGCTCGCCCGCCACATCGGTCAAGAAAAACCAAAATCCATGTCAACCCTTACCGCTTTGATGACCCGCTTTTGTGCGGGAGAGGACAGTTGGCTCGCTCGTAGAAGCAACAGCGCCAGCAATCCGGGCACTTCCAAAGTCCGAGATGGCAATGGCAAACCACAACGCAGCAAACACAAACGTCGCAATGATAATGAAAGAACGCGCAACACAGCGGTCAACGCCGGATTCAGCGGCCCTGTAACACCTCAGATACAACTTTCTATATTTGTAACTCTGACTCTTGCCTTTTCCGGAGATGCGATACGATATTCCCTTCATGGTTGGGTTTTGTCTTTGTTTTGCTTTTGTTCATGTCATGCATTTCATATCATGTCATCTTGTGCATCGCATTTGCATTCGTGTTCGTCTCATGCATCCGAGCATTTTCCCCCTTGTCCATTTCGCAATCCGACACTCTCATGTGCACCGGCACACCCCTCTTTGTCTGTTTTCATGAGCGGCTGTTAAACATTCTCTGAATGGACCGAAATTTGCTAAGTGGCCTTGGTACACCACCGGTAGACCGCCTGTCAAATTTCGTCCCATTTGGAGTCCGTTTGATACTCCAACGGTTAACCGAGTAACCGCGAAGGCCTCTTTTGTGTTGCAGCCCAACACCCCTCCAAAACGGCCCAATAACCCATCCAAACCACTTCCATGTCCTCTGTCATCGGATCACGATCGTGTGGGCGAAAACTACACTCCATTTGGACACTCCAAACTCCCTCTACCTATAAATATGTGCACCCCTCCTCCAAAATTCGGGTCACGAAACCCTAGATCCAACCCCTCCGCGCCGCCGGACACGTCCGCCGCCGGCCTTAGCTAACCGGAGCCTGCCACGTGGGCTCTCCGCCGCCTCCCGCCGCCGCGGCCCGCGGGGCCTAGGCGCGGCCCTCCGGACCGCAGCGCCGCCCGCGCCCGGCCGCCGCCCGCCTCATTGCCAGCGCGCCACCGCGCCGTCGTCGCCGGTCGGCACCGCCGCCCTTGTCACGCCTTCCAGCGCCGCCCCGACCTGAGGCCTAGCGCCGCCGCCTCTGCGCCGCTCGGCCTCTCTGGCGACCCGGATCCCGCGAACTCCTCTTCCCCGGCCTCATCTCCGCCACCGCGACCTCCAACTCCGGCGAGTTGCTCCGGCGAACCTCGAAACCCATGCCCGAACCCTAGATCTGGGATTTCGGAGGTGATTTTTCCACTAAGTCTTTTCCCCTGTGATATTTTGAGGCCCTGTTCATCATGTCGTATCTCGGTGACTGTAGCTCCGTTTCATGCATATGATATATCAAAATGTTCACTGTGAGATGCTCTTCATTTCATTCCATTGTGACATGCTTGTTTGAGTTCATCTTGTTGCCCTAATCATTGATGCAAGAGTGCTATAAAATATTTACTGCTGCTACTTATCAGTTTATGGTGATTTTCCATTTTGTCACATTTGATGTGTGCATCATATGGGCATGAGCTCTACATGTGTTTTGAACTATGTCATTCCAGCTTTACAGGGGTGCTGTATTTTTGTGATCAATGTGGTGACTAGCACAAGCATACAAAGTAGCCTTCGTGATATTGCTGTTTTCAGGGACTTAGGATTTTGCTAAGTCTTTTCATGCTGTTATTTTGATGCCATGTAAACTTGATGCTACAGTGAGATCCATGCTTATTTTGAGATGCTTCATTAAGGATGTTTTGTACATACGGGTATGCTCTATCCGTCCATGCCCCTTGCAATTATGGAGTGCCCTAGCATGTCTTGTTCTTGCTCTACTTTTGCTATAAAATGTTCTTGGCAGATTGTTTACATGTTAATCAATTTTGCCATGGTTGTTACTAGTGATCCATGCATGCTATGAAATTGCTCTTGCCATGGTTAGCTTAATGAACATGTCATCTTGCTGTGGGAATGCTTTTTTTTGTCATGCAAGGCTTTGTGATGAGTGGTTTGAGCTTGCAAAGATGCCTTCATAATTCTGTTTATGCCATGCTCTGTTTTCTCCTAAGTCTGAATCTGTTAATAAAACTTGTTATGTTTACATGGGTGCCATCATATCTTCTGTGCCTTTTTGGCTCATGATCAGTAAGAGACTTTTGTTCTATACATTTAGCATGATCATTCCATGCCTTTGTTTGCTATGATATCTTCTTGTAGAATGTTGTTTGCTAGCTCTAAACATGGCTTCCTGATGTTATTTCTGGCATGTTAGTATTTTCACTAAGTCTGTGAAGCTGATATCTTTTGCACTTTTGCCATGCTTGTTTGAACCTGTTCTTGTGTGATTTAGCCGTAGCTCAGTGTTCATGTTTTGTCAAGCATGTCTTGTACATCACTTCAGTATGCTTTGTTGCTATGTTGGAGTGAAGTAGCTTAGTTTCTTGTTGCATTCTAGATGGCATCCTGCTGTTAATCACAGAATTGTGCCATTCTTGTTTTGCTTGCCATTTGCAAACCGCGCATCCGTTTCCGGTGAACTTTATATCGATTTCGACCAAAATCATCTCATCTTTCCAGCGGTGCACTTGGTTTGCCAAGTTGATGCCTTGATCTTTGTTTTCCTTCCGGAGCACACATATGCATTGTGTCGGGGATATACCCCGCGGTGTAACCCGGCTGGATGTATGACCCGGATGGATCTTGGCGACCCGCCCGGATCTTGGCGATTCATGGATAACCCGCACGATCTTGGCGGCTCATTAGTAACCCGGCGGACGGGTCAGATGGACGACAAGGCCCAAGTCCCAGTATGCCGGCTCGGATTATGGTGGGCCGGCTTAAGAGGAAAGGCATAAGGAATATTCTCCTACAATGGAAGCAAGACTAGGACTCCACTTGTAATAGAGTAATCCTAATCCTAATAGGACTAGTCATGTAAGCCGCCCTTTCAACATATATAAGGAGGGGCAGGACACCCCAAGAGGGACCAGTTTCACAAGTTAGGTTTAGACAGACAAGTCTATAGCTCTCGAGATAGGGCACCCTTGTAATCATGATCATCATCATCAATATCAATGAAGCAGAATGTAGGCTTTTACCTCCACCATGAGGGGCCGAACCTGGGTAAAACCTCGCGTCTCTCATCCCGCTCAACCCCTCCCAAGCTATCACATAGATGCGTTGGCCTCACGACTAAGTCCTTTCAACTAGGACATCTATCATGACAATTCCACGACAGTTGACGTCCACCATGGAGCCTGCGCATGATGGTGTTGAGTTCTTGAAGGGATCTTTTCTCAAGGATCGAGAAGCTCACGATGTGCCGGATGAAAAGGAGCCGGCGTGGAAGGATATACATCGTCTCCGCGGCCAGCAGTCGAAACGACATACAAGAGTTGAGATAAAGGGAAATTTAGGGTTGCGTTTTTTGCGGTTGCTACAAGAGCCCTGGCGATCCAACGAGTCCGAGAGTTTTTTATGATGAAGTACCGAAGCGCTCCTGAAGGAAACAACAAACAAGCCGTGCATGTGCGCGATGGAGCACGTTTTCCAAAAGTGATGGATTAGAAAACGTCTTTTCAAGCAAAAGTGAATCAATGGGACAAGTCATGTACGGATCAATGTTGCTGCGCCAAGCCGGATTCAACTCAGATGTAGTACATGACCCGGACACGGATGGTCCACAGGCTCGGGTTCCTCCTGCGACCTGCTTTGTGACCCGCCGTCGCCGCCGCAACCTGGCCTCTGCGGTCTTGAGACGCGGATGCCGCGGGCTGGCGCCATTAAGTCGCCTCGCCGTGCGTCAACTCCGCCGTGGTCAAGCCGCCGACCGTCTTAGCTCTGTGGTGAGTCGTCGCGCCGGCCTGCCTCGCCACCGAGCTGGCCTCGCCTCTCCTACTTTGAGTCACCCCTGTTCTGGGTCACTTCGCCCCCTTGCTGCTCCGCCTCAAGTTATCGTCTTCTTCATTGTCGAGCCGTCCCGGCCTTCGTCGCCTTGACCTCGCGCCCGCCTCACCTCGGGCCGACCCTGCCGCCTCCCCCGCGATAATCAACGGCTGCGCCACAGGCCGGCCATACCTCTGCTCCTCAAGCCATCGATCTCCTTCTCCGCTGACGCAGCGGCCACGACGCGTGATTTGAGCTTGTTTTTACAGAAATCCACCTCAAGCCGGGGCCCTCGCTCGAGACGCTGGTCGTCTCCCGCGTGCTCGTCGTCTCCGAAGCACCGGTCGACTCGCGCGTCCTCCATTGCAGCGCCTTGGGCCGTTGTCGTCGCTTGCCCCCCGCCATCTTGAGCCTCCTGTGCCGGCCTCCGCCGTCTCTGTGGCCAAAGCCTCAACCCGCTGTACCATTGGAGTCTCTGCATGCTGTTGGTGACAGCCCAAAGGAGAAGTTTAAACCTGATATGTTATTGGATCTCATGTGTTCTCTGAGGACATCAGTCTCCATTGAAAGAAAATCAGGAGATGAGCTTGCTTCAGTTGCAGGGCGTCTAAATATTGGCACTAGAAAGGTTTATAATCAGAATAAACACATATCTGTTGTAAATCTCCCGCTAGTGTTTACCTCGCTTGGAGATTTACTGGCAAGTAAATTTGAAGAAGCCCGGAGCTGCCCTAGATGATCTGTTCTACAAAATGAGGGCAGACAGATTCAAACTTGGATCATTTATTTACTGCGAGGAGCTGCTGGCCAATACACCACTTAGCAGCAAAAATGGGGTTTGACGGAAAAAACTCTCGTTGGAGACCAAGGAGTACTAGTACAGGTTCGCTGCCAGCTTCTCAAAAACATCAAGGCCTTCTACAACACTAGCCAGACTAGTACTAACGGAAGAAACAGTGCAAATGTGAAACTACTGTACACGAAGGCATCTGCACATAGCCAATGAGTGCCAATGAACATCTGCTTCGTTAGCCACACGTTGGAACAGGCAATTCAGAAAATGAAGAAATACTCCCTTGTCCGGAGTTGTACACCGTCCAAAGTCAGTAGACATTATTTTTCTGTGAGGTCACACTGGATAATGGGGAAAACTACGACAGATGACGTCTATGGCAGCAGTGCTAGTACTCCATGAGGGGTTTTCACCAGAGTACCATATGAGTAGAAACGTCACATCAAGTGCCGTCTGAGTGAAACATCTACGCGGACCATGATCAATTAGGTGAATTCTGTCCGGTCAATTTTTATTTATATATTTTTATTCTTTAAAGAACAATTACTTGGTCTATGATATTTTTTCACAGGACCATTATTCCTTACAAAATGGTGTTGTAAAAAGGGCGTGAGCAAATATTATTTTTGCACTAGCGCTCGTCCTACGCAAGTTGCCACCCCCGCTACATCAACACACGTGATTGACTTATTGTTCGTGCCCATGGCCAACTCGCCAGCGTCCGTGCCGGTTCCAATGCCGCGGCCAACTCTCTCGTCCGCACCGGCTTACAACGCCGCTGCCGACTCTCCCCATCCGTACCGGCTTACAACGCCGCGGCCGACTCGGCCGTGATTAATTTCAGCGTCACCGTGGTGATCATCAACTCCGCGGTGGATAATTTCTGGCTTAACATATTAGGTGAAATCTATCCAGTATATTTTTATATTATATATTGTTTTCTTTAAAAGAGAAATTACGCTGGCTTGCAAGTTCGCCAATGCAGGACAAGTTATATCATTGAGCTGTTGAAGGACTCACAACAGTTTGTATCACGGTCAAATATGGAGAATTTCAAGACAACTCCTCGAGTCGCCTTAAGACTCGGGGGCTACAATAGCATGACTCAGGAAAATTGGCCAGTATCAATAATCCAGAACTCCGGGTCATTGGAGGGAAAAAATAACCCGGCCCCAGAGACTACTGCTATATTGATAAGAATTTAAGGGCCGCCAGAAAATTTCTGGATCAAAATGAAGAATGCCGGTTTAAAATCCGGCTCAAGGTAAACCTATCTCCCACAAATCTTTGAAGCTCTCAATATCCAGTTTGAAATTCCGGTTTAAAAAGAATTCATCTCTCACAAGTTCGAGTTTTCAGAAAAAATTAGAGGGACCAAAGAGAGTTTGTTGCACAATACAACTCAAACATAGGCACCCGGCAAGCACAGCTCAGAAATATATCACTTGGGGGCTTCCAGCTTATTGAGCTAAGCTATGATTACCCTTTGATCCGGCGCATAGCCACATTTACAGGTCATTTGGGGGCTTCCTGTTCAAACATAGGTCGTATTCGAACCAAAGAGAACATAGCTGTCGGTACCCTCTTGATCGGCGCAATGTCAAACTCACTAGGGGGCTTCTTGATCGTATTCGAATCATAGCTTAACCCTTTTAGGTCCGACTTGGATCGTATTTGAATCAGGGTCGTTAAAAACCTCTCAAGGTCATTTGGGGGCTTCCTGTTCAAACATAGGTCGTATTCGAACCAAAGAGAACATAGCTGTCGGTACCCTCTTGATCGGCGCAACGCCAAAGCCACTAGGGGCTACATGATCGTATGTGAATCCTAGCTTAACCCCTTTGTCCGGTTTACTAATCGTATTCGAATCAGAAGCCTCAAATTCTTCTTTCTATTTTGGCTTAAGTTTTTTGAAAACAATATTTGGTTTTGTCTTGAGACCTTTTTGCTCATATCTGAAGCATATATTTGTGGTTTCTATTAACCCGGCTCGACTTTTGACGATAAGTTTCCACCATATGTCAATGATAAACATTTGGAAGTTTTGGCTTCTAAAGATTGGGTTATCACCCTTACTGCACAGGTATCCTAAACTGGCAGTACAATTCAATATCACAGGAACCGGTTTTCCAAACCGGATTATATTATTCAAATCTTTAATAGCCAACATGGCTGGATTTTTATTATGGTTATCAATAGCCAATATTATGATGGAGGTCTTCAAAGTCTCTTTAGCGCAATGGTTATTATTTTATGTCAGGACCCTGATTCCAAGTCACATCGATCTAGCCGATAACACCTCATATCACTTTGCGGCCTCACGCACGGTATTCCCACGGGTGTCGCCTTACCATGGCCCGGGACCGTTTGCGCCTTTTGGCTCACGTATATGATAGTGTTGCTAGCATCCATATGACAGAGAACCCGGGCCGACATGACTAGTCGTGAACCCAAAGTGGCACTAACTTACGCGGACAGGCATACATGAATCAACATCGAGTATGTCGGTCAGCAGCGTGCGAATCCGGGCTATAGCACTGGGGTAACAGGACTCCAGTGAACCGGGCTGTAGCAGGCTAGGAAGGACTCTGGATGTCACCGCGTGACATTTCCCCGAAGGGACAGACATAGGAACGAAGTGAATCACATGCCGACCAGTCAAGTGTTCCGGAGCAGTAGTGCTGGCTAGCAGGACTCCGGTGAACTGGGCTGTAGCGGACTACTATGGCTCATGGAAGCACAAGACTACATTTCCCCATAAGAGAGGCTACCAAGGGTGAACAACTAGGTTGTCGGATCCCACACATACCAAGCATTTCAATCATACACACAATATGCTCGATATGTGTAAATACAACATGGCATCACAACATAACTCTACGACTCAAGTATTTATTCATTAGGCTCCGAGGAGCGAGATATTACAAACATGGGTCTCATGACCCACCATTCAGAGCATACAAGTCAAAGCACATGCGGAAGCTTAACATGTCAGAGTACAGACATCTACAAATGAAAAAGGCTGAGAAGCCTGACTATCTACTAGATCCTACCGAGGGCACAAGATCGTAGCTGAGGTAACAAGCTAAACGTCGAAGTCCACGTGGAACTACTAGCGAGACTGACGTCTCTCTGCAAAACATAATATAGGCAAACGTGAGTACAAATGTACCCAGCAAGACTTACATCAGAACTAACTACATATGCATCGGTATCAACAAAGGGGTAGTGGAGTTTAATTGCAGCAAGCCAGCTTTGACTCACTGGCTAACCTGAACTACGACTGTAAGCAACTCTTTTGAGGTGGCGCACACGAGTCCACATATTCACCATATCAATACACCACTATGGATCCGCTCCCGTCTCCCTACGAGAACGCCAACCATAGCACTCACGCTTATCTTGCACATTTTAGAGTATCCACTTTCACTTGTCTATGAACTATGCAAGGGGTCCAAGTTTCCATATCCGAGGAATCCGGCTATTCGAATAGATAATGAAAACCCTGCAGGGGTGTACTTCTTCACACACGCTCTCGCCACTTATCGCCCTATACACGTCATGTACCTCGGCAACCTTCAAGCGGAAGCCGGGCGAGGGTGTCGGCCACGACCTGACTAACCACACAAGTCTCTCGTCCAGGTTTATCGCCTATTCGGGTTCCATCCGCAAGGACATCCGGCCGGGGTGTCGCTCACGCACCCAAACGATGTGTACAGGGTTCCCAAGCCCACCATCCGGGTGCCACTTGGTAGACTACTAACACTACCTACAAACACCAGAAACTAGTTGCAACTCCTGGACAGAGATCGAGTTGTTTAATAAGCCGAGAGGGGTCGAGTTACCGGAACCCAATGTGTGGTAGTAACTGTTCATGGATCACAAACATAGAACTCAGTTCCTAAGGACAGCTGCAATGAGACAACCCACCATGTACTCCTACATGGCCTCTCACCGCTACCTTTACCAAATCGTGTTCACACACTTAGCTCTCAACGGTAGGACATGTTCACCACGTTCCAATTCATTCCCGATGAATCAGACCTGACTCAACTCTAAGCAGTAGCAGGCATGACAAACAAGCATGAATGAGTAGGCACATCAGGGCTCAAACAACTCCTACTCATGCTAGTGGGTTTCATCTATTTACTGTGGCAATGACATGTCATGCAGGGGAAAGGGGTTCAGCTACCGCAGCATGTAACAGTTGAAACGTTGTTGTCCTAATGCAGTAAAAGAGAGCAGGAGCGAGAGAGTGGGATTGTATCGTAATGAACAAGGGGTTTTTGCTTGCCTGGCACTTCTGAAGATGATATAGCTCTTCATCGGTGTCATTGATCACGTCGTCGGAAACATCGTCTACTAAGAGGGAACAACCACCGGAAAACACAAAAGAAACAACATTCACTGCAATGCACAATCAAATGAATGACATGTCATGTTAAGGTACTGAATTGACCTAATGCAGCAGTAAGCCAAGTTAATTGAAGTGGAATTCAAACAGGGTTAAACTCCAACTCCAAATGCTAGTTCATAAATTGCCCTAATCATGATATATCCTATTCAGTGAGGTTAACTTGTTCAAACATGCATGAAAGTACCATAAACATATTCTTCATATTTTTCGGATCATTTTTCATATATAAATTATTTCATTTGGAGTTATAGATAATTTTCTATGATTTTTAGAAGTTTCGGGCATTTTCTGAATTAATAAATCATTTCTGATTTATTTAAAATTCCAGAAAATAAATACTGTGTTAGCCTGACATCATCATGACGTCAGAAGGTCAACGGGGCACCGTCCAGGTCAAACCTGACGTGTGGGGTCCACACGTCAGTGACTACCTAACTAACCTAAGTTTAATTAGAGCTTGGGCCCGCATGTTAGTGTCTAATCTACTTAACTAAGTTAATTAACACTAACTAAACCTAACACTAATTAAACAGGGGGCCCTGGGCCCACACGTCAGTGGGTCAGGGTAAGGTCAAACCCTGGTCCAAACGGGGTCAACCCCGCCGGAGTTGACCCGCGGCTCGTCGCCAGCGACCTCACAGAGCGGCGGAGTGCTCGGAATTCGCCATCCGGCGTCCTATCGACCCGCGGTTTGGCTCTACGGGCTGCTGGGCGTGCGCTGCATCCAGGGAAACACACGAGAGGGGGCGGGGTGGTCGTAGTCGACGGCACCGACGAGCAAAGCGGCGCCGGAGTTCGGACGTCGACGGATTCGACGCCACAGGGCACGACAGGAGCAACATATGGCCGGTACGGCCCCGTGGTGATGCGCTGAGCGCGGTGAAGCGCTCGGTTTCGAGATCAGGTGGAAGTGGCCTCGGCAGCGAGGAGCTCAGGCGGCGGCGCGTGCGGGCGAGCACGGTGTGGTGGCTACGGCATGCAGCAGAGCAAACAGGGAGGGGAAGAAGGAGCAGGAGCTCACGGCGAGTGCAGAGGGCGTCGAAACGGGCTCGGGGAAGGTTTGGAGTTTGCGGGGCGGCGAAGTCGATCTCGCTGTCGGGAGGTTGAAGACGAGCCCGGGGTCAAGGCTGCAGCGCGTACTGGGTCGCCTGGTTTGGCCGTGAGGAAGAGCAGTTCGCGGCGAACCCCTGGGACACGCCGGGGAGGGAAGGTGATGACGGTGGCTACGCGTGTGGGCTGCGGCGGCCAGCGGTTGCTCTCGGATGGAGCTCAGGGAGGAGCTAGGGGGTGAGGGAGATGCCAGAGAGATGGGGGAGTGAGGGAGGAGGTCCGCAGGCTTCTCCAGGCGCGTCGGATGGGCTCGGGGGCGCCTCCGTGGCAAGTAGGAGGTGGAGCTCCTGTGTGAGCTGCTGCTGGCACGCAGCTGCTTCGGGGCGAGGGGAGGGAGACGACGGCAGGGTGCTGGTGGGCTGGGCCGCCTACTTGGGCTGCCAGGTAAGTGGCCAGGTAAGCTCTCGTTTTTTTCCTATTATGTTCTGTTTTTGTTTTATTTAATCTTTTGCCACTGTTTTGAATTCAAGCAAATTCAAACAATGCCAAAACACTTCTCTGAATATTTTATGTCACTCAAAGAACTTCTCCAAATGAACATAAAATATAACAAAGCATTTGAAAATATATTCTTTATAATATGAATATATATTCAGATTCAAATACCATAGTGATTTAAATTCAATGCCAAAATGATTCCTTAAAAATGTTCACTATTTTTGGTTTAGACCCAAACCCTTGCCAAAAATATCAAACATTAATGAAGGCCATTTTTGGTTTCACTGAATGCAACTTTATGGGTTCTTGCCCTTCTTTTAAGTAAAATTTTGAGGCTTTCAAATTTCCTCAATTCAAGTTTCTTGAATTTAAACATGATGCATGGATGCAATTCCACTATCTGCAACCAAATTCTAGGGCTGTGACATTTTATTAATGGACATGATTTATTTTTACAATGGAGGGAATAGTCCCGAGTCGCTGCAGGCTTACGACCCGGCACTTGGGGGCTACATTATTCAAATTGAGATTATATCAAACATGCAAGTCCCATGTCACTGCCGGCATGCACCATGGCACTTGGGAGCTAATGCAAAGTCATTTTTTGGCTCACTTTATTGAAGATCCGACTCATCACATTATAATGAGCCGACCCTTGGGGGCTACCAATTGCTCCTGTCAACAATTTAAGATACACAAGTCTTATTCCATTATATTGAAGGGTCCACTGCTCAGTTGGTAAAGCACAAAGCTCTTAACCTTGTGGACGTGGGTTCAAGCCCCATGATGGGGTTATATTATATGATGTTCTTTTCAAAAAGAAGTATATATAAAGTCCCAGCTCAATATTATCTTACTGAGCCGGCCCTTGGGGGCTGCACATTGCTGTTCAAGTCTACATGATCATATTTATAAAGTCCCTGCTCATTATCGCATAATGACCTGGCCCTTGGGGGCTACACTGGTTGAAGTTTTTATGAGCATAAGACAATTACAAGTCCCAGGTTGCTGCAAGCATGACAACCCGGCACTTGGGGGCTACATATGAGGAATACTCAGTTCTGACTAGTGATTGAGATGAACAATATGGATTTCTTCAAAGTGGTAATATTTATAATTGAAGCAAGTCTTAAGTCATCACTTTGCTCTACTCAAGACTTGGGGGCTACAGGTAACATGGATATAAGGAGGAATATTTTCAAATTCTCGAGCAAACCAGATTGACCAGGCATCACTAATCATTATGACCCGGTGTCTGCAACAATCATAACCCTGTGTCGACAACAACTATGACTCGGTGCTATCAATATTTACAAACCGGCAATTTTGGTAATATTAAACCGACAAGTTCTACATCTTCAAACTGGTTGAATATCAGATGAGTATTTCAAAACCAATATTTCTTAAACCGGCGCTTTGGAACCGGACTCAAGTGTATTATTCTTCACAATATTTCTCTGTGAGAGACCAATGTCAGCAATTTAAGTGTGAAGCTGGCTTATTGACCCGGATTTTCCAGGAGGAAATGATAAGGACTTAAGGATGATCAGGTGCCGGCTTACAAGAATATTTAACCCGGAGCACAACCTGTCAAATTTGTTATTGTGTTTATGTTGCAGGATCAGTTTAACATGGATAAATCCAAATTAAACTGGGGGCTAATGTCGGGGATATACCCCACGGTGTAACCCGGCTGGATGTATGACCCGGATGGATCTTGGCGACTCACTGGCGACCCGCCCGGAGCTTGGCAATTCATGGACAACCCGCACAATCTTGGCAGCTCATTAGTAACCCGGCGAGCGGGTCAGACGGACGACAAGGCCCAAGTCCCAGTATGCCGACTCGGATTATGGTGGGCCAGCTTAAGAGGAAAGGCATAAGGAATATTGTCCTACAAAGGAAGCAAGACTAGGACTCCACTTGTAATAGAGTAATCCTAATCCTAATAGGACTAGTCATGTAAGCCGCCCTTTCAACATATATAAGGAGGGGCAGGGCACCCCAAGTGGGACAAGTTTCACAAGTTAGGTTTAGACAGACAAGTCTATAGCTCTCAAGATAGGGCACCCTTGTAATCATGATCATCATCATCAATATCAATGAAGTAGGATGTAGGCTTTTACCTCCACCGTGAGGGGCCGAACCTGGGTAAAACCTCGCGTCTCTCATCCCGCTCAACCCCTCTCAAGCTATCACATAGATGCGTTGGCCTCACGACTAAGTCCTTTCAACTAGGACATCTGTCGTGACAATTCCACGACACATTGCATATCATGTCTTATATATCATGCCATGCTTTGCATCATGTGGCTTGTGCTTTGCACTGTGATTGATTGTTGGTACTATGATTGTGTTCTTGCTTTGGGTAGAGCCGGGAGATGAGTACGTGATCGAGGAACCTGTTGAGTACGCTAAAGAGGATCAAGCTTTCGACAACTCTGAGAACTTTGCAGGCAAGATGACCATATCCTCGAAATCACTTCTATCTTTGCTTGCTAGTTGTTCCCTCTATTGCTATGTCGCGCTACCTACAACTTTCTATATTATGCCTCTCATATTGCCATGTCAAGCCTCTAACCCACCTTCCTAGCAAACCATTGTTTGGCTATGTAACCGCTTTTGCTCAGCCCCTCTTATAGCGTTGCTAGTTGCAGGTGAAGCTGAAGTTTGTCCCATGTTGGAACATGGATATGTTGGGATATCACAATATATCTTATTTAATTAATGCATCTATATACTTGGTAAAGGGTGGAAGGCTCGGCCTTATGCCTGATGTTTTGTTCCACTCTTGCCGCCCTAGTTTCCGTCATACCTGTGTTATGTTCCTTGATTTTGCGTTCCTTATGCGGTTGGGTGTTATGGGAACCCCTTGATAGTTCGCTTTGAATAAAACTCCTCCAGCAAGGCCCAACCTTGGTTTTACATTTGCCTAACAACCTATAACCTTCCCTTGGGTTTTCGCGAGCCCGAGGGTCATCTTTATTTTTAACCCCCCGGGCCAGTGCTCCTTTGGGTGTTGGTCCGAACCGAGTAGACTGCCGGGCCACCTCGGGGAAACTTGAGGGTTGGTTTTACTCGTAGGATGTCTCATCCGGTGTTGCCCTGAGAACGAGATACGTGTGACTCCTATCGGGATTTGTCGGCACATCGGGCGGCTTTGCTGGTCTTGTTTTACCATTGTTGAAATGTCTTGTAACTGGGATTCTGAGACAGATCGGTCTTCTCGGGAGAAGGAATATCCTTCATTGACCGTGAGAGCTTGTGATGGGCTAAGTTGGGACACCCCTGCAGGGTTTTGAACTTTCGAAAGCCATGCCGGCGGTTATGGGTAGATGGGAATTTGTTAATATCCGGTTGTAGAGAACTTGACACTTAATTTAACTAAAATGAATGAACCGCGTGTGTAGTCGTGATGGTCTCTTCTCGGAGGAGTCTGGGAAGTGAACATGACCTTGTGTTATGCTTGAGCGTAAGTAGCTTCAGGATCACTTCTTGATCACTATTAGCTTCTCGATAGTGCGTTGCTTCTCTTCTCGCTCTCATTTGCGTATGTTAGCCACCATATATGCTAGTGCTTGCTGCAGCTCCACCTCACTACCCCTTTCCTACCCTTAAGCTTAAATAGTCTTGATCTCGCGGGTGTGAGATTGCTGAGTCCTCGTGACTCACAGATGCAGGTGCCAATGATGCCAGTGCAGGGGACGCTACCGAACTCAAGTGGGAGTTCGACGAGGATTCGGGCCGTTACTATGTTTCTTTTTCGGATGATCAGCAGAGGAACCCAGTTGGGATGATCGGGGATCTAGCATTTGGGGTTGTCTTTCTTTATTTTTGTTCCATAGTCGGACCTTTGATTGTACTTTGAATGATGCATGGATTATTTATGTATTGTGTGAAGTGAAGATTGTAAGCCGACTCTTTATGCCTTTCTTATTCAGTACATGGGATGTGTAAAGATTACCCCTCTTGCGACAGACCTACCATGCGGCTATGCCTCTAAGTCGTGCCCTGACACGTGGGAGATATAGCCGCATTATGGGTGTTACAGTCCCCAAACCCGGTCAACGGAAAAAGCCATTCAGGGCAAACAGAGATGCACCATCCAATTTAGACAAGATATTGGATCGACCCTGCCAAATTCATGGCAACCCCGATAAACCAGCTAATCACACGAACAGAAGTTGTTGGGTCTTCAAGCAGGCCGGCAAGGTCAACACCGAACACAAGGGGAAGAGGCCGCCCAGTGAGAGCGACGACGAAGATGCTCACCAACCAAATACCGGGGGTCAGAAGCAATTTCCCCCCGAAGTAAAAACAGTGAACATGGTATACGTGACACACACCTCTACAGGGGAGCATGAGAAGCACTCCCTCCGGACTGAGGATCATACTACGGTTACTTCGGCCGAAGTACAAAGCGGTCTTATTAAACCACATGCCTTGTCGGCCATTAAGCCGCCGGTCTCCATTTAGCAGGATCGACCAATTTTGGAGCGGGATTAGCAGTTCGGCTTCCGCCACCCGCCTCATACACCTGCGAAATCTGTACCGCGCATACATAACTATGCACTTAAAATACCATGGGCATCGGCGGAAGCACAATACAGACGGGCTTACAAGTACTCCCATAACATCCTTCTGTTTTTTCTCTTTTCTAACTACTCTTTCTTTTTCATTATCCTTTACAACAGGTGACTCGCAGGCTGGTCATCTCACCGACTCTATCGGAGTTCAGGTTTGTACATTCACCCAAAGGCTACTCCTTTTAAGGAGCCCCTTCATCGAGGACAGGCGGCACAGACGTGCACAGGAGGTCCAAAACAACATTTTGTAGACCGCACTCTCTATTTTGTGAGCCTGTAAAGTGCCTTCTTCCTCAGCCGTCGACCCCTGGCATGTCAAATAGCCAGGGTTGTGGCGTTATTATATACAAAACTATGATTGGCATATCACTTAGGTTCCAGTGAACATCATCCGTATCCAGTATTTACTTTCCTCTAAAGAACTAAAATTTTCTCCTCTGGTTATTTCACACACGCACCCCGACATAACTTGCCAGAGGCTCGGGATGGGAACAAAAAGAGTTGCCAACAAGTCCGAACAGCTTTACAGCATACTTCGGCGTCGCGAGTTTGGCCTTATATGCATCAGCTTCGAATTATGTCTTGGGTCAATAGTTGGGTTTCCCGGCTCCTGTGCTTACTACCTTACATCCAGCTCTATCGGCTAGGGTAGTAAAGGGAGAACTACTACGATTGTGTTTCCGGTTCATCCGGTCAAACACGTCAGTAGAGAAAGCCGAAAATTGACTTTCATGATGCGGCGAGAGCTGGTCAACCACTCGATGACTTATCAGAATCTTTCGCGATTCCCTCCGTATTACATGAAGGACCTTTCTTCAGGTCATACATGTAATGCACCATATTGGGGTAACCGCGTACAACCAGGGTCTATATCGTAGACCCACCATAAAACTCCTATGACTAAGTGAAAGTGTTAATGCCCTATAGTCTGATTGCTTAGTTCGCCGCATTGAAACCTCCTTCATGGACCAAGACGTTGGGTTAAGAGTGATCAAGTGCTTTTCCGAACACCCCCGTATTTTCTACGAGGGGGCTGAAGCCGACAACTAGAAAACTTTCAGATTATACAAAAACGGCCGCACAGGAGGAACCAAAGCTTTTAAGTGAATATCATAATATTGTCTTTTAAAATTTCAACACATTTCATTCAAATATCATGCATTTCGAGCACTGACCCTCTATCAAGCGGGCACCCTCTAGGACGTCCACGAAATAATGCTCTCGTGCGTGATGGTCCTTACCCTTGGGTGGACTCTTCACCGCAACGTCGGTGGCCTTCATCTTCGCCCAGTATGTCTTGACGTGGGCAAAGGCCATCCGTGCACCTTCAGTGCACGTTGAATGCTTAATGACGTCGATACGCGGCACCGCATCAACAAGTCGCTGCACCAAACTGAAATAACTATTCAGAATTGGCTCAATAGGCCACAGCCGGACTATTACGTCCTTCATGGCAGAACCGGATATCCTGTGGAGTTCGGCCCACCGGGCCATTTGTTCGTTCAGTAACAATGGATGCTTCGGCACACCGAATTGTGACCAAAAAAAGTTTCTCCGTTGCACACCCTTCCTACACTTGGTAAAATTGCGTCGCATCGGAGGCGCTCTTCGGCAGGTCCAAGAATGCGTCTGGAGAGCTCCACATTTGATTAAGCGGGGAGTACTTCGGATCACCAAATTTAGTCTGTAATAAGAAAGGCTTACCAGCCACTATCTCCCCAGCTTGCCGGATCTCTTCCCGAGCCGCTCTAGACTCATACCGTGCTTCTCTTGCCTCTTGTAAGGCCTTGTCGAGATCGGCCGCTTTGGCTTTCTTATCCCTCTTGAGGAATTCGCACTGGAAAATGGTTTTCTCTAGCTCGCGCGCCATGATAGAAATTCTCTCCTCACACTGGCGCTAAGTAGACTGTTCGGTTTTCAACTCGTCAGCTGCCTTATTGGCAGCCAAATTACTCATCTGGGCTTGCTCCTTGGCAAGGGCAAGTTCAGCCCGAAGGACCTCCACCACGGTAGCACCATCTGCAGTTATGTGTGTTCACTATACAATTCTAGCTTCGAGCTCATGTTATCATACATACATATACTTCCTGCCCCAGAAACATACCTTGCGCCTTGTCAAGCTGCCTGTTGATAAGCGTGATGTCATCATCCGCCTCATCAATCTTCCGCCGCAGATCTGCAACCTCTATGGTTTGGGCAGTAGCCAGGGAGGTAACAACCTGTGTTCCAATTAGTCAGATTATTTCCTGGGCATATATTTTTGATCCTCTGATCGCGTCCCTTGGGAAGCCAATCAGAGTCTCAGGGGCTACTATCTATACACAGGAGCATTTTGTGAATAAAACACAATCGAAAACATTACAGTACAAACCTTGAAGCCTCTTAGCAGGCTCGTGAAGGCCTCGTTCAATCCGCTTTTCGCGGACAGAACCTTTTCAACCACCATACCCATCAAGGTACGATGGTCCTCTGAGACGGATGCCTGTCGCAACATGTTCGTCAATATATCCGGCGCTTCTGGATCTCCGGAAGCTGCTGTAGCAGTACGGCCTCCCTTTGAAGGGATCCATTTATCCATCCCTAGAGTTGTCTCCAGCTGTAAGACGGACAGCCCGGGGCCTTTATTGTTGGCCCCCGAGCCTTGGGCTACCGAAGTATCACCTTCGGGTAGTGTCTTCATCATCCCCTGCACCACTTGTTGATCAGAAGAGACCCTCCGGGATGACACCTCAAAGTCGCCCGCCCTATTGGGCGAGGAGACCGGTGGAGGCGTCTCGCTCTCCATCATCTCTGGGAGGAGATCCCCCGAGGAAGAAGATTGTTGAAGAAGACTATGTGCCGAGCTGCAAAAACATGTACTCTAGATGTTACCTTGGTCACAAGAGAAGAACGGGATATGTTGAAAACCCCCTTGTTCACTTATGATTTGGCTAAAGGCTTGTCCTCGCCGTGGGACTGCGCGATGACGTCGTCCTCCAAGCCCGAGCCGCCCGCAGTGGCATTTTGCCTCACTTAGGAACCTTTTCCTCCCGACCTTCGGAGGCAGCCCTTTTCTTACCATGAGGAGAAGGGATGTTGGCTTCTCCTTTACCTTTTTCTCCAGGCGATGGGATTTTGATCTCCCCGGACACAGCGTCTAATATACCTTCGGGATGGAGGCCACCTTCGGTCCTCCACTCTCCGTCTTGTGCTCCTTCACACGCATCTGGTACGGTGCCGGGGCCAACATCCTTGTTAATACGAGATCCGCTGAGCCTTTGGGAAGGGGGGTCGAACACCTAATTCGCTCTGCTTTCTTTATCCAGCCCTAGAAGAAGATAGTGTGATCAGTATCGCATTATGGCACACATAGCTAGAAATTGTTTGGGAGTCGAGTGCTTACCGAGGTATCTGGATGGTTGCGGTCGAGGCCGATGTCCTTGGTGGTGTCCGGCCACTGTTTACGTTTCCCGAAAAACAACTTCCACATTCCTTTGTGTGTAGTACCGAAGAAGTCTTGGAGGGTTCGTGGTCCTTCCGGATTAAACTCCCACATATGGAGAGGCCGTTGCTGGCATGGCAGAACCCGGCGGACCAGCATTACTTGAACCACGTTGATAAGACCGACGTCATTCTCAAGGAGGCTCCGGATGCAGCTCTGTAGAGTCTATACTTCGTCAATTGATCCCCAGTCCAGCCCCTTATTAATCCATGATGCAAGCTGTAACGAAGAGCTAGATCGAAACGCAGGTATGGCCGCCCACTCGGTACCGCAGGGTTCAGTGACATAAAACCACTCCCGCTGCCATAGGTTGGGAGTTTCGGTGAAAGAGCCTTTTGTCCAGAGAGCATTGGTAAGCTTGCTCACTGTAGCACCTCCGCACTCCACTTGTTCCCCGTCGACTACCTTTGGCTTCACACTAAAGGTCTTGAGCCATAAGCCGAAGTGTGGGAATACGGAGAAAGGCCTCGCACGTGATAATGAATGTCGAGATGTGAAGGAAAGAGTCTGGGGCTAGATCGTGAAAATCTAGTCCGCAGTAAAACATGCCCCCGGACGAAGGGATGAAGAGCGAATCCTAGCCCTCGCAAGAAGTGGGAGATTAATACGACCCTCTCGCCGGATCTGGGAGTAGGAATAACCCGTCCTCGAGCAGGAAGCCTGTGGGAGATCTCCGCGGTCAGGTATCTGGCCACATGAAGCTTCGCAATGTCCTCCTCTATAACAGAGGAAGCCACCCATCGGCCCTGTGGGCTGGGTCCGGACATGATTGGGCAGCTTGAAGCAATGAAGTTGAACCTCAGGTGCTAGCACTCGAAGTTGGAAGGGTTGAGGAAAGGGTCGGCGCAAAAAAAGACAGCCCTTGCCCCTTTATAAAGGCAACAGATATCGAACGCCTCCTCCTAAGCCTGAAAACATGCCTATTCCGAAGGGATCATTCCAATGGAACGGTTGGGTTACCCACGCCCGTATTTATGAGAGTCCCGCAATAAGGGGACACAATCTCTGTTTCGACAAGGCATGCCAATAAAAATCGTGCCTCGAAACATGGAACGACAGGACAAGAAACGATTCGAAATAATGACCGGGCAAACGTGATGTCACATTACAAAAAGTTGTCGGCGGATTGGACTCGTGATATATTATACTCTCCGTGGTTGTGTGTGGTACGTGTTGCATATCCGGACACGTTCGTCACGCCCGAAGACTATCTTGGAGTATTCGGAAAGGGGAACCCGCATTGCAATGCCGAAAACAATCTGCGCGCCGGACACCTCGTCATTGAAGCCTGGTTCAGGGGCTACTGAGGGAGTCCTGGACTAAGGGGTCCTCGAGCGTCCGACCTATTAGACATGGGTCGGACTGATGGGCTGTGAAGATACAAAGACCGAAGACTCTACCCGTGTCCGGATGGGACTCTCCTTTACATGGAAGGCAAGCTTGGCGTCTGAATATGAAGATTCCTTTCTCTATAACCGACCTTATGTTACCCTAGATCCCTCCGGTGTCTATATAAACCGGAGGGGTAGGTCCGTAGACAGATATCCTGATAATCATAGTCAGACAGGCTAGACTTTTAGGGTATAGCCATTACGATCTCGTGGTAGATCAACTCTTGTAATACTCATATTCATCAAGATCAATCAAGGAGGAAGTAGGGTATTACCTCCATAGAGAGGGCCTGAACTTGGGTAAACATGTGTCCCCTGTCTCCTGTTACCATCGACCTTAGACGCATAGTTTGGGACCACCTACCCGAGAGCCGCTGGTTTTGACACCGACAGTCCTCCCGCGCCATAGCCGAGCTCACCACCCCTGGCTTCGGCGGAGCGAGGTGGACCAGACGTGTGCCGAAGGGGAATTGAGCCTAGTTGCCGTGCCGTGGTAGTGGACCTGCCAGCGGTCATACTCCATGGCCGCGAGCTCGGCCATGTGGACACTACTAAGCCACCGGCGGGTGTGGGTCTCTCGATCTATAATCTTGGCGACCCACATCCCTCACCGCCACTGCCGGACCCCGAGGTAGGACTTCGTGGTTGCCGGGTCCGGGGGAGGACGAGGAAGTCCTCGAACCAGCGTAGGGGCATGACGGCCGTCGGATCTGGGGACCGGCAACGGCAGATCGGGCCCGCGGAGGACGACGGGGACACCTCGGCGGCCACCTCGCCGGCGTCAGGCGAAAAGGCCGCGATAAACCTCTTTTTGGACATTGGCTACTCGAGCTCCCCGACACATAGGCAAAGGTTCAGGATGGAGGCGCCGGCGATGGCGGTGACCTACCAATGGTTTCGAGGTTTGTGTGTGTCTGTGTGAGCAGAGGTTGTGTTTGAGGAAATATTGCGGCAACTTAAAATTTTACTAGGCGGGAGTAACAAGGCGGGGCTACTGAAAATTTGGATCAAGGGCGAGCAGATATTTTTGAGATTGCGAGGGATGCAGAGGCAGGAATAAAATGCCGGGGCTACTGAAAATTTGAATCAAGGGACTGAAGCAGAGCGGGAGTAACAGACATCGCACATGGTCCGCACATACTAATCGTGTGCTATCAAACATTAAAACCTTCCAGGCAGTAGATATTTTCAAGATTGCGAGGGATGCACAGGCGGGAGTTTTGGGGGAGCGAGCTAGTGTGCTTGACACGCCAGCTGTGGACTGTAGCTGACACAACTTCTCGCGTAAGCCATAGGCGTACTATACACGAACGGTGCTCCAAGATATTTTGTACAACATCTCACACGGTTGGTGAGAATAAACTGTGTGGGATCTACTTGATTTGAATTACAAAATGGGGTCACAGCGGCAATGTACGGTGCTTGAATTGCTAGACCTTTTACAGTGAACATGCAAATGTATGTGTGTCGTAAAAGAATTGGAATTATTCAGGGTTTGTTTGGACATTTCATATATTAAACTGGTTTTCTAGCCATTTCAGGTGCACAATTCAAAATTAAACTACATGCACATGCTCCGGTGCATACAAATTGGTTGAAAAATCAAATTTGTGTCCTTCAGTGCTTGCATAGGTCCCATGGAAGAAATGGGAATGAATTTTTCGGGGTTCGTTTGGCCTTTTTTATACATTAACTGGGTTTTCTAGGCATTTTATGTGCATAATTCAAATTTGAACTACAAGCACATGCTCCAATGCACTAAAGTTGGTTGAAAAATCACATGTGTGTCCTTGGGTGAATTGCTAGGTCCCATGCAAGAGATGGGAATGAATTTCAAACACCAGGGCACTGTTGATTGCCGGCAAAACATTGAGATACCTAGTTTTTAAATTCCAGTAAATCCAAAACTCGTCTGAAATTCATGAAAGTTGGCATGCTATCATGAAGCGGCATCAACATGCCATGGTGAAAATTTTGTCCCATTTGGGGCAGGTTTGGGTATAAGCTTCTCACAAACCAGAGCTTCTCACAAAAAGCATGACGGTTTCGATGGGGAACGTACCACCTTTGGAGACGGGACGATATCCGTTGCCTCTTATTGCTTTCAAAAAATTTCTAGTGTCAACATAGAACAACAGAAATGTTGTGTTCAATCTTGGAATTTTTCGGGGTTCGTTTGGCCTTTTTTATACATTAACTGGGTTTTCTAGGCATTTTATGTGCATAATTAAAATTTGAACTACAAGCACATGCTCCAATGCACGAAAGTTGGTTGAAAAATCACATGTGAGTCCTTGGGTGAATTTTTAGGTCCCATGCAAGAGATGAGAATGAAATTCAAACACCATGGCACTGTTGATTGCCGGCAAAATGTTGAGATGCCTGGTTTTTAAATTCTAGTAAATCCAAAACTCGTCGTCTGAAATTCATGAAACTTGGCATGCTATCATGGAGCGGCATCAACATGCCGTGGTGAAATTTTTTTCCCATTTTGGGCAGGTTCAGGTATAAGCTTCTCACAAACCAGAGCTTCTCACAACAAGCATGATGGTTTCGATAGGGAACATACCACCTTTGGGGACGGGACGATATCCGTTGCCTCTTATTGCTTTCAAAAAATTTCTAGTGTAAACATAGAACAACAGGAGTGTTGTGTTCAATGTTGGAATTTTTCGGGGTTTGTTTGGCCTTTTTTATACATTAACTGGGATTTCTAGGCATTTTATGTGCATAATTCAAATTTGAACTACAAGCGCATGCTCCAATGCAACAAAGATGGTTGAAAAATCACATGTGTGTCCTTGGGTGAATTTCTAGGTCCCATGCAAGAAATGGGAATGAAATTCAAACACCATGGCACTGTTGATTGCCAAAAAACATTGAAATGCTTGGTTTTTAAATTCTAGTAAATCCAAAACTCGTCTGAAATTCATGAAACTTGGCATGCTATCATGGAGCGGCATCAACATGCCATGGTGAAAATTTTGTCCCATTTGGGGCAGGTTTGGGTATAAGCTTCTCACAAACCACAACTTCTCACAACAAGCATGATGGTTTCGATAGGGAACGTACCACCTTTGGTGACGGGATGATATCCGTTGCCTCTTATTACATTCAAAAAATTTCTAGTGTCAACATAGAACAACAGGAGTGTTGTGTTCAATCCTGGAATTTTTTGGGGTTTGTTTGGCCTTTTTTGTACATTAACTAGGTTTTCTAGGCATTTTATGTGCATAAATTCAAATTTGAACTACAGGCACATGCTCCAATGCACTAAAGTTGGTTGAAAAATTGCATGTGTGTCCTTTGGTGAATTTCTGGGTCCCATGCAAGAGATGGGAATGAAATTCAAACACCAGGGCACTGTTGATTGTCGGCAAAACGTTGAGATGCCTGGTTTTTAAATTCTAGTAAATCCAAAACTTGTATGAAATTCATGAAACTTGGCATGCTATCATGGGGCGGCATCAACATGCCATGGTAAAAAAATTGTCCCATTTGGGGCAGGTTCGGGTATAAGCTTCTCACAAACCAGTGCTTCTCACAACAAGCATGATGGTTTCGATAGGGAACGTCCCACCTTTGGGGACGAAACGGTATCCATTGCCTCTTATTGCTTTCAAAAATTTTCTAGTGTCAACATAGAACAACATGAGTGTTGTGTCAATTTTTGTGATTTTTGAGGTTCGTTTGGACATTTTTATGCATTAACTGGGTTTTCTAGGCATTTTATGTGCATAATTCAAATTTGAACTATAAGCACATGCTCGAATGTACTAAGGTTGGTTGAAAAATCTAATCTATGTCCTTGGGTGCATGCTTAGGTCCCATGCAAGAAATGGGAATGAATTTCAAACACCAGGGCACCCTTGATTGCTGGCAAAACATTGAGATGCCTCATTTTTAAATTCTAGTAAGTCCAAAACCCGTCTGAAATTCATGTAACTTGGCATGCTTTCATGGAGCGACATCAACATGCCATGCTATTTTTTTGTTCCGTTTGGGGTAGGTTTGGGTATATGCTTCTCACAAACCGGAGCTTCTCACAACAAGCATCATGGTTTCGGTAGGAACGTCCCACCTTTGGGGACGAAACGATATCCACTGCCTCTTATTGCTTCCAAACATTTTCTCGTGTCAACATTGAACAACAGGAGTGTTATGTCAATTTTTGTGATTTTTGGGGTTCTTTTGGACATTTTATGCATTAACTGAGTTTTCGATGCATTTATGAGCATAATTCAAATTTGAACTACATGCACATGCTCCAGTGCATATAAATTGGTTGAAAATCAAATCTGTGTCCTTGGGTGCATGCTTAGGTCCCATGCAAGAAATGGGAATGACTTTCAAACACCAGGGCACCGTTGATTGCGGACAAAACATTGAGATGCTTGGTTTTTAAATTCTAGTAAATCCAAAACTCGTCTAAAATTCATGAAACTTGGCATGCTATCATGGAATGGCACCCGACATGATGTGGTATTTTTCGTGTCCATTTTGAGAGAAGGCGCACTCGAATAATGACATCCAACAAAGGCATTTTGAAAAAATAGCTGCCACTTTAATATCTCAAACGTTTGTATAATTGAAACCGTGTGCGTTCTATTAACCATTCACATGACGCCACATGTCTTGGTATTAATGGATGTAGGAGGTGCCGTGCGGGCATTTGCTTGACCTTGACTGAACGAGAGGAGTGCGAGCGCAGTCCGGTGCGCAGGCTGACCGAGAGGCATGCAAGCTGTCCTCCAATGTGCAGGCTCACCAGGAAGCATGCGAGCTGTACGCTGCGCAGGCTCACTGCGAAGCGAGCCCTTTGACTTCCATGGCCGCCCGCCTTCCTCTCCATTAATGGCGCCCGAGCCGCTGTTTAATACGGGCAGCCTTACTGTTTTCCTCCCATTCCCCTCGCCCCCCGCTGTAACACCCCGGATGTAACTTTCCCTATTTGTACTCCAACTCTTGCCGTTTCCGGCGTTAAGTTAATTTATTTCCTCGGGTTTGGTTTCTTTGTCTCCGTGTGTTGTTTTCATTGTCATGCATCTCATATCATGTCATCATGTGCATTGCATTTGCATACGTGTTCGTCTCATGCATTCGAGCATTTTCTCCGTTGTCCGTTTTGCATTCCGGCGCTTCATTCTCCTCCGGTGGTCATTTCTAGCTTTCTTTCATGTGTGGGGATTAAACATTTCTGGATTGGACCGAGACTTGCCAAGCGGCCTTAGTTTACTACTGGTAGACCGCCTGTCAAGTTTCGTATCATTT
Organism: Triticum urartu; assembly: GCF_003073215.2. NCBI lineage: Eukaryota > Viridiplantae > Streptophyta > Magnoliopsida > Poales > Poaceae > Triticum > Triticum urartu. The sequence goes on from NC_053023.1 coordinate 520,504,722, forward strand.
GGACTTCGTTTGATACTCCAACGGTTAACCGAGGGACCGAAAAGGCCTCGTGTGTGTTGCAGCACAACACCCCTCCAATTTGGCCCAAAACCCACCTAACTCTGCTCCATCATCTAGAGCGTTCGATCACGATCGCGTGGCCGAAAACCGCACCTCATTTGGACTCTCCTAACTCCCTCTATGCCTATATATACCTCCCCCATTCCAAATCCCGGGTCTCCTCCTCCTCCCAAACCCTAGATCCAACCCGCCGCGCAGCGCCGGACAAATCCCGGCCGATGGACATGTCCGGACGCCTCCCGCCGCCGCCACGTGGCACAGCCTAAGTGGCCACCGCCTCCCACCGCCGCCGGAGCCCGCTCGGGCCCGTAGCCGGCCCTCCCCGGCCCATCGCCGCGCCGCCCGCGCCCTCCTCCTCCATGGCGCCGTTCCCACACCCGTCGCCATCCGCCGCCTCCCCGCCAGCGCGCCGCCGCTCGCCGCCCGCCGCAACGGAGCAGCCTCCGCCGCCCGCCGCCCGGCCGGATCCGCCGTCCGCCCGGCCGCTCGCCGCCTCCGCGCCCGCCGCCGTGCCGCCGCCCTTGTCGCTCCGGCGACCCGCGCCGACTGGAGCCGCCCCGACAGCCGCCTCCCCGACCTCCTCTGGCAACGTTCCGCTCCGGCCGTCTACAGTGCGCGCCGCCGCCTCGGTTCGCGCGCCGGTCAATCCCTAGATCTCAGGGTTGTTTTTTTCTAAGTCCCATATATTTTCAGTCCATGTGCACATGTTCGCGGCTCCGTAACTTTGCATCTGTAGCTCCGATTCATGCATATAGCATATCAAAATGTTCATCTCAGAGAGTACATCATTTCATTCAATTGCATCATTTTCATTTGAGTTCATCTTGATGCCCGAAATGCTGTTAGAAGAGGGCTACTTGAGTTAATTGTCAGATCTGCTGCTCCGTTTAGCACTTTTGTCATTTTTTCCATGATTTATGTGTGCATGATATGCCCTGATGCTCTACATGTGCTTTGTTAAGGGTTTTGTCATCTTTCCGGAGGTGCAACCCATGTATTTTTGTGATGTGTGTGGTGACTTGTGCAAGCTTGCAAAGTGGTGCACTTGCTAAGTCTGTTTTCAGGGACTTAGTAATTTCACTAAGTCCTGGAGCTGTTTATCTCATGTTGCCAAATGTTCATGTTGTTTCCTAGTGATCCATGCCTCTTTTGAGAATGATCAGTAAGGACGTTTTGTTAACCTTGTAGTACTCTATCCATCCATGTCTTTGTTTTCAATTATGGAGCACCGTAGCTTGAGTCAATCGAGCTCTACTTTTGCTACTTTGTGAATCTGGGCAGATTGTCAACTTGTTTGCAATTTTGCCGGTGATGTTGTAGTTGATCCGTGCATGCTATGTTATTGTTCCTGCCATGTATAGCTTGAATTTTGTGCCTTCTTGCTGGGTGTATGCTTGTCTTGCCATGACTTGCACCGTGGTGAGTGCATCGAGCTCGTAAACATGCATACTTGAGTTATGTTTCAGCATGTGCCAGTTTTCACTAAGTCTGAAAACTGATTATGTTTTTGCTATGTTCACGTGCTTGCAATTGTATTTTCTGATCCCTTTTGGCTCAAGGTCACTAAGGGACTTTTTTAAGCTCTTTGAGTAGCTCCATGCCATGCTTTACTTTACCTTGTTCAGATCTTGTAGCATGTAGTTTTGTTGATCCGAAGAGGGCTACCTGATCTGAAATTCCAGACAAGTGTTAATTTCACTAAGTCTGAGATATGTTTGCCATATGCATTTTTGCCATACTTGTTTGAACCCGTTAATGGATGAATTGGCCGTAGCTCAGTGCTAGACTTTTGTTAAGCATCTTGTGTGAATCACTTCCATGTATTTTGTTGTCATGTTTGGGTGCTGTAGCATGTTCATTTCGTTGCATTTAGATGCCTACTTGCTGTAAATCGCAGACCGGTGTCATATTTGAATCGCTTGCCATTTCCAAACCGTAACTCCGATTCCGGCGTTCTTTATATCGTTTTCAAGCGATTTCATCTCACCTTTCCAGTGGCATACTTGGATTTCCAAGTTGAGGCCAGGTTCATGCATTTCCTGTCATATCTTGCATTTTGCATCCCACATCCACTACTAGAAAAAGGGCTATAGAGGGGATTGACACTAATGGCGCACCAGACAAGCGGTGCGCCATTAGTATATACTAATGGCGCACCACCTTCTGATACGCCATTAGAGTTGAAACTACTAATGGCGCACCTGGCCCAGGGTGCGCCATTAGTATCAAATTTTTTTTAACTAGTGCGCCTGTCCAAACATACTAATGGCGCATCCAGACACAGTGCGCCATTACTAGTTGTAACTAGTAATGGCGCACCTGCCGGAAAGTGCGCCACTAATGTTGTTTTTTCTATTATATTTTTTATTCCCTTTTTTGCAAAACTACTAATGGCGCACCACCAGAAGGTGCGCCATTAGTAATCTGGATTACTAATGGCGCATTTAGAGTTGGTGCGCCATTAGTAAGTGGGCAGCAACAAGATATTTTGGACAGCCTCTCCTACCCACACTCACGTTCTCCCCACTTCATTCTCTCCACCTCCTCCTTGTCTCGGGTGCCTCCTCTTTTTCACCTCATTTCCACCATAGATTCATTCAATTTAAGTGGTTAAATTACCTTGTTTTGATAGGTAAGTAAGGGGGGAAGCTATATTTATGTTGTTCTCCCTACAACAATGTGCACATGCACTTTTTATGGCCTAGCTAGATCTATGTATGTTCGTGGTGTTGCATATGTTTGTGGTGTTGCATATGTGTTTGTGTTTGGAGGTGTACCAGTATTTGAAATGCGATAGTTGCCAATATTTTGCCGGAATGTTGATTCATTTCCGTTTCGGCGAGAATTTTGGCATTAAGCATTCTTTTTGGTCCTATTTTTAGGGAAAGTCATGCCAAATTTTTTCTTGGTTCTAAAATATCGTTTTGCTCTACCCCGCAGGCGACCATGGTCCGCATGATGACCGAAGGCATCGTGAATAGGTTTTTGAGGTCCGCGAAGGCCGAGATGCTTCAAAAGAACGAGACGGAGATAAGATGTCCGTGTCGAAGATGCAAGCTGAAGAGCCTTATTGCGGACCCGGAATCCGGGCAGGTGCGGGACCACCTGCTCTTGCGTGGTTTCATGGATGGCTATCGGTGGCAAGGTGATGAAGATGACTACGAAGTCGTCCATGGGGGCCGGGCAAGAAATGAGGAAGGGCAGCAAGACAACCACCGCGGCTCGGGCGGGCGAGAAGACGAAGAATCCCCAGGAGATGATCACGACGGTGATGCTGTACACAGTCATCATGTAGAAGATGCAGGACATGATGATGAGGAAGATGCCGGAGCAGACGACGGGCATGATCATGAAGATGATGATGCCGGCGGAGCAGACGACGCTGGACCATCGATGGGCTGGGTGCAGGACCCTCATATTCAAGAGCTGCTTCTCAAGCAGACGGATAACGCAAGAGCTGCCGCCCGAGAGAAAGCCAAGATGGATCAACTTGAGTTAGACGCGGTTACTCCATTGTATGAAGGATGCAGGCCCGAGGATACCCGCCTGAAAGTAACGCTCATGGCTCTGGAGATGAAGGTAAAACACAAAATGACCGACGCATGCTTCGACGAGAACATGTCATTCTGGCACGAACGTCTTCCCAAGGGGAACAAGTGCCCGACCAGTTTGGAGGAGGCGAAGAAAATCGTGTGTCCTCTGGATTTACCGCACGTGAAATACCATGTGTGCATGAACAATTGCATCATTTATCGGGACGAGCACGCGGAGTCTACCATATGTCCGGTGTGCGGCGTCACTCGATACAAGAAGAGGAAGAAAGCTCCTCGAAAAGTGGTGTGGTACTTTCCGATCACTCCTCGTCTGCAGCGGTATTTCGCGGACCCTAAGGTAGCAAAGCTCCTGCGTTGGCACGCGGATAGGGAGGAGAAGAAGCGAGAAGATGACGCAAATGATCCGGAGATAGATAAAAAAGACAAGATGCTGAGTCACCCTAAGGATGCGAGCCAGTGGCAAGCGTTGAACTTCGAAGACCTAGAATTTGGGAACGATCCAAGGAACATCGTGCTGGGCGCGAGCACCGATGGAGTCAATCCGTTTGGCAGCCAGAGAAGCACACATAGCACCTGGCCCTGTGTTTGTGTGGATGTACAACCTTCCCCCCTGGTTGTGCATGAAGAGGAAGTACATTCACATGAGTATGCTAATTGAAGGACCGAAACAACCAGGGAACAACAACAATCTGTATATGGGGCTGCTGAAAGAGGAGCTTGACACGCTGTGGAAAACGCCAGCCAATACGTGGGACGCCGCAGAGAAAGAATATTTCCCTATGAGAGCCGCGCTGCTCACGACGGTGCACGACTATCTCGGTTACGGATATGTCACGGGGCAGGTGGTCCACGGATTTTCTGGATGCGTCAGGTGCATGGATGACACAACGTATCGCCAGCTAGATAGAGATCCCGGGTCTTCGAAAACCGTGTTCATGGGACATCGAAGGTGGCTTCGCGACGATGACCCGTGGAGAAAACGCAAGGATCTATTCGATGGTGAAACCGAACCCCGAGGACGCCCGCGTACGAGGAGCGGCGAGGAAATAGACGAGCTGTTGAAAAATTGGAAAGACTGCCCACTGCCGGGAAAGAAGCAAAAGGCGCCAGAGCCGGGAAAGAAGCGAAAGGCGCCAGAGCCGCTGCTGAAGGTATGGAAAACGAGGTCTGTTTTCTGGGACTTGCCGTACTGGAAGATCCACCGTGTGCCTCACAGCCTTGATGTCATGCATATCATGAAGAACGTGTGCGAGAGTCTGCTTGGTACCCTGCTCAACATGCCAGAGAGGACCAAAGATGGGCCGAAAGCAAGGGCAGACTTGAAATCAATGGGCATCAGGCAGGAGCTTCACGCTATATATGATGATGATGATGATGATGATGATGATGATGATGATGATGATGATGATGATGAGGCGAAGCAGGACACGGAAAGTCGTCGCAAAGGCAAAAAGGCCAAGAAGACCGGACATGACTACCCTCCCGCGTGCTTCACTCTAAGTCAGGAGGAGATCGAGCAGTTTTTCACCTGCCTCGTAGGAGTAAAACTTCCTTATGGTTACGCGGGGAAGATAAGCAGATACCTAGACCCAGCGAAGCAGAAGTTCAGCGGGATGAAGTCTCACGACTGTCACGTGCTGATGACGCAGATACTTCCAGTTGCAATCCGTGGGATCATGGACGCGCACGTCCGTGAAACCCTATTTGTCCTATGCAACTTTTTCGACGTCATCTCTCGGAAGTCTGTTGGCGTGAGGCAACTCAGAAGGCTACAGGAAGAGATTGTGGTGATACTATGCGAGCTTGAGATGTACTTCCCGCCCGCATTCTTCGACGTTATGGTGCATCTGCTGGTCCATATCGTGGACGATATCATCCAACTCGGGCCGACGTTCCTGCACAGCATGATGCCGTTCGAAAGGATGAATGGTGTCATCAAAGGATACGTTCGCAACATGTCACGTCCAGAGGGAAGCATAGCCAGGGGCTTTCTGACCGAAGAGTGCATCTCCTACTGCACGCATTATTTAGGCATCGAGAACCCTGTTGGTCTGCCCGTCAACAGGCACCTCGGCAGGCTCGCTGGATGGGGTCACCATGAGGGTCGCCGCGAAATGCATGTCGACTTCGAGGGTCGACTCGCCGACTTTGAAAGAGCAAACCTAGTCGCGCTACAACACATAGATGTGGTCTTTGGGTGGTAGAGCACAAAACCTTTATTAAGAAGACGTACAATGAACGAGGCCAACAGAGGACGGACGGAGATATACTCAAAGAGCACAACTCATGTTTCACGCGTTGGTTCAAGCAGAAGCTTCTGTCGTACCCTTTACATGAGGATTCTTCCGCGGAAGAACAACTCATATTCGCCTTGTCACAGGGCGCCGAGCACAACCTGATGACCTATGAGGCGTACGATATCAACGGCTACACATTCTACACCAAGGTCAAGGACATGAAGAGCGATGGTTATCAGAACTCCGGGGTAACGATACACCGGTAACGACAAGGACAGATATTACGGAAGGATCGAGGAGATCTGGGAGCTGAGCTACGCTGGAGAGAAGGTCCCGATGTTCCGTGTTAGATGGGCGAAGAGCGTCCTAAAAGAAGACCGGTATTTCACCACCATGGTTATACCCGAAGCCAAATCCAAGACCGCGGGCGCAAACGTCACCGCGAAAAATGAGCCATGGGTACTAGCTTCCCAAGTGGACCAATGCTTCTTCCTTACCGACCCGTCAAAGCCCAGTCGTGTTGTCGTGAGGAGAGGCAAAAGGAAGATCATCGGAATGGATGGAGTAGCCAATGAGCAAGACTTCGACAAGTATGGCGACCCGAGGATCGAACATGACGACGATGATGAAGTAGCAGCATAGACCACAAGAAGAAGCAGGACCACCCTACCTAAAGGACGTCCGTTCCACAGAAGAACTCCATTTGCGAAAAAGAAGGGAAAGAAGATTGTGAACAGATAGCTAGCTAAGATCGATTGTATTTAAATCGTAGCCTTCATTTCTCGATTGTATTTCATGGGCACTTTTTGAACTATCATGAATATTTTTAAATTTCATGGACACTCGATCTCGATCCCCCTCCATCTCGATCGCTATCCCACCTCGCCAGATCCGGTCCCCCTCGCCGCCGAGCACCCCCCGGTCCACCGGCCGCCGCCGCCGACCCCCCGCACCCTCGATTCCCCTACTCAACCGCCGCCGCCGACCCCCCGCACCCCTCCCCTACTCAACCGCCACCGCCAACCCCCCGCACCCCGCGCACCCTCCCCCGCTCCACCGGCATTACTGTTTGATTGATATTTTTTAAAAAATTATTACTGTCTTATAAAAAAATATTACTGTTACTGTCTTATAAAAAAAATATTACTGTTATGATTTAAACAAGTTAAAAAAATCATTACTGTCTTATAAAAAAAATACTAATGGCGCACCACGGTGAGGTGCGCCATTAGTATGGATGTACTTATGGCGCACCGAGGGGTGGTGCGCCATTAGTATTGTGCCATTGCTATAAGAAAAAAAACTACTAATGGCGCACCACGGTGAGGTGCGCCATTAGTATGGATGTACTTATGGCGCACCGAGGGGTGGTGCGCCATTAGTATTGTGCCCGATCCCCCCTTCCCTCTCCCCCTCGCCAGTTCCCTCTCCCTCCCTCCACCGCGCCACCGCCGCTGCCCCGACCCACTGCACCACAGCCGCCCACGCGCCCCCGCCGCCTCCCTCTCCCCTTCCTCCCCCTCGTCGCCGGCGGCCCAGACGCCGCCCCGTCCACACCGCCCCGTCCACCTCGTCGGGCTCCTCCTCCCGCTCCCACCAGCAGCCGCCGCCGGAAGTTGTTGCCCTCCCACTGTCGCCGGACGCCGCGCCTCCCCCGTCGTGCAGAGCATCCAGGCGAGACGCCGGCGCCCCCCTCTTCACCGCCCTCCTCGACGACGCCCCGCCTTTGCCTCCTCTTCCACGCCGGCCGCTGCCGACCTGCCGCTGCCTCGTCACCAGACGGTGAGCTCCTCTTCTACTCTCGTTTTTCTTCTACTCTCGTCATGAAACTGAGTTCCCCTGTTATGTCTATCTTCAGAAGAGGCTCGTTTTTCTTCTGATATGCAGAGATTCATTGGTTTCTACGGTTTCAAAAAAAATTCTAGATGGTGATCCTCCTAGTTTTGTATCCTGATAGGCTTTGGTCATCCTCTTCATGTGAAGAGAACTAAATAATAATGCATTTGATTAAATCTGCGACAAATATGATATGGCTAGTTTGCTATACCTGCAGCAACCCTAGATGGATATGCATCTAGCCTTTTCCCTCATTATTTCGGTCATGCGTTGTCATGTGGCATGTTGGTCTCCATTTTGTTTTTTTATTTGTTGTGGATAAATTTAGCTATATATCTGTAGCGCAAACTGAGTTGACAGCTAGCCGCCGGGTTTCTATGCTGCTGCTGCAAGTTTGTAGCCATGCTCAAATTGATGTCTTTTTTGTCTAGTTTGTGAAGAGGGGGGGCGTTGTTCACCGTAAATGATTTGTTTACTAGGTTCATTTTTGTGAATGTAACTATCTACTCCGTCCGTTCCATGACATGTCAGTTTTGTTCTGACTTCTGAGCCAAACCTTGTGAACTCTGACCAAAGTTTAGCGAGAAAATACCATACCAAATTAACGTCAGCTGATAAATCTTCAACCGTGTTTCCCTAGTGTATGTACTCCCTAGACAAGTCTCTAAAACATCCTATATTAGTTTACCGAGGGAGTATTTATTTAGGTATTTTAGATGTTCATATCTTTTCAATACATCAAATCAACGGTAGCATCTAGACTTGGGATTTCCTGCAGCCTGAGCAAGAGTAGAGCCTTGACATTATGTCCAGAAAATTATCATGTTCATTTCTGTGCAAGTAATTATCATGTTCATTTCTGTGTAAGTGATGTTTGCCGTAAATGATGGCGTTGTCTACCTGTTTCATTTCTGTGAACCCGATCATCTAGTTCCTCATGTCTGAAATCAAGACGTGTTAGCTTTGTTCTAAGTCAGCTTCTGTAAAGTTTGACCAAGTTTATAGAAGAAGAAAAATATATCTCTGGTCTAACTCATGAAGTAAATCATGAAATACGTATTACACCTTAGATGGTCATTGCATCTAAACAGAGGCAACTCTGCATTGTTTCTGAATCACATTTCAGTAAAAAGTTAAATGGAATGTGGTAACAAATGCACCAAAAGATCAAGCAGGGTCACTGCTGTAGATTGCAGTGGCATGGATATTTACACCACATTGCTTGTTGACACTCAAACTATAATACATCAAGCCTTGTTTCAGCTCAGTCTTGCCTGCAATGAACCAATTCTCCTTTTATCCATTTGATTGGCTCCTATTATAATTGCAGAGGATAACAAGAACTTGCTCTGTTCTTGCTTGTACACCAATCTCTGCTTCAACTGCTGCATTTACTTTCATGTAACAGTCTTGTACCCAATGCTTCAGTGGCAGTGCATCCTAAGCAATGGAGGCCTTTTTTCACATGCCAATGTATTTTCCATGTTGTGATGGAGGCCTTTTTTGCCTTGTCCACCCGAGAGGCCCTTGAGTTTGCTGGAATGTCGATTAACTTCCGTTCCGGCAAATTCAGGTACTCCATATGTCCTATTTTCAGCAAAGGTCATGCTGAAATTTTCCGTGAATTTTAGCATGACTTTGCTAAAAATAGGACATATGGGGTACTTGTGACTAATGCATGGGCCGGGGTATCTTAGTAGTTAATTAAGTAGGATCAAGTACCCCGGCGTACTTGTGACTAATGCATGGCTTTTAGGGTGCCCCGGTGTCGATAAAAACCGAAATGATGAAAGCTTAGGCTTTTAGGGTGCCTCGGCGTCGAAAAACCCTCAATGATAAAAGCTCAGCTTTTAGGATGCCTCGGTGTCGACAAACCCTAAATGATGAGACCATGATCTTGTTCCTTGACAATAACCAACTTTTTGACCAAACTTTGTTCCTATTTATAGAGAAACATGGCCAACAACGATGAGGCCGGGGGTTCGGGCGGCAAGAAATTCTGGGAGCTGTCCCAGGAGATGGAGGAACAACCTCACTTGTATGAGGACACCGCCTTCCCCACTGATCCTGAGACCACTGATGGTACCGCGGAGGATGACCCCACTGATGCCACCACTGATGGTGCCGCCGAGGATGCCACCACTGATGATGGCGGCGCACGCACATATGGCAGCCAACCGAAGAGGCAACGGAAGGACCGGCGCTCGACCGTGCTCCGCACCCTCAAGGAGGAAGTTACTGAAGTGGACTCCGATGGGAATCCAATGGCGCCCGAACGAATAGTCAAGGGGTACTCGCTTCAGCTCGGGTGCATTCTCCGGAGCACCGTCTCGATCAACACCGAGAACCTGAGGCATCCTGACCGAGGGAATTTGCGCAACCTCCTCTTCATGAAGTTGCACGAACGATACAAGTTCCCCGCTGAATTTGAAAACACAAGCCTCAAAGGGAATAAAGTGAACAATGCTGCCCTCACGAAGATGAGCAAGGCCCTGTCTACTTGGAAAAGCAATGTGAAGAGAATGATCGAGAAAGGTGAGAGTTATGAGAAGATCAAGGAGAAAAATCCTTCGATCACCGAAGATGACTACAACGACTTCAAGATCAATTGCTCGAGCACCGCAAACTCCGAATCAAGTAAGTGGGGGAAAGAAATGCGGGAGCTGAACTTAGGGGAACACACACTCGGTCCCGGCGGTTATAGAGTGGCGGAGCCTATATGGGACAAGGAGGAGGCGGACCGTGCCGAGCAAGGCCTACCGCCCCTCTTCGATAAATACGGTGACAAGCAGACCAGGAACTTTGTCAGGGCCCGGTACAAGAAGGACCCGAAAACAAAGGAGCTTACCACGGATCCGAAGACCCGGGCGCTTGAGCTTGTTCTGGTAAGGAATACACCCCCGCGTAATTAGCTCCATATGGTTGCATTCTAATTAATGAAGCCAAATTTCTAAATGGTTCACATTCCTTCCGCAGGCGACTGAAAGCAGTAGCGCGGGGTTGACTAAGAGCAACCCTTGGGACATCACTCTAAATAGGGCGTTGAATGTAATGAAGAACAAGGATAAGCTCAGTAAGCCGACGTCAGCTGGTCGTGTGGCCGGCAAAGGCTTGTCGACAAAATGGTGGTCATACTATAACACTGGTGGGCGAAAGGAGAAAAAGACCAGCTCGGAAAGCCAGGCGCGCGAGGTTCAAGAACTTAGGGCACAGGTGGTGCGGATTCCGAAGATTGTCCAAGAGCAAGTGCAACAACAACTCGGAGCGACAATCACCGCCATTTTGCCTACCTTGATCCAGGGGATTAGTGCATGGATTGCGGGCGGCCAACAGGGGCCGCCCCCGATTCCTAGCTTCACGGCCAGCAACTCGCAGAACGTGATGGCGGGGCCATTGGTGTCTCCGGCGGAGGCGGCATTGGTGTCTCCGACGCCGGCACGGGAGCTTAATGCACCCGGGTGTACGCCGGCCGGCACCTCTGCAGCAAGCGGCCCCTCCGTCAACTGCACGCCCGCCGTTGGCGGTGCCTCGACATTAGCCGAGCTCGACGCCATCATCACGGTAACTAATTAAGCCTCTCTCGGCCGAGGACTTCATCTCCTTGCCTTTGACCGGGCATCCCTAACGCCCTACATGTTTTCGTAGGGCGCCGCCGACGTTCCGTGCACTCTCCTGCACTTCGTGAACAACGAGTTGGTCGATGTCGCCAAGGGCAAAATCGTTCAACCGGGCAACCCCTTGTTCCACGGTACCCAGATGCCACCCAACTTGTTTAGGGTTCAACTGGTTCGGGTGCTGCCAGGCTGCGATGAGTTGTTACCTCCGATTCAACTCGTCGGGGCCGACGATGATGACGTGATGACCCTCAGCGCCTGCCTGAGCTGGCCCCTGCTTTGGCCGAAGAGCCAGATTTTTTTGGGGGCAGGGGACACCACCCCAAAGACAACACCGCCAGTCGTGCCGGCGCCAAGTCGGCCCCATGGCAAGACCGCCGCAACGGTGCCGGACATCCCTATGCCACTGGATCCAAACATGCATATGGCACAGGATCAGAACAACAACGACGACGATACATTTGCCAACGTCGATCAGTACTTTGCCGATCATGGGTACGGTGGCGACTTCATGGGGCCTCCTTCTCAAGAACCCAACCCAACAAAAGACGTGCGCGATCTAGCTGGTACCGCGGAGAAGCCAAGTTGCAACAGGCGTCGTCTGCAGTTCAGCTCTCAGGAGACGCCTCCAGCTACCGACTTCACCGAGCCTCAGATAGGCGAGGTGCGAAATATGATCAGCCCCAACACACTCAAGAAGGCGGTCTGTGAGCAGAACTCGGTCCCATTACAGGAGAAGAAGAAGGCACGCAAAAGAAAGACTAACAAGGGTGCGGGCCAGCCGGCACCGAGTACGATCCGTGCTCAGGACGGGCCACCTTCACCTGAGGATATCTCGAGGAGGGTGCATGTGGCGGGTAGGCCGATGCTACCGAGAAATATGCTCGATGCTGCAACCGGTGCTATGCGGAGTCTGCATGACAGTGTTCTTTCTTTGGAGAAGCGGCGTCTCGCAGAGAAGGATGTGGCATACCCGGTTTTCGCGGCCAAGGTGCCAGAGGGCAAGGGCTTTGTGGATAACTCCATCGGGGGTACGATCGTCCTGCAGTTTGATGACATCCACGCTATGTTGAACCTTCATCCGCTGCACTACACCTTCGTTCGGCTATTTTTGCTGAGTATGGAGATGCGGATCATTCACGACAAGACCCCGGACATCGTGATAGTCGACCCCTTCTACATGCGTGCCAAGATCTTGGGCAGCGCTAGGGACCGGCAAGTCGCTAGTTCTTACCTCGAAGGCGTCATTCTGGCAAACCAAGATAAGGATAATTTCCTCGTGCCTTACTTTCCCGAGTAAGTCCTCCCCTCAACTGCCCCGTAACATATGAATTCTTAGATTTTGATCGTTTTTCTTTTAACATTCCGTGTTTTCTGCAGTGACACACATTGCACGCTCATCCTCCTAAGCCCCAAATATTCCATGGACACGTATTTCGACCCGGACCGTCAGTCGAACGTAGACTACACAAATGTCAAGAAGGTTCTTGATGATGTTCTCCCCGGCTACGTCAAATCTGGAGGCACCTTCACCAGGACTATTCGTAAGTATGGCAAGCACGTGTTCTCCCACAATACGATGTTCTGCTGCGTCAAGCGGCCGCCTGGCGGTCAGAAGGGTGCCTACTACGCCATCCATCACATGCGGGCGATCGTACGGGACCATCATCAACTTCTGCTACCGAGTAGACTCAAAGATTGGGCCGCGAGCGTGTCGGCAATCCAAGACATGGACATCAGACAAGAATTCTTTCGCATCCAGTCGGAGTTTCCGGAAATCATCCATCAAGATGTACTTCGTACCTCGGGGCAGTTCTACCTCAGAAATCAACCATCCAACAGTGACATCGACACAATCCTACAGATGCAGGCTGACAACACCCGTTGTTTCATGACTCCCACGATAGACGGCGGCTTCATCCATGCTCCGGTCCCTTGAGACGAGTCGAAAGCAGTGATGCTGTGTCTAGTTCTGAAACATCGATTGGCTCATGTTATAATTAAACTTTAATGAACTTGTAGTATGTCTCTTTGGTTTCGAGAGTCGTTCAACTTAAGATGTAATCAATGCTATTAATGTCTTGCTTTTCTCTTCCGATCATTCTGTTGCATACTTATATATTGCTTATGTATTGTCTGTGAATTGGTACTAACGTTTCGTTTGGCTACTGCATAGCGATGCCGTGGTATGTCGTGTACAAGGGTAAGGTTCCCGGAGTCTACGATGACTGGGAGGAGTGTCGGAGACAGGTTCACCGATTCAGCGGTAACAGTTACAAAGGGTACGCCACTAGGGCCGAGGCCGAATCTAGATACGCCTGCTATCTAGCGGGAGAGGGGAGGGAGCGTTGGAGGAACCGGATGAAGACGAGTTTCATCATGATGATGCTCATCGTGATGACCGCAGCTCTCTTCTATGTGATGGTAGTTTAGATGATCGATATCGACTTGTAATGTGAAGACAAACTCGCGGTCTCGAGACTTGTAATATAATGTTCTATCTTTGTTCGGTCTTTTCAATTCGGAGACTAATATGATGAATTGTATTCAGAGACTAAAATGATGAATTGTATTCAGAGACTAATCTTCAATTGTATTCGATGAATCTGTTGTTGATGTGTGCTGTCTATATTTTGTCCAATTATACATTTTGTAACCTGTGCAAAAAACAGAAAATTAAAAAATAAAAAAACCTAATATTCATACTAATGGCGCATCACATCATAGTGCGCCATTAGTATGCCAAAGGATACTAATGGCGCATCATTAAACAGTGCGCCATTAGTATGCCGAAGTTACTAATGGCGCATCCTCTTGTTGTGCGCCATTAGTATGCCAAAGCACCTGGGTATACATGGCCCCCTGGGAGGCATACTAATGGCGCACTGTTGTATATACTAATGGCGCATCTGGGGTGCGCCATTAGTATACCAGATACTAATGGCGCACCAGTGGTGCGCCATTAGTAAAATATACTAATGGCGTGGCACTAATGGCGCACCACTAATGCGCCATTAATGGCCAAATTAGGTGCGCCATTAGTAGGCCTTTTCCTAGTAGTGATCGCATCCCGCATAGCATATCATCTTTGCATTGTGTTGTTTGAGTTTGCACGTGGTTGATTGTATCCTTGTTGCTTGTTTGTCTTGTTTGGGTAGAGCCGGGAGACGAGTTCGCTAACGAGGAACCAGTTGAGTTTGCTTTTAAGGATCCAGTCAACTCTGACAGCTGTGCAGGCAAGATGATCATACCCTCGAAATCACTACTATCTTTGCTATGCTAGTTTTCTCGCTCTTTTGCTATGCCATTGCTACGATGCCTACCACTTGCTTGCAAGCCTCCCAAATTGCCATGTCAAACCTCTAACCCACCATTGTCCTAGCAAACCGTTGATTGGCTATGTTACCGCTTTGCTCAGCCCCTCTTATAGCGTAGCTAGTTGCAGGTGAAGATTGGAGGCCGTTCCTTGTTGGAACATTTATTTACTTGTTGGGATATCATTATATTATCTTGCTATCTTAATGCATTTATATACTTGGTAAAGGGTGGAAGGCTCGGCCTCTCGCCTAGTGTTTTGTTCCACTCTTGCCGCCCTAGTTTCCGTCATATCAGTGTTATGTTCCCGGATTTTGCGTTCCTTACGCGGTTGGGTTATAACGGGAACCCCTTGATATTTCGCCTTGATTAAAGCTTTTCCAGCAATGCCCAACATTAGTCTTACCCTTTGCCACCTAGCCTCTTTTTCCCTCGGGTTTCCAGAGCCCGCGGGTCTTCTTATTTTAACCCCCCCGGGCCAGTGCTCCTCTGAGTGTTGGTCCGACCGAGTAGACTGCGGGGCCACCTCGGGGCAACTTGAGGGTTGGTTTTACTCGTAGGATGTCTCATCTGAGTGTGCCCTGAGAAAGAGATATGTGCAGCTCCTATCGGGATTTGTCGGCACATTCGGGCGGTGTTGCTGGTCTTGTTTTAACCTGTTGAAGTGTCTTGAGTTACCGAGATACCGAGTCTGATCGGAACGTCTTGGGAGGAGGTCTATTCCTTCGTTGACCGTGAGAGCTTGTCATGGGCTAAGTTGGGACTCCCCTGCAGGGATTTGAACTTTCGAAAGCCGTACCCGCGGTTATGGGCAGATGGGAATTTGTTAATGTCCGGTTGAGGATAACTTGAACCTTAACTTAATTAAAATGAATCAACTGAGTGTGTTACCGTGATGGCCTCTTCTCGGTGGAGTCCGGGAAGTGGACACGGTGTTGGAGTAATGTTTGCGCAGGTTGCTCTCTAGTTTCACGCTTGTGCTTTGCCTCCTCTTCTCGCTCTCTTTTGCGAATAAGTTAGCCACCATACTTGCTAGTCGCTTGCTGCAGCTCCACATATATTTACCTTGCCTTTCCTATAAGCTTGAATAGTCTTGATCGCGAGGGTGCGAGATTGCTGAGTCCCTGTGGCTCACAGATTACTATTACACCAGATGCAGGGCCTGATGATTCTGCTCTAAGAGACACGTATGAGCTCAAGTGGGAGTTCGACAAAGACTCTCAACGTTACTATGTTTCCTTTCCCGATGATCAGTAGTGGTGCCCAGTTGGGGGTGAACGGGACCGTTGTCGCATGTTGGGTTCTCTTTTATTTTGGCGCCGTAGTCGGGCCATGAGTGTTTGGATGATGTAATGTTATTTATGTACTTGTTTGACGTGGCGAGTGTAAGCCAACTATGTTATCTCCCCTTTATTATTTATATTACATGGGATGTTGTGAAGATTGCCTAACTTGCGACATATGCCTTCAATGCGATTATGTCTCTAAGTCGTGCCTCGACACGTGGGAGCTATAGTCGCATCGAGGGTGTTACACCCGCAGACCTCCACCGCCATGGCGCAGAATGATCATCTGCCACTAGTCTTCAAGTTTGGTGAAGTCGACTCCGAGCCAGAGGAGATAGAAAATAAGGAGGAATGGGGCATCATGGACATGGCCCAGAACGAGCTGGTCGCGATGGTTGCTGCCCCCGCTCCTGTCCTAGCTCCCATCCCCATACCCGTGCTAGCGACCATCCCCGTAGCATTGTCCCGAGCACTATTACAGTGCTGGAAGCTGCAGGCGTCAGCGAGGTCTCCGCGAACCCGCGTGAGCTCGTGTACATGCCAGCGCCAGTGCCTGTGCCCGTGTGCGCCCCTCCACCCACTGTGGCGCCGGGCCCCATGCGTTTGGCTGCACCCGTCGCGCCCGTGCGCGCCCCTTTACCCACCATGGCGCCGGTCCCCATGTGTTTGGCTGCACCCGCCACGCCCGTGCATGTGCCCATGCGCGCCCCCCCTCAGCGGCATGGGACGCTGCCGTCGACCGCTACCTCTCAGCGGTGCCAGTTGTCGTCCTCCCGTGGCCCCCCGTCGATCGCGCGACGACATGATGTTTGATTTACAAGTGAAGAATATTTTGTGCTGCCTTGAAGACTTCAACAACGGCGTCCCGAAGGACGACAACGACAACGACGGCGCAGCATGCCGCCTCCGCCGCTGCCTGAAATAGTTTTTTGGGCTTTAATACTGTATCTCGAATTCTCGATCATATGAATATAAATTTGCAGTGTGACCGAATG
Organism: Triticum urartu; assembly: GCF_003073215.2. Lineage (NCBI taxonomy): Eukaryota > Viridiplantae > Streptophyta > Magnoliopsida > Poales > Poaceae > Triticum > Triticum urartu. The sequence continues at coordinate 520,521,619 of NC_053023.1, forward strand.
AAAGATATGGATTGAACGAACTTGCGTTTCTCTCTCTTAATGTACAGACTTATCAAACGATTTTCTTTTGAAAGAAACATCAACGGTTTTTAAATATAAAACACTCACTGCAAATGTTTTAGTTAGAACACCCGTATGCAAACCGACAGCTTCCCTAGGAAGCCAAGGGAAAATGTCCTAAGCAGGATTTCTGCATCCCTTCAATGCAAATGGTTGTTTTGCATGACCTGTGTGCAACCACGTACAAACAATTGGGTAAGATTTGCATATCTATCGTTTAGGGTATGTTGCCATTTCTCAAACTGGAAAGATTGACATTTGTTTATTTAGTAACATTGCCATTTGTCAACCTTATAGCACTATCTAATTTTTGCAACTAAAATCACTAGCACTGTTCATATGGACACCACTAGCAGGCATGAGTTCATGGACGCATATGCAAATGTAACATTGATTACATACAACAAGTCATCAACGCACAATGACAACGAGGATACAAGTTGGATTATAGATCATTTCCAACAAAACATTCTAGTAAAGTTCTTCTCACACAACAAATAACAAAGCGATGAAATGAACTTCAGCTCAACCACTCGTCGGCGGTGGAACGCTTGCTTTGAACCAGAAATGATTCTCTGGGAAGGGCCAGCTACTGTCAATCTCAAGACCAACGTAGGACTGATCATCGAGGCTGAAGCATCCTATGTCAGGACCCATATTAGGGAGGTAGGGAAGCATATTAATGTGCAAGGTATAGATAAAGTTGCTTCTCATAAATGGTAGTAATGTTGTGTCAACAGCAGCTGGATCGCCTTCCACCATCATTGGATAGTTTTGTCCAAGGAAGAGCGAGTTTCCTCCAAGACTTTCAATACTGAAGCAGGGAGAAGGTGTTGGCGCTAGTACACTAGTATCCATCCCGAATACCCTACAACGGATGTTGGAATAGGTCCGAAGAGTGCGACCATATGAGACAACACCTGCTTCCTTAGTAACATCAGCAGTGCCCCGTATACAGACAAGAAGAGGTGATCCATCGGAATAAGTTGCCAGGCGCCACTGAGTATATGGGTCCTGCTCGTCCTCATGATCGTGAATAAAATTTTCAAGTATAGGTGGTGGAATGTTCATAGTACCTTGGAAACACAAGAAGGTTAATTAGAAAAGGGAAACTAGCTAACCCGCATGCATGTGGATGAAACAATTATAATTACGGTGGAAGACAAACGTACCGAAATCATGATGAATCCATGCAAAAATAGTGCCACGAGTGGTGGCAGCAAACACAAGACCCTCATATTGAATTGCATCACAGTACTCATCCGTGTATAGAAACTGATTTTTGAGGAATATCCATGGAGTCGAACCATGAAGGACGGCAACAAGCTTGTCGAAGATAGCGACAACATAAGCTTTCCTATAACCCCAAGAGCGGTTGGGAACTCGAAAAATTGCTATCTTCCGTAGACGATAGTCAACATGATCGTATTTGAACTCATGTAGAATACCGGTGTACTCAACCTCTGGGCAGTCATCTGAGATTTTTAGAAGTGGAACCCGGTGACGAATGTACACATTCACAAGTTACCACTCGCAGTTGTACCCAATATAAACAACCCAATCTCCATTTGCGCCTGCCCAAGCCTTGCCCTCACGCGATGGCATCTTAACATCATACGTATCATTATCAAGCGGCATCAACTTACACAAGGCGAGGCTTCCCTCGTCCCCGTGCCAGTCAGGAGGGTCACGACGAAGAAGATAGGGGAGATCAAACCGCTCCTGGACCCTTGGGTTCCTTGTAATGATGTTATTAGTTGAGTCGAGAATGGTCTTGAACGAACCTTCCATGCTAGCCGAGGTGATGACGTCGCACCGATCAATGAGTTCGTCCACCGCGTCATCATTCAGATCGGGGCAAGAATAACGGGGTCGTTTCCGGCTTGTTCCCTCCATGGAGAAGACGATCAAACAATGGCAGAAGGAAGGGTGAAGGCAAATGGAGGAGGGAGGAAGAGCTAGCATGCGACAGCTGTCCCAAATCGAGAGGGAAAGGCGAAGAGTCAGTGGACGGTTGCCACGGTACACGAAGAGGCGCCTAGGGAGCAAACGATTGCCACAGAGGTCACACACTGACGACAAGGGCCGAGTGAACCGCATGCAATCCCATTGCACAACACACACGTCTTGTTAAGTTGAACCATTTATGTTCTCTTGTGTCAATGCAAACAGTTCATCCAAGTGAACCGCATGCCGTATATCACACACACCTTGACCTGGCTGACCGTTTCTTTTGTGTTGCCTAATCACAAACAGTTCATCTCAGTGAACCATATGCTGTATATTGCACACACCTTCATCTGGATGCCCGTTTCTTTTGTGTTGCCTAACCACAAACAGTTCATTCGAGTGAACTGTATACTGTGTATCACGCACACCTTCATCTGGCTGCCCATTTATTTTGTTCCTCCTCATCACAAATAGTTAATTGAACTGAACCGGATGCCCTTCATCACACACGCAACTAAAATCTGAACTATGTTTGATGCATCCTCCATTGCAAATGTTTTCACCTTTTTTGACGGTTTTCATACACCACCGTTTGCGATTATTGCATCGCACACAGTTTCTCGAAGGGTCTCTGATCGTAGTATAGCGTTAGCAGCATCCTATAGTAGTGATTTGTAAGTATTAGCAGCTGAGTTGTCAATTCAACCACACCTAGAGCTTAATTATCTGCAGCAAAGTGATCAGTAGCACAATAATATTATAGTTTTGATAGTAGTAGCAATAGCAATAGTAACAATGTTAGGGCATGTCTCTCTCTAAGTAGTTTTGATGATTGATGACAATGCTTTTGCGGACTAATCGTGTGCATTGAGTATTTCAGAGATTCATTCATTAGCACGAGACAATTCCTTCCCCTTGGAGCTTTATGTGAAGACGGTGTAGTCTCTTTCGTTTCAGGTTGGTGGACTTGAGTCATAGGAGACACCGTACTATCAAGAGGGGTCCACATTGGAAAGGCTAGGGTGGAATCAGCACGTAGACATCTTTGTTGCACCCCCAACTCCTTTCCTCACCTTGGAGGTTGCTGTTTTAACAGAAGTGGGAACTGTGAGGAGAAAGCGGTAGTACTGCCGCCAGAGCGGTAGTACCACCCATGGCCCTGAAGCGGCAGTACCGCTGCCCAACAGCGATAGTGCCGCTTCAGGGCATCGGCGGCAGTACCGCACTAGTTTGGCAATGCTACCGCCTCGATTCGAGGAAACAGTTTCTCGTGTCGGGTTGTGCGGCACTAGTAGCAGCAGTAGCAGCGGTAGTACCGCCCACGAGCGGCCGTCCCACGGCTACCACCGCTACGAGTACCGCCCATGCCCTCTCTCTCTCTTCCATTCTCCCTCTGCTTCTTCTACTCTTAGTCTATGAGGTAGTACCGCTGGTGGTCACGGTAGTACCACTGGGACCTGCGGTAGTACCTCTCTACTGAGCAGTAGTACCGCCATGTGCGGGCTGAAGAGGGGGGTAACGGTTGGATTGGTTCCCCCACTATAAAAGAGGTCTTCTTCTCCAATTTGACTTACCTATTTTCCCTAAAGCTCCATTGTTGCTCTGAAGCTCATTTTCGTCCGATCTCTCTCCCTAGCCAATCAAATTTGTTGATTCTTTAGGGATTGGTTGAGAAGGCCCGGATCTACACTTCCACCAAGAGAAATTTGATTCCCCCCACCAATCCCTTGCGGATCTTGTTACTCTTGGGTGTTTGAGCACCCTAGACGGTTGAGGTCACCTCGGATCCACATTCCATTATGGTGAAGCTCTGTGGTATCATTGGGAGCCTCCAATTTAGTTGTGGAGATAGCCCCATGCTTGTTTGTAAAGGTTCGGTCACCGCCTTCAAGGGCACCAATACTGGAATCATGACATCTCGCATTGTGTGAGGGCGTGAGGAGAATACGGTGGCCCTAGTGGCTTCTTGGGGAGCATTGTGTCTCCACACCGCTCCAATGGAGACGTACTTCCTCTCAAAGGGAAGGAACTTCGATAACACATCCTCGTCTCCACCGGCTCCGCTATTGGTTATCTATCACCTTTACTTGTGCAAGCTTATATTGTGTTGTATCCCTTGCTTGCTTGTGTACTTGTTGTTGTTGCATCATATAGGTTGCTCACCTAGTTGCACATCTAGACAACTTATTTTGATGCAAAGTTTAATTTGGTAAAGAAAATCTAAAAATTGTTAGTTGCCTATTCACCCCCCTCTAGTCAACTATATCGATCCTTTCAATTGGTATCAGAGCATCATCTCTTTGTTAAGGACTTTTTCATCCGAAGAGTATGGTTGACACTGTAGACGGTGGGGAGGAGCACCCCGGTGTGATTCCGTCCTCGTCTACGGCCGATGGGGGATCCTCGGTCTCTCGTGGGGAATTCAATGTGGCTTTGGACACATTGAAAACCTCCATGACGACCGAGGTTGAAGGCAAGTTCAACAAGTTTTTAGAAGGCCTTAAATTATCTACCGCACTAATGAAAGTGGGTGATCCTGCTGACAAGGTGACGGATGCTAACTCCAACAAGGGGGAAGCTACTAGTGATAAAGTTCCTTTATCTAGTGGTAGAAGTGGAAATGGCATCTTTGCCCTTGTTGAACCTCCAATTACTTATGAAGGACCGGTTCCCTCCACTCATTTGAATCATGTTGGTCCTCCTCCTAAGTTTGTGAAAAATGAGGATTTTGCCTCTTGGGTCTATCACTTTAAACGTCATTTAAATCATAGTAATACTAACCTTTGGAGAATCATTGAGCAAGGTTTATACCCGCATGACCCAAGTAACTTCACACCTAGATAAGCCGCAGATAATCAATTCAACAAGTCCGCTCTCTTCATTATCCAAGATGAAATTCCATCCGAAGATATTGCGCATCTCCGACCTTTCACCGTGGCTAAGGAAGCATGGCAACATGTTGTTTCCATTTACAAGGGAAGGGCAAGCATTCAACGCTCCAACTATGAAGCGGTGCAAGATGAAGCCGATGAGTTTGCAATGAATGAAGATGAAGAACCTCGTGAGCTTTACCGGAGATTAACCACTCTCGCGGTCTCACTCTAAGATCATGGGAGCAAGGATACAGATGACAATTGGATCAAGCGCAAGTTTCTCAAGGCCATGATGCCTTACCATAAGGCCATGTCCTCCGTCATCCGTCAAAGGCCGGACTTCCACACCTTGAACTCAAGTGAAGTGTTGGATGAGTTTGTGGCAATGAGGATCTTGGACAAGACCGCCGACAATGCGGTGTTGCGTTCTTAATGAGCAAAGAAGAAGCCCAACCTTGCCTTGAAGGCCAAGGCTAGTTTGGAAGAAGTGGATGAAGAGAAAGAAGAGGAGAGTAACCCCAAAGATACAAAATATGCTTATAATGAACACATGGCTCTCGCTTCAAGGCAATTTTGGAGCAAGAAGAACTCAAGGCCCAACTTAGACAAGAACAACTCAAGTGGCGCCAAGGGCAAGCAACGTGTGAGGACATGCTATAGTTGTGGCAATGTGATCCACTTTATTGCAGAGTGCCCATATGAGAAGAGGGAGGACAATGGTGGCAAGCTCATCCGAAAAGACAAGGCCAAGTCCTTCCCCAACAAGAACAACTTCATACAGAAGACTCCTCCCAAGGGGTTGGTGGCTCAAGAGGAGTACAATGAGGATGATGATGATGAAGACGGTGAGACGGTTGCCATGGCCTCTGTTGCCATTGCCACAACTCCATGTGTGTCCCTCTTCGATTCACCCAACGAGAACATCACTGCCAAGTGCATCATGGCCAAAGCCACCAACAAGGTAACCCCCAACATCAAAACCAGCATCACTACTAATCCCTCTTTGACGGATTACATTGATGAGAGTGAGGGGTGTAATGAGGAAGAAAATGAATTTGAGTCGTTTATGAGTAAGCTCAAGGGTAAATCCAAGAAGCACTTTGTTGCTCTCTTGGAACAACTTGGTGAAGCCAATGACATAATCGAGGCTCACGAAGAAACCATCTCTAAGATGGAGGGGCATAGTCGTGACTATGCTGATGAGATGTCCGATCTCTCTAATGCGCTTGAGGAAGAGCATGGTCAATGTTTGGCTCTTGAGGAGTCACACAACGATTATCATGCTAAATTAAAGAAAGATCTTGATCATGCTCTTATTGTATCTCGTGTGCTCAATTCCGAGAAAGCCAACCTTGGGGTTGATCTTACTAGACTCAAGGACGAGTTTGCTATACTTGACAAGGCTCACAAGGCCTTGACGGGTACTCATGCTAGCCTTAAAGAGTCTCATGATCAACTCCAAGTGAAGTTAACCAAGGAGAAAGCCACTTTTCCTCATATGGTTTTAATTGATAATGCAAATGCTACCAACCCGTGTTGTGAGCATGTGCATATTGTGGAGGAGAATGCAAAGTTGAAGTAGCAACTTGAGAAAGGCCTTGTTTCTTTCATACAAGGTGAGAAGAACCTCAATGACCTTTTGAGCAATCAAAAGGAAGTTGTGGCCAAGGAGGGAATTGGTTTGCGCCCAAGTCCAAGAACAAGAACAAGAATGACAAGGCCAAACGACCTCCTCCTCTCAAGAAAAATTTTGTGAAGGAGGGAGAGGGTGCTTCTAAGGAGAAGAAGAACAATGTGAAGGGTGGTGGTGTCAAGAAGGGAAATTCCACCCCTTCCAACAAAGCCGGCGACTTCAACCCTTCTTATGTGTTATGTCGTGCTAGTGATCGGCATGTTTATGCTAAATTTGTTGGTTCTCCTTATGAGTACATTGAATGGTCTATTTGGGTTCCTAAGACCCTTGTTACTAACATCAAAGGACCCATTACAAAATGGTACCTAAAACCAAGCATTGATCTCTTGTAAGTGTTTTCTTCCGGTGGGGGATCATGGTTGCTCGATAGTGGAGCCACAAATCATATGACCGTAAGCAAGGACTTGGTGGTGGACGTGCACAAGATTTCATCTATGCCCACCAATGTCGAGTGGGGTGATGCCTGTCTTCCAATGTATTGGGTCTTGGCAAGGTTGTCATTTCTCATGATCTCACGATCAAGAAAGTCATGCTTGTTGAGTCCCTTGCATAAAATTTACTTTCTGTTCGTCAACTTGCACTCGTGGCCTTTGCCACCTTCTATGATATTGATACCGTGGCCCTCTTGTGGAGCAAGACTCTTAAAGTAGCCTTTGTTGGGCATGTCGAGAATGGTCTTTACGTGATTAACCTTTTGGAGCGACCCACCAAGACCGCGACATGCCTAATGGCTAAAGTTGACGTGGGATGGCTTTGGCATCGCCATTTAGCCCATGTCAATATGAGATCTTTGCAAAGTCTTCTCAAGGGGGACCATGTCCATGGACTAACAAATGTTAGTTTTTCCAAAGATCGTTCTTGCAGTGCTTGTACCGAAGGAAAGCTTCATGAGAAGGCTCACCCTCCGACGACTATCATCTATTCGAAGAGGCCCTTGGAGCTCCTTCAGTTGGATCTCTTTGGACCTCCATCCTTTGATAGTCTTGGGGGTAGAAAGTATTGCTTGGTGATTGTGGATGACTATTCAAGATACACTTGGGTATATTTATTCAAGAGGAAGAGTGAGATCCAACAAACCGTCATCGACTTTGCAAATGAAGCTCAATGTCAACACAATGCAAAGATCTTGACGATAAGAAGTGACAATGACACCAAGTTCAAGAACTACACCTTGGATGAGTTTCTTAGTGATGAGGGGATCAAGCATCAATATTTCGCACTTTACACCCCTCAACAAAATGGTGTAGCGGAGAGGAAGAACCGGGCGTTGATGGATGCGGCAAGGACCATGATGGCGGAGTTCAAGTATCCATACAACTGTTGGGCCGAAGCCATCAACACCACTTGTCATGCATCCAATCGGCTCTACCTCCGCAAAGGCTGGAACAAGACTCCATATGAGATATTCACCGGTAACAAGCCCAACCTCAAATACTTCCAGGTGTTCAGGTGTAAGTGTTTCATTCTCAAGAAAGGTGTTCATTTTTCTAAATTTGAGGCTAGAGCTCATGAGGGTATAATTGTTGGTTAGGCTACAAACTCTCATGCTGACCGAGTCCTCAACAAGTCCACCAGACTCATTGAGGAGACGTGTAACATGGAGTTTGATGAGAATAACGACTCCCAAGTGGAGCAAAGTGATACTTGCGATGTAGGTGATGAAATTCCTCCCTAAGCCATAAGAAGAATGGGTGTTGGTCATATCCTACCCAATGAGGAACCCCTTGTGGCCGAAGGAGAAGGACAATGTTCCTCTCAAGTGGAACCATCACCAACCCAAGATCCACACGCTTCCGAAGAACAAAGTGAAGGCCCTCAACCAAATGAACAAGATCAAGGGAAAGATCAACCTCAAGATGTGGTGAACCACCAAGTGATGCCCAAGGCCAAGTTCTCACCAGCAAGCAAGTTCAAGTTCAAGAGCGAGATCAAGATCAAGAACAAGCTCAAGACGACGCTCAAGATGATCAAGTTACCGGTTCTCAACTCTCTCCCGAGGAGGAATTAGAGCGTCGTGCCACCAAGATTGCGTCCGAGCTCACTACCAAAGATCATCTCATGAAGAATGTGCTTGGAAGCTTAAGAAAGGGGGTAAGCACTCGTAACAATTAGAAAACTATTGTGAACATCACGCGTTTGTCTATTGTGTTCAACCCCAAAAGGTATATGAGGCGCTCGAGGATCCAGATTGGCTCAATGCCATGCATGAAGAACTTAACAACTTCGATCACAACAAGGTGTGGAGATTGGTGCCAAGGCCAATGGGGAACCATAATCTCATTTGATATGTCTCCAACGTATCTACTTTTTCTCACGATTTTCCTCTTGTTTTGGACTCTAATTTGCATGATTTGAATGAAACTAACCCCGGACTGACGCTGTTTTCAGCAGAACTACCATGGTGTTGTTTTTGTGCAGAAATAAATGTTCTCGGAATGGAACAAAACTTTTTAAGGATTTTTTATACCAATAATAAGAATTTCTGGAGCCAAGACTCACCGGAGAGGGGCCCCTAGGTGGGCAGAATCCACCAGGGAGCGCCCCCCTCTCCTGATGCGCCCAGGTGGGTTGTACCCACCTGGTGGCCCCGTTGTTGACCCCCTGATACTAAAAATTCACATTATTCTAGAAAAAATCGAGGAGAAAGAATTATCACGATCCACGAGACGGAGCCGCCGCCAAGCCCTGTTCTTCCTCGAGAGGGCTGACCTGGAGTCTGTTTGGGGCTCCAGAGAGGGGGATCTTCGTTCTTCGGCATCACGAACCCTTCTCCATCACCAATTCCATGATGCTCCCCACCAGGAGTGAGTAATTCCTTCATAGGCTCGCTGGTCAGTGAGGAGTTGGATGATATTCATCATGTAATCGAGTTAGTTTTGTTAGGGCCTGATCCCTAGTGCCCACTATGTTCTTAGATTGATGTTGGTATGACTTTGCCATGCTTCATGAAAGTGCGTTATATCGATTAGAGGGGGGGTGAATAGGCGATTTTTATGAAAGTCTTCAGAACATGGGAGTTTTGAAGACAAATGATAAAATTAAACCTATTACCATGCAGCGGAAGGTAGGCTACACTAGGCAAACCATAGTCAAGTATTCAATGAAGTGAAAGCACAAAGACTAATAGCAGCTAGGTAGTAAGGATCAGGTAGGAAGATGTTGTGAAGCCAAACAGAACATGCAGTCACTCAGTGAAGACAAATGATAGAGAAAACATACAATGACTTCACAAGGAGTGACAGTAAGTAAAGTGAAGTGAAGATGAAACCAGTGACTCGTTGAAGACAATGATTTGTTGGACCAGTTCCAGTTGCTGTGACAACTGTATGTCTGGTTGGAGCGGCTAGGTATTTAAACCTTAGGACACACAGTCCCGGACACCCAGTCATGAACACGCAGCTCAGGACACCCAGTCCTCACCGTATTCTCCTTGAGCCAAGGTCACATAGACCTCGCCCAATCACTCTGGTAAGTCTTCAAGGTAGACTCGCAAACCTTCATAGACTTCGTTCACTGGCAATCCACAATGTCTCTTGGATGCTCAGAACGCGACGCCTAACCGGCTGGAGGATGCACAGTCCTCAAGTGTAATAAGTCTTCAGATCACACAGACAAGAAGACTTAAGTGATGCCCAATTCTCTCTGGCTCTGGTGGTTAGGGCTTTATCCTCGCCGGGAATTCTCTCTCAAAGGCTTCGAGGTGGGTTGCTCTCAAACGACAAAAGCCGTACTTTCAATCTGAGCAGCCAACCGTTTATGGTTGTAGGGGGTGGGCTATTTATAGCCACTTGGCAATCCGACCTGATTTGTCCGAAATGACCCCGGGTCACTAAGGAACTGACACGTGTCCCAACGGTCAGATTTCAAACTCACATGGCAACTTTACTTGGGCTACAAGCAAAGCTGACTTGTCCGACTCTGGACAAGATTCGCTCTCATAGTCTTCACTCGAAGACATAGGTTTTTGGTTTAGGCATCACTTCAGTCATTCTGACTGGTTCTCTTGGACCCCACTTAACAGTACGGTGGTTCCTATGACTCAACACAAAAGAAAAAGAACTATGAAAGATCTAAGTCTTCGAGCTCCATAGGCTTCATACCGTGTCTTCTCTTGTCATAGTCTTCAATGTGAATATCTTCATATACCACCTTTGACTTCAATGTCTTCATAAAGTTTTAGGGGTCATCTCTGGTAGTAAAACCGAATCAATGAGGGACTTCTACCTGTGTTATCCTGCAATTCTCACAAACACATTAGTCCGTCAACTAGGTTTGTCGTCAATATTCCAAAACCAACTAGGGGTGGCACTAGATGCATTTACAATCTCCCCCTTTTTGGTGATTGATGACAAACTAGTTGAAGTTTTCAACGGGGAATATAATCTGTGAAACTGTAAAGGATAGGGAATTGTCTTCATAAGTTGCAAGGGCTCCCCCTGAAGATGTGCATATAAGTTAATTTGCTTTTGGAATGCAAATGCACATGGCAGGTGATACTTGTGGAGATCCACTTCAACTTATGATGACAATCCACTATGCATGTGAAAGTATATGAAGATAATGCCATGCATAATGGAAAATGGACGTCTGCAGAATGAGCTAAGTGCGGAATTTATCGTCGCACATGCGGAATTTATCTTCGCAAAACAAAGTGGCAAATAAGTAGCAGACGACCATCTAGTTTAAGTGTTACAACTCATAAGAACCAAATGTAGCAAAAATGAGAGTCGTAAGCACGAAGCAAAATATAAGGCACCCCGCCCATATGAACCCGCTCGAAGACTATCAATCTCATATGCTTCTCCCCCTTTTGTCAGTAATGACCAAAAAGGTTTGAAGACATAGAGCCTCTACTCGTTCCCATGAGGAGTAGGTGAAGTAGCAGGATTGTTGGTGTTGTTTGGCGGTGCAGAAGAGCTTGGAGGTGCTGAAGGATATGGCGGTGAAGTAGCATCGTCTTCTTCCTCAATAATTTTGGCAATGACTGTGGCAGCAGAGGAAGAGAACTCAGAGTCTTCAAGGGATGGAGTTCCTAGCAGCACAGCCCTTCGAGGAGGTGTGGAGTCAAACTTGAATCTCTCACTGAAGCCATCCTCTTGAAGATCAGCTTCAGAAAGCATCATCGTTAGCCCTTTCCATGTGCGGCGACAGGTTTCATGGGCAACGAAAGCATTCTTGGTGGCAAGATTTCGAGTGCGATTAACATCCACCAAGAGGCTTTTCATCTGACGCCTCAGCCAGTCATGATGCCTATCTTGTTTCTGATGTAGGGCCACAAGAAGCTCTCGGTCGTTGAGAACACGAGTGCGCTTCTTGGGTCTTGAAGCAGTGGCACTGTCAGTGGCTTCAGTGGAAGCAGGGTGTGGTGCACGTGTAGTGCCGGCCAAAGGATACACCCGAGAAACTGCTTCAACGCCTTCAATGTTCTGAGTAAAACTCTGATGTTCTGCATTCTGAAGACTTAGAGGTTGCTTGGCAGGCTCAGAATATATGGCTTCAGGAGACATGTCCACGTCAGGCAAGAAGATCCGATGGTTGCGGGTTGAGGGCTGATACGAGATGGCGGAGTGTAGCTTGATCAGCCGCATGACCCAAGGGGCGTAGAACTTCAAATCAAACAGATCCATGCCTGATGCAGCAAGTTGGCGTATGAAGAAGTCCTGTGCATTGAAGCATTTGCCATGAAGTATATAGAAGACCAAAGTCTTCATTGCACCCTGAAGCTTGGCATTTGGAGAGTGCCCTTTGATAGGCCAGAGAGTCCGCCTGATGATGTGATAGATGGTTCTGGGCAGGTACTCAAGGTCTTCAACGAAGAACTCTGTGGGATACGCAGCATCTTGAGGCAAAGGCTTCATCATGCTGAGCATTTGACTCATATTAGGTTCTGGCCACTGAAAGATGCTCTCAATAGCTTCAGCATGCAGCTGACAGCCTTGCTCGAAAAGATCGCCAGGAGTGGGCAAGCCAGTGAGCTCAATGATGTCAAATGCATTGGCTTCATGATGAACGTTGCCAGTCATCCACTCCAGGACCCAAGTCTTCGGATCTCTGCTGTATCCTTTGATATGAAGTGTGGCATAGAATTGTAGCAGCAGCTCTTCATTCCAATGCTCTTCATCAGTAACAAACTGCAGCAGACCCACTTGCTTGAAGCAATCCAACACTTCTTCTAGACAGGGCAGACCAGCTATAGCTTCAACATCAAGGCGCTTGTGTGGGAAGATGCGACCTTGGTTGTAAAGTATGCAAGAGTAATAGCTTCGCTGACGATAGCTCCAGAACCGATCAGATGATATCCTTTCCCTTGAGTAGGGGTTCCTGGAGCTATTGAAGAACACGTTGTCTGCCCTGAAGCCATTGATGTTGAAGGAGCCAGGTGCTGATGCAGGACCTGGAAACCTTGGCAGTCTTTGGATTGGCTTCTAGACCTGAGGCCTGTGCTCAACATGATAGTTGAATTGGGGACCGGCAGCAGACTCAGGAACAGAAGTGGCGGGATCAGTGGCTTCGCTGTCTTCTGAAGCTTTTGCTGGGGAGGGCTCCACATTAGCTTCGTTGTTGGTTGTGGCAGCCTCAAGATTTTCATCCTCCACTTGACTAGCTGGAGGGTCGGTCACAGGCACGTTCTCCTGGAGAACTGCTTCTTGGTGGAGCTGGGGAGTGGGATCTTGTGGTACTTCTTCTTCTGCGGCTGATGCAGCCGGAATGTCTTCAGCAGAGACATGAGGCCTTGGACCTTTGTGAAGCCTACGGAACGCAGACGACGCCTGGGGAGTTGGAGTGGGCTGGGCCTCATAGTCTTCTTCCTCTTGAGGGCGATCCGCCCATGAAGCATCATGTGCAATTGGCGTCAGTGGACGACCAATGCTGATGAGTTCGCTATTTTCTAACTGAGGAAGGGCTGCATCATCTTCTACATTGTCATGATGACCAATGTCTTCAGCAGTGATGGGATCAGCTGCTGGAATGTCTTCAGCTTCAGGAGCCTCTGTGGAAGCAGGCTCATGAACCGTCAGTTGACGTTCTGCGTCAGGATGAACCATAGAAATGGGTTCAACTCTCAAGGGCTCTGTGGGAGCAGCCCAAGCTTTCTTGGTCTTTCTCTTTTTCTTGGTGGGGGCAGTAGGAGAGGCTTCAGAGTGTTTCCTCTTCCTGGCTTCAGCCTCAGCAGTTCTTGTCTTCTTGAGCTCTGAAGCTGTTGACCGGCTCTTTGTCTTCGAGCCAGTCATTCTTGTTGGGAAGACAATCGGAACTGCTTCTTGCCTTGGTGCATCAGATTCAGCCGTTGCTGGCTTCTTCTTCTTCTCTGCGGCCATCCTGGGGTCGATGCCAGGACGCCCAAGTGCTTTGCGCTTCTCAGCCTCATTATAGGCTTGCACACATCTGTCAGCCAAAGTCTTCATGCGCTCACGCGAACCCTGAGCTTCTGCATGCTTCTTCATAAAGGCTTCCTTGAGCTCGTGCATCATTGTTTTGAAGTTCTTCACTTCTTGCACGCTGAGCTTGGCCATATGCTTCTTGAACTGAGCCTTTTCATAGTCAATCTTCTACTTCAGTTCAACAATGCGCTGGGCAATAGCAAGTTCTGAAGCAATGGCGCTTTGGAAGGCGACACTGAGGCCAATAGGTAGCTGCAGATCTTCAAAGCTGATGTTTGGCATGTCAAACCACTCGTCAATGAAGTTGTGGATGATGGTGACATCAAAGAGAGGCAGATCATTGAAGATTTCTGCTTCTTCTTTGCTCTTGATGAGTTGCTCAAGAGCGTCATCTGCAAGATCTTCATCACTTGACAGATCAATGTCGTCATTGCGCAGGATGGCAGCAGCTGTTAGCTCTTTGCTAGTGTGAGACAGAGGCATCTTGGCCTTCTGGAGCTTGGAGACGCGTGATAAATCTTCAGAATGCACACTGTCTTCAGGAGGTGCAGTTGCGAGTGGCTTCGCCCTTGAGATTTTCGGTGAAGAGGTAGGCTTTGAAGCTTTAGGCTTCTTCATCTTCTTTGGCTTCAGCACTGCAGGAGCTTCTTCTGATTCAGAGTCAGCTGGAGGCTCATTCACTGCGGTCCCTTGAACTAAGATGCGGGTGATGAGGCCTTCAAGGTTGGCATAAGGACCGATGACATTGGGTTCTGCTTCTCGTGTGCCATCTGCCCTTGGTGCTGAGGGACCAGGGTTGAAGTCTAACCCAAATTTCTTCTTGTTCTGCTTCGCTGAGTTTTGGGCAAACTGGAAGTTGCGCTTGAACAGATTGTCGTCACGACACCAGAGTAGTGACGAAAGATGTGCATCATCAGGATGTGGCCCACGAACCATGCATGGATAGAAGCTTTGGGCAATAGCTTCATCTCTGGACCTGGGTAGAAGATTCTTGTATAAGATGTCTCCCCACGGTCTTTTGATGGCACTTTTCTTAGCATACTCTTGGGTTGTGAAGCGGTATTTGAACCATTGTTCTGCCCAATAGCGTCGAATCCATTGGATTCGGGTCTTGCGCTGACCATAATCCTCTTCAGGATCTGTCTTATACATTTCTGCGAGTTCATCAGGTAGATCTCTGGATGTTCCGCCGCGACGTTGTCTGCCCCCCTTCCTTGCTGCTTTCTCTGAAGCCATAAACTTTAACTTGAAAGGCTTCAAGACGTTCAACGGCTTCAAAGGCTTTCTCTTGCTGGACCAACATCAGGAGAATTTATGTGATGCTGTAAGAATTCTGCAAATGAATGTAGACTATGAGAACCAAAGGATTCTCCCACGGACATGTACCTGTGACAGCATTAAGGTGCGAGGGAAGGGGAAGAGGTCATATGCATTCTCAGAAGATTTTGAAGATAAATCAGTTTAGAAGACATTGACCTCATCGTGCGAAGACATTCACTCATAGATAAGAAGTTGGTTCCAGATTTGTACGAATCCACAGATCAGTACAAGTGAGGAATCTAACTACTTTGTGAAGCACAAGTGAATATACTAGGCATGTTATGAGATGCAGTATGAGAGATCTAGCTTGTGTGAACAGAAACTGCTTGTGGTAGAAAGTGACAGATCAATAGGATCAACGGTGCTGTAAAAAGGGAGTTTTATTTACCACACTGAGAACTGCTAGACAGAATGGGAGATGAGGCCAAGCAGTTCACTCTTCCGTGCCCTAACTTGGCGAGGAGGACACCTACGGCGACGGCGGAGAGGACGATGTCCGCAGTCGGCGTGAATACAGCGTCGGAGAGGTTGCGACAGCGAAGCGCTTCGTCGCCGGCATCGTCGAGAGCTAGCGGTGGCACTAGGGTTCATGCGAGGGTGGAAGAAGAGATAATGACCGCAGTGAGTGTGTATTTATAGGCACAGGGGCGGCACTGTGCTATTACACAGGTGCCCCTGGTGATTCGCATCTGAGGAACACGTGGCCAGTATGTGGAATTTTGGGGTTTGTTCCACGTCCCACGCACGCTTGGATTGTAGGGTGGTCGTTCCTACTTCTCCGGATTTCATGTGGA
Organism: Triticum urartu; assembly: GCF_003073215.2. Classification (NCBI taxonomy): domain Eukaryota; kingdom Viridiplantae; phylum Streptophyta; class Magnoliopsida; order Poales; family Poaceae; genus Triticum; species Triticum urartu. The sequence continues at coordinate 520,537,691 of NC_053023.1, forward strand.
GGAATGAGCATTTAAAACGGACTTAATGGTTGTCTCTGTATCTTCTGCTGACAAGGACGCAGAGAAGACATTCGACAGTTTCAATAGAACGCATATGACTTGGAGAGATAGAGTTTGAGATAGAAAGCATAGAGAAGTTGGGGTCCGATCACATTCACTTAGTTCAAAAGATTAAACACGAAGACATAGCTATAAGTGAATGCTGTAGAGGACAGAACACTAGCATATATATATATATATTTATAATCAACATAGTGAATATAATCATGAAATTATGTTGCGTTCGAAGCCAAACCAAACATGAAGACATTGCAAGGTAATGCCATGAGTGAAACACTTCAAAATAGAACGTTTGGTGGTGGCGTTACCCACCGTATAGGAAGTATTAGACCCAGACACGGCGCACAATTATCGTGGCGCTCCGAAGTCAAATTCCACATTAATGTATTCACACTTAGAATGTATGTCTTCATTGATTGAAGATATACTTCACTTCGTGTGTTGCACATTTAAGTCATCAATATGCATATGGGTTAGGATGTGTGCCTGATCACAGGACATTTGAGGATTCCAGGATATTTAGCTCACACCGTAACTTGCAAAACCTCTTCTCATCCAAGGGCTTGGTGAAGATATCTGCCAATTGCTCTTCAGTGTTGACGTGTATGATATCAATGTCTTCCTTCACAACATGATCTCTGAGAAAGTGATGACGAATTTCAATGTGCTTTGTCTTCGAGTGCTGAACTAGGTTGTTGGCAATCTTGATGGCGCTTTCGTTGTCGCAGTAAAGTGGCACTTGCTTCAGATTAATGCCATAGTCCTTGAGTGTTTGCTTCATCCACAGAAGCTGAGCGCAGCAAGATCCAGCAGCAATGTATTCAGATTCAGCAGTGGAGAGAGATACACAGTTCTGCTTCTTTGAAGACCAACATACAAGTGATCGTCCCAGAAAGTGACATGTGCCTGATGTAGACTTGCGATCAACTTTGTCACCAGCATAATCAGCATCCGAGAAACCAACCAGATCAAACTCTGAGCCCTTGGATACCATAATCCTAGAGTTGGGGTGTGAGCCAAATATCGAAGAATTCGCTTCACAGCTAAGTGATGCGACTCCTTTGGTGTCGCTTGAAATCGAGCACACATGCAAACACTAAGCATAATATCTGGCCTAGATGCACATAGATAAAGTAAAGAACCAATCATGGAGCGGTATACCTTTTGATCGAACTCTTTACCATTGTCGTCAGGACCCAGATGATGTTTGGCTGGCATTGGTGTTGTGAAGCCTTTGCAGTCTTGCATACCAAACTTCTTCAGACAATCTTTGAGATACTTCTCTTGAGATATGAAGATGCCATTGCGTTGTTGTCGTATTTGAAGACCAAGGAAGAACTTCAGCTCCCCCATCATGGACATCTGATATTTCTCTTGCATCATATATCCAAACTCTTCACTGTACTTCTGATTGGTGCAGCCGAAGATAATGTCATCCACATATATTTGGCACACAAACAGTTCACCATCATATGTCTTCGTGAAAAGAGTGGGATCTAGGGAACCAGGTATGAAGCTTTTGCTCTTCAGGAAGTATTTGAGTGTGTCATACCAGGCCCTAGGGGCTTGTTTGAGGCCATATAGTGCCTTGTTGAGCTTGTATACCATGTCAGGATGTTTTGGATTTTCAAAGCCAGGCGGTTGTGCAACATACACTTCTTCTTCAATCTTGCCATTGAGAAAGGCACTCTTCACATCCATTTGATATAGAAGTATGTTATGATGATTTGCATAGGCCAGCAGTATGCGTATGGCTTCAAGTCTAGCCACAGGAGCAAATGTTTCATCGAAGTCAATGCCTTCCACTTGAGTATATCCTTGAGCAACGAGACGAGCTTTGTTTCTGACAACTTGACCATGCTCATCTTGCTTGTTGCGGTATATCCATTTGGTGCCTATTATATTGTGCTTCCGTGGATCAGGACGCTTAACCAGTTCCCATACATTATTCAGCTCAAACTGTTGAAGCTCTTCTTGCATAGCTTGAATCCATTCAGGTTCCATGAAGGCTTCTTCAACTTTCTTGGGTTCTGATATTGAGACGAATGCGAAGTGCCCACAGAAATTTGCTAGCTGAGTTGCCCTTGAACGAGTGAGTGGACCAGGTGCATTGATGCTATCAATTATTCTTTCAATCTGCACTTCATTGGCAACGCGAGGATGTACAGGGCGAAGACTTTGCTCTTGCTGTTCATTGTCGTTGTTGGAAGGAATGTCTTCAGGCTGAGCATTGTCTTCATGTTGATCAGGTGCTGAAATGATAAGTTCTTCTTCAGGATGAGCTTCAGAAGGTATAATTTCTCCAGTTCCCATTAGCTTGATTGATTCACTGGATGGAACTTCATCTAGCACACTTGGCAGCTGCTCTCTTTGTGAACCGTTGGTCTCATCGAACCGCACATCCACTGTTTCAACCACTTTGTAATGAAAGAGATTGAAGACTCTGTAGGAGTGCGAATCCTTTCCATATCCAAGCATAAAACCCTCATGTGCTTTTGGTGCAAATTTTGAGGTGTGATGTGGGTCCTTGATCCAGCACCTTGCGCCAAATACTCTGAAGTAACTGACATTTGGCTTTTTGCCAGTAAGTAGCTCATAAGATGTCTTGTTCAGTAGCTTGTGAAGATAAACACGATTGATTATATGGCATGCAGTATCAATGGCTTCAGGCCAGAATTTTCTTGGGGTCTTTTATTCATCTAGCATCGTTCTGGCCATCTCAATTAGTGTTCTGTTCTTGCGTTCGACGACGCCATTCTGCTGTGGCGTGTACGGGGCTGAGAATTCATGTGTGATGCCCAAGGTATCAAGATATGTATCAAGGCCAGTGTTCTTGAATTCAGTGCCATTGTCACTTCTGATGTGCTTTATCTTGGCGCCAAAATTGTTCATAGCTCGATTGGCGAAGCGTCTGAAGACATCCTGCACTTCAGTCTTGTAAAGGATTATGTGCACCCAAGTATATCTAGAATAATCATCAACAATAACGAAGCCATAGAGGCAAGTAGTAGTAGTTAGAGTTGAGTAATGAGTGGGACCGAAAAGATCCATGTGAAGCAGTTCGAAGGGTTGAGTAGTAGTCATGATTGTCTTCGAGGGATGTTTGGCCCTCGTCATCTTCCCTGCTTCACAGGCACCGCATAAGTGGTCTTTCTTGAACTTGACGCCCTCGATGCCTATGACATGCTTCTTCTTCGCAAGGGTGTGGAGGTTCCTCATGCCAGCATGTCCAAGCCTCCGATGCCAGAGCCAGCATTCTGAAGCCTTTGCTAGAAGACATACTGCAAGCTGTGGCCCTGCTGAGAAATCTACCACGTACAGATCATCTTTTCGATACCCTTCAAACACTAGATACTTGTCAGATTCCATTAGTACAAGGCAACGATATTTTCCAAACATTACGATCATGTTCAAATCGCAAAGCATTGAGACAGACATTAAGTTGAAGCCAAGGGATTCAACAAGCATGACTTTATCCATGTGTTGATCCCTTGAGATTGCAACTCTACCTAGACCCAATACCTTACTTTTACCAGTGTCAGCAAATGTGATGTGGCTCTTGTCGGATGGACGTAAGGTTGACTCCATAAGAAGACTTCTTTTGCCAGTCATGTGATTTGTACACCCATTGTCAATAATCCATTCTGAAGACGCTGGTGTCGTACCCTACAGTGCAGTTAGGGGGATAGGCTTCACCAAGAGCATTGTGAAGCAAAAACATTTGACAAATCAGTGGGTTATGAAAGCTTAGATCCAGGTTAGGACTAATAGGGAGAGTAGCAAGCGATTCAGGTACGAAGTACATAGTAAGACCATTTGGGCATTTGATCTTGTGCCCTACAAGATGTTTAAGGTCCCCAGCAATGGCGTCAGATGATTTTGGTTTTCTGCTGGAGACCTTTCCCTGCAAAAGAGAGTTAAGCCTTCTTAACCACCCACATCTTCAAGGGTGGCTTAGAAGCAATAAGTCTAAGTGCATCATCTGAGAATTTTGGCTTTGAAGCCTTAGCAAACAGTCTTGCAGGCGGACAATAGTACTCATAAGAATAAGCAAAATAGTTCTTGGTCATATGAAATTGGCGGTTTGATGAACCGCTCTCATATTCATATGCCTGAGTATGATTTTCCTGCAAAACATTTGCGTTAGTGCGACTCAGGTGAGTCCCCTGTCTGTATGAAGCCTTTGGACCGTATGAAGCCTTTGGTCTGAGGTTTGTCTTCTTCACGTGAGGTGTCATGATGACATTCACATGAAGGCTTTCCAGACACCTTTTCGGAACCCAGATCTTCTTCATAGGCGGTCCATTCCTGCAGTTAGTACCAATGTACCTGGCAAACACTTCACCATTCTGATTCTTAAATAGTATATAGTTTGCATCAAAGGATTCATCAATGATAACGGGGTTAGCACAAGTGAAGCCAGATAGATTGGATGGATCTGCTGAAGGTTCCTTTGCAGCAACCCACATGGTTTTGGGGTACTGCTCAGGTTTCCAGTAAGAGCCATCTGCATTCATTTTCCTTACGAACCCTACACCCTCTTTCCTAGGGTTTTGGTTCAGAATCTGCTTTTTCAGGACATCACATAGCGTCTGATGCCCTTTAATACTTTTGTACATCCCTGTTTCAAGCAATGTCTTCAACCTAGCATTCTCATCAGCAATAGCGGTGATATCCTCAGTAGAGGGGTTAGTTACCACATTAACAGTTGAAGATATTGCAACAGCAGTAGCAGTAGAACATTCAGCAACAGAAGTAGCATTATCACACTCAATGCATTTAAGGCATGGTGGTTCAAATCCTTCCTGAGTGGGACTGATCTGTTTGGCGTGAAGTGACTGGTTTTCCGTTTGAAGATCTTCATGAACCTCTCTCAATTTCTCAAGATCTTGCTTTCTTTGAAGATAATCATAGGAAAGCTTTTCATGAGTTGTTGAGAGAGTTTCATGACGACTTTCAAGTTCCTGATACTTAACATGAAGATTTTTTATGTCTTCAATTAAGGATTCAGATCAAGTCATTTTAGCACCTAACAGATCATCGCTTCTGTCTAACAGTTTTTGAATATGTTCCATAGCTTTCTGTTGTTCAGTTGCAATTTTAGCAAGTGTTTTGTAGCTAGGTTTTGAACCACAATCAGAGTCATCGTCACTAGATGTTTGATAGTGAGTAGTGCGTGTGTTTACCTTGGCACCGCGTGCCATGAAGCAGTAGGTAGAAGCGGAGTAGTCCTTGTCATTTGCATCGATGTCGGTGATGAAGTCATTGTCTTCAGTGTTGAAGATGGACTTGGCAACGTATGCTGTAGCCAGACTTGCGACGCCTGAGTCAGATTCCTCCTCAGACTCCACCTCCGCCTCCTCAGAAGCAGACTCCTTCTCTGAATCCATTTCCTTGCCAACAAACACACGTGCCTTGCCAGATGAGCTCTTCTTGTGTGATGAAGACTTTGAGGAAGACTTGGAAGAAGACTTTGAGTATTTCTTCTTCTTCTTCTTGTCGTCAGAGTCATATTCCTTGCTCTTCTTCTTATTTTTGTTCTCATTGTCCCACTGTGGACACTCAGAGATGAAGTGGCCAAGTTTCTTGCACTTGTGACATGTTTTCTTCTTGTAGTCATGAGCTGGAGCTTCATCATTCCTTGAACTTGATCGGGAAGACTTTTTGAAGCCTTTCTTCTTGGTGAATTTTTGGAACTTCTTGACAAGCATAGCAAGTTCCCTTCCAATGTCTTCAGGGTCATCAGAACTGCTTTCAGATTCTTCTTCAGATGAGGAGACAGCTTTTGCCTTCAAGGCACGGGTTCGCCCATAGTTTGGACCGTAGATCTCTCTTTTCTCCAAAAGCTGAAACTCATGTGTGTTGAGCCTCTCAAGTATGTCAGACGGATCGAGTGTCTTGAAATCAGGACGTTCTTGAATCATCAGGGCCAGGATGTCAAACGAACTATCAAGTGATCTCAGCAGCGTCTTGACGACTTCGTGTTTGGTAATCTCAGTGGCGCCGAGGGCTTGAAGCTCATTTGTGATGTTAGTGAGTCGGTCAAATGTGTGCTGGACATTCTCATTGTCATTTCGCTTGAAGCGGTTGAAGAGGTTGCGAAGGACACTAATTCTCTGATCTCTCTGGGTTGAGATGCCTTCATTGACCTTGGAGAGTCAGTCCCAGACCAGCTTGGATGTCTTCAAAGCACTCACACGGCCATACTGTCCTTTGGTCAGATGACCACAGATGATATTCTTGGCAGTAGAGTCCAGTTGAACGAATTTCTTGACATCAGCAGCATTGACACCTTCTCCAGCCTTGGGAACACCGTTCTCGATGACATACCATAGGTCGACGTCAATGGCTTCAAGATGCATACGCATCTTATTCTTCCAGTAGGGATATTCAGTTCCATCGAAGACGGGGCACGCAGCGGAGACTTTAATTATCCCTGCAATCGACATAGCTAAAACTCCAGGTGGTTAAACCGAATCACACAGAACAAGGGAGCACCTTGCTCTGATACCAATTTAAAGTGCGTTATATCGACTAGAGGGGGGGTGAATAGGTGATTTTTATGAAAGTCTTCAGAACATGGGAGTTTTGAAGACAAACGATAAAATTAAACCTATTACCATGCAGCGGAAGGTAGGCTACACTAGGCAAACCATAGTCAAGTATTCAATGAAGTGAAAGCACAAAGACTAATAGCAGCTAGGTAGTAAGGATCAGGTAGGAAGATGTTGTGAAGCCAAAAAGAACATGCAGTCACTCAGTGAAGACAAATGATAGAGCAAACATACAATGACTTCACAAGGAGTGACAGTAAGTAAAGTGAAGTGAAGATGAAACCAGTGACTCGTTGAAGACAATGATTTGTTGGACCAGTTCCAGTTGTTGTGACAACTGTACGTCTAGTTGGAGCGGCTAGGTATTTAAACCTTAGGACACACAGTCCCGGACACCCAGTCCTGAACACGCAGCTCAGGATACCCAGTCCTCACCGTATTCTCCTTGAGCTAAGGTCACATAGACCTCACCCAATCACTCTGGTAAGTCTTCAAGGTAGACTCCCAAACCTTCACACACTTCGTTCACTGGCAATCCACAATGTCTCTTGGATGCTCAGAACGCGACGCCTAACCGGCTGGAGGATGCACAGTCCTCAAGTGTAATAAGTCTTCAGATCACACAGACAAGAAGACTTAAGTGATGCCCAATTCTCTCTGGCTCTGGTGGTTAGGGCTTTATCCTCACAGGGAATTCTCTCTCAAAGGCTTCGAGGTGGGTTGCTCTCAAACGACAAAAGCCGTACTTTCAATCTGAGCAGCCAACCGTCTATGGTTGTAGGGGGTGGGCTATTTATAGCCACTTGGCAACCCGACCTGATTTGTCCGAAATGACCCTGGGTCACTAAGGAACTGACACGTGTCCCAACGGTCAGATTTCAAACTCACACGGCAACTTTACTTGGGCTACAAGCAAAGCTGACTTGTCCGACTCTGGACAAGATTCGCTCTCATAGTCTTCACTCGAAGACATAGGTTTTTGGTTTAGGCATCACTTCAGTCATTCTGACTGGTTCTCTTGGACCCCACTTAACAGTACGGTGGTTCCTATGACTCAACACAAAAGAAAAAGAACTACGAAAGATCTAAGTCTTCGAGCTCCATAGGCTTCATATCGTGTCTTCTCTTGTCATAGTCTTCAATGTGAATATCTTCATATACCACCTTTGACTTCAATGTCTTCATAAAGTTTTAGGGGTCATCTCTGGTAGTAAAACCGAATCAATGAGGGACTTCTACCTGTGTTATCCTGCAATTCTCACAAACACATTAGTCCCTCAACTAGGTTTGTCGTCAGTATTCCAAAACCAACTAGGGGTGGCACTAGATGCACTTACACTTCATGCTTGTCACTTTGGGCCCGAGTGCCATGGTTTCAGATCTGAACCGTTTATGAATTCATCATTATATCCATGTTTTAGATCCGATCTTGCAAGTTATAGTAACCTACTACGGTTATGATCCCACAACCCCGGAGTGACAACAACCGGGCCCACTCCCGGTGATGACCGTAGTTTGAGGAGTTCATGGATTCACTATGTGTTAATGCTTTGTTCCGGTTCTCTATTAAAAGGAGGCCTTAATATCCCTTAGTTTCCAATATGGACCCCGCTGCCACGGGAGGGTAGGACAAAAGATGTCATGCAAGTTCTTTTAATAAAGCATGTATGACTATTTACAGAATACATGCCTACATTATATCGATGAACAGGAGCTAGTGCCGTATCGCCCTAGGTTATAATTGTCTCATGATGAATATCATCCAACAAGTCACCGATCCAATGCCTACGAATTTATCCTTACTATTTCTGCTAAGTTACTACTGCCGTCATCACTGTTACACTTGTTACAAACTACTGCTATCAATGTTACAGTTACCGTTGCTACTGTCACTACTATCAATACTATCAAACTACTTTGCTACTGATCACTTTGCTACTGATAATTAATCTCCAGGTGTGGTTGAATTGACAACTCAGGTGCTAATACCTTCAAATATTCTTTGGCTCCCCTTGTGTCGAATCCATAAATTTGGGTTGAATACTCTACCGTCGAAAACTATTGCGATCCCCTATACTTGTGGGTTATCAAGAATTTTTTCTAGCGTCGTTGCCGGGGAGCATAGCTATATTTGTCGAGTCACTTGGGATTATTATCGTATTATCACTATGAAGAATCTGAAGGATCCAAAGACTAAGATTTATCCCTCTAAGACAAGGGCAGGTAAGGAACTGCCATCCAGCTCCGCTTTTGATTCACCTTCTGTTATGAGTAAACTTGTAACACCACCACATGCTATTAATTCTGATATGTCGCAAGTTATTGATGATGATAACTCTACTATGAATGATGCTTATGATGATGCTAGTACCTTGTTCGATAATGATAATGTTGATATGTCGCAAGCAAATCTTTCGATATTTGGCTCATACCCCAAACTTTGGCTTATGGTACCCAAGAGGAGCAAACTTCAACCTTGTGGGCTTTTTGGACTCGGATTGGGCGGGAGACAAAGTGGATAGGAAGTCAACTGACGGAGGGTGCCAATTTCTTGGTTGCTCTTTGGTGAGTTGGTCTTCTAAGAAGCGAAGTTGTGTGTCTCTCTCGTCCACCAAACTGGAGTATGTGGCCGCCGGTAGTTGTTGTGCTCAACTTCTATGGATGAGGCAAACTTTAAAGGATTACAGTGTCATTTGTGACAAAGTGCCTCTTTGGTGTGACAATGAAAGTGCCATCAAGATTTCTCTCAACCCAGTGCAACACTTCACGACGAAGCATATAGAGATTCAGTATCACTTCATCCGGGATCACATTAGGCGAGGGGAGATCAAGCTCAACTATGTCAACACTCATGATAACCTTGCAGATATCTTCACAAAGCCCTTGGATGAAGCAAGATTTCGCGAGTTAAGGCATGAGCTAAATATCATTGATTCGAGCAATGTGGCTTGAACCCTTGCAGACCCCACCATACTCATCATGTTGTCTTGGATAGGTGTAGGCATGGACATAGAGGAGTGTTGTTCTCTCTATGAACTCTCCCTCCCCCCATTATGCATAAATTGATCAAGTCTTTCACGTTAGCCATTTTTGATGGTACTTTTGCTTCAAAGATGAGTTTCGTTCGTGGGCCCAAGGTTGAAATCTTCGTGGTGCCATACCACTTGACTCAAAAATAGGTGGCCTCGGTCACCGCCCTCTCTTTGAGAGTTGTGTCTTTCTTGTCCTCTCGTGGGTGTTTTTCTGGCTTGTTGTTTGCTCCTTCTCCTCGTCGTTCCTTTTTTATTTTTGGTGTCTAGTCCTTGAGTACTTGGCTGAGCGGTACTACCGCTGGAAGCGTGCGGTACTACCACTGATTGACATTAAGCGGTACTACCGCCCTCCCCAGTGGTACTACCACTGCGGGGCGGGACTGGGAGGGGTTATGTCGGGAAGGGGGGTTTCTTTCTCCCCTACACCCATTCGCTCACCTCTCTCAGCCCCCTTCGTGCTTCAGTGTCGCTCTCGCCGCGAGAGGGCTCTGGCGGGCCGCCGTCTCCGGGCCGTCCCTCTCCATTTCCTTCGGTGGAATCGATCCACACCCTGTCCTCTTGCCATGGATGGTGGTATTGCCCCTGTTCCTCTTCTCTTTGTGTCTAGGTTTCAGATCTTGTCTTTAGGGGCAATAGTTATTGCATTTCTCAATTTTTGGCTCAATCAAGGCTTGAGTAGGTTGGAGAAGGCATCTAAACTGTTTGGATTCATATTTGGTAGGATTATTTTTGAATTTGGCATCTCGGTAGTGCCGGATTTGGCCACAATAGTAGCGAACCGTCGTTCCCCCGCCTGGAGCGGTACTACCGCTCTCCTAGAGCAGTACTATCGCTCGGGCGGTACTACCGCTTCCAGATCGCGGTACTACCGCTAGATGCCCAATTCCACTGTACTCATACCAAATATCGATCCATGTTGCTTTTTCTGGTGGCTTATGCTCGTTCTTTCATGTTGTTTCTTGTGTCCGTGTGTTTGGTTCTAGGTGATGGCCCTTCTGAGCAACATGTCCGCCATGTCAACCTGAGGCGTTCTACTTTAAAGCGCTATCGCACCTCTGAGATAACGGCTGCCTCTTCAAGTGTTCCTCCTTCAAGTGTTCCGCCAACTTCGTCTCAGCAGCATACCAAGAGTACATCGAAGAAGCCCAAGTCGAAGCCCAAGTCCATAACTGAGATGACTGCCAAGGAGTTATGGGAGAAGCATCGGCGCGATCCCTATGAACAAGATCAAGAGCCCAATCTGGTCAACCATCCTTTCTGGAACCGTTTTTAGTGGGCAATCTACTTTGATGTGATCAAAGCAAGGAAGAATCTCTATGTTGATGTTCGCACCATCGACACTGACTATATGGAGAAGGATCATGCCTACTTTGGCGAAGCCCTACAGATGTGTACTCAGCTAAACATTCTCGGGATCATGAAGTTCGACAAGGACTTTGATGAAGATTTGGTGGCCCATTTTTATGCCACCGTCCATCTTGGAACGCATGAGGAAAGAACTCTCACTTGGATGACCAATGGCAAGATTCTATTTGTCAAATGGAAGGCATTCATGGAGTTACTTCGGATTGAAGATTAAGGACTTGAGAACCCAGTTGGCTTTCGCCCTCACCGCAATGCAGCTTCCACTCACAAGCAATCTCTCTGGCCCTACGGTACTTTGAAGATTCACCCCGAGACTCGGAAGGAGACCTATGAGCTGCCTGCCTTTCTGGACATACTTCATCGCATCTCTAGAGAGACTCTCTTCCCTCGCATTGGGAACTTGGATATGGTTCACTCCTTTCTCATGGACATGCTTCTTTTCTGCCAGCATGAGAAGGAAGAAAGCACTAGAGAATCCTTAGATATCTCTCCTGTCATGTGGTCTAAGCTTGTCACCGCTATCTCTGAGTGCAAGTGCCCCATCTATGCGCCTTTTATCATGTTGCTTATTGAGAAGGCTTGGATGCACACTTATCCTAATATTGTGTTGGAGACTGGTGAGTTGATCCCTCTTGAGATCAAGTGTCTATGGAAGAAGGAGAACTGGGGCACATCGTTTCCATGGTCTGGGATTCCATTTGGAGCTGCTGACGTTGAGATAGAGGCTGATGCTGCTGCTGATGATGATTATGAGCCCTCTGGAGCAGAGCCCTCATGGGCAAAGGAGCTCAAGCGCAAAATGAAGAAAATTTTCTGCATGGAGTCCCATGGTCAGTATATGGCTCATGTGTCTGAGAAGAAGGCCAAGAGCCGTCACAAGGAGCTCATGCGTCAGTTAGGTTCCACAGTTGCCAGCAGATCTGAGGGCAAGATCACAGATGAGGAGGAGTGGGTTCAGCAGCACTGCCCATGGACAGACTCAGACACCGAGCAGCCTCCTGCCGATGACGGAGGAGCAAACAATCACGCGGGGATGTGATGCTGGAGTTCTTCAGTTCTGCTATCACCTATGGCCGTAGTAGCACTCTTTGCCCTTTTGGTGTCTCGATGCCAAAGGGGGAGAGAGTTTAGGGATTTATCATTGTCGAGTTGCAAGTGTCTTATTTGCCTGGTCTTCTCTCTCTCTCGCAAACTCTCTTTTCTCGTTAGTTGCTTTGGTTCGGTTTGTGATCGTTAGACGTGATACCCTATCATATGGTGTGAGACATATGCTACCTTATTATTATCTTTGTATGTCGAGTGCTTTAGTAGTTTGTGAGATCATTATTATCACTTATGTCTACCTTGCTCACTTGCCTCTCTATTGCATCCTAGCTCATATATGTCTTATCTTTGATGCAAATGTTGTCAGACTATAAAATATAGGGGGAGTGTTGATCCTAATGTGTGTACTTTGCAATCCAAAGGCATCTTTAATTTAGTGCACACATCTAGGGTGAGCCCGTCTATATATTGTAGTCTTGGGATTCGCTTACTCTCATGTCATTACTTTGTGCAAATCCCGTGTTGTCATCAATCCACCAAAAAGGGGGAGATTGTTAGGGCATGTCTCTCTCTAAGTAGTTTTGGTGATTGATGACAATGCTTTTGCGGACTAATCGTGTGCATTGAGTATTCAGCGATTCATTCACTGGCACAAGACGATTCCTTCCCCTCGGAGCTTTATGTGAAGATGGTGTAGTCTCTTTCGTTTTGGGTTGGTGGACTTGAGTCATAGGAGACACAGTACTATCAAGAGTGGGTCCGCATTGGAAAGGCTAGGCCGGAATCGGCACATACACGTCTTTGTTGCACCCCCAGCTCCTTTCCTCACCTTGGAGGTTGCTATTTTAACAGAAATGGGAACCGCTGCCAGAGCGGTAGTACCGCCCATGGTCCTCAAGCGGCAGTACCGCTGCCTAACAGCGGTAGTACCGCTTCAGGGCATCGGCGGCAGTACCGCACTGGTTTGGCAACAATACCATCTCGATCGAGGATGCATTTTCTCATGTCGGGTTGTGCGACACTAGAAGAAATGGTAGTACCGCCCACGAGCGGCAGTACGCACTACAAAAAAAATACACTTCCGCGATGATACGTCTTTGTCATAGTAGGTCACGTTTTCTGTCATGCATGTACATCCATGACGATTTTATGATAGAATTAAGATAGTCATACCTGTGCTGTCGTAGAACTATTCCATGACATTACCAAAATTATCATCATGGAAGTGTCCACTTCTGATACGTCTCTGTCGTATCTATAATTTTTGATTATTCCATGCCAATATTCTACAACTTTTACACACTTTTGGCAACTTTTATACTATTTTTCGGACTAACATATTGATCTAGTGCCGAGTGCTAGCTCCTGTTTGTTGCATGTTTTTTGTTTCGCAGAAAATCCATATCAAACGGAGTCCAAACGGGATAAAAATTGACGGAGATTTTTTTTTTGGAATATATGTGATTTTTGGGAAGAAGAATCAACACGAGACGATGCCCGAGGGGGCCATGAGGCAGGGGGCACGCCCTAGGGGGTCAGGCGCGCCCTGGGCCCTCGTGGCCACCTGTAAGGCGGTTGGTGCCCTTCTTTCGCCGCAATAAAGCTAATATGCGGGTAAAAAACGTGTCCAAATTTCAGCCCAGTCAGAGTTACGGATCTCTAGGAATTTAAGAAATGGTGAGAGGGCAGAATCAGGAGCGCAGAAACAGAGAGAGACAGAGAGACATGTCCAATCTCGGCTCGCCCCTCCGCCGCCATGGATGCCATGGACTATAGAGGAAACCCTTCTCCCATCTAGGGAGATGTTCAATAAATAATAAGAAGAAGGAGGGCTCTCTCCACCTCTCTCCCGGTGGCACCAGAACGCCGTCGGGGCCAGCGTGTGACGGCGATCTACAACAACACCTCCGTCATCTTCAGCAACATCTTCATCACCTTCCCCCATCTATGTACAGCGGTCCACTCTCCCGCAACCCGTTGTACCCTCTACTTGAAATGGTGCTTTATGCTTCATATTATTATCCAATGATGTGTTGCCATCCTATGATGTCTGACTAGATTTTCGTTGTCCTATCGGTAATTGGTGAATTGGTATGATTGGTTTAATTTGTTTGTGGTTATGTTGCTATCCTTTGGTGCCCATCATATGAGCGTGTGTGTGGATCACACCATAGGGTTAGTTGTATGTTGATAGGACTATGTATTGGAGGGCAAGAGTGACAGAAGCTTCAACCTAGCATAGAAATTGATGCATACGCGATTGAAGGGGGACCAATATATCTTAATACTATGGTTGGGTTTTACCTTAATGAATGTTACTAGTTGCGGATGCTTGCTAATAGTTCCAATCATAAGTGCATAGAATTCCAAGTCAGGGATGACATGCTAGCAGTGGCCTTTCCCACATAAAACTTGCTATCAATCTAGTAAAGTAGTCAATTGCTTAGGGACAATTTCGCAACTCCTACCACCACTTTTACACACTTGCTATACTACATTTATTGCTTCTTTACTTAAAACAGCCCCTAGTTTTTATTTACGTGCTCTTTATATTCCTGCAAACCTATCCCGTTGCACCTACAAAGTACTTCTAGTTTTATACTTGTTCTAGGTAAAGCGAACGTCAAGCATGCGTAGAGTTGTATCGGTGGTCGATAAAACTTGAGGGAATATTTATTCTACTTTTAGCTCCTCGTTGGGTTCGACACTCTTACTTATCAAAAGAGGCTACAATTGATCCCCTATACTTGTGGGTTATCAAGACCTTTTTCTGGCACCGTTGCCGGGGAGCAATAGCGTGGGGTGAATATTCTCGTGTGTGCTTGTTTGCTTTATCCCTAAGTAGTTTTTATTTTGTGCTCTTGTTTTCTATCTTTAGTTATGGGTAGGAAACGCAAAATACCAAAAGTTAGTTGTACCTACTACACCAATAGTTGAAGAACCACTCAAAATCTATCACACTCCTGAAGCTTTTTACTTGGATCATCTTCGATCCCTATGTGCTCGTGCTGAAACCCCAACTAGCTTAGTTGAGGGCAAATCTTTAGATGAGCATGCTTGTTATGTGCGACACCACATATCTAAAAAAGGGAAACTTTTACTGTATCAAATTCATCGTTTGCAGTGCTATGCTTGGAATTTATGTGAAATATATGATTGTACTTGTTGTTCTAAAGACCCTAAGAAACACCTTCCTTACCAATGTGGGTTTAGTGATAATGGAATCGTATCTTCGTATACTAAGGGTGTTTATAATTACTACGATGTTCAAAAAATTGAAGAATTTGTTGCTTTTAGGGGTACTTGTGAAATTGCTTCTTTTATTGAAGAGTGTGATGCTACTCTCTACAAATCTGAAAATTTGGCCATACTTAAATATTGCTATGATAATTAGGCTTCTAATCCTTATAGTAAACCATATATTGAGGACTCCTCCGCTGTCCAAGAAGAGACTAATATTTTGCAGGAGTCTATAGAAGAAGAAATTAATGACATTGTGAGCTCATTGGATGAAAAAGATGAGGAGGAGAGCGATGAACAAAAGGAGGAAGAGTGGATTGATCACCCATTTCCACCTTCTAATGAGAGTAACTCTTCAACTCATACATTGTTTAATTTCAATTCGTGCTTACCGAAGGATGAATGCTATGATGATTGTTATGATCCCGTTGATTCTTTTGATATATCCCTTTTTGATGATGCTTGTTATGCTTGTGGCCAAGATGCCAATATGAATTATGCTTATGGAGATGAACTTGCTATAGTTCCTTATGTTAAACATGAAATTGTTGCTGTTGCACCCATGCATGATAGTCCTATTATCTTTTTGAATTCTCCTAACTACACTATATCGGAGAAGTTAGCCCGAATTAAGGATTATATTGATGGGTTGCCATTTACCGTAGCACATGATAATTTTGATGACTATAATATGCATGTGCTTGCTGCTCCTACTTGCAATTATTATGAGAGAGTAACTACATCTCCGCCTCTCCATGTTTCCCACACGATAAAATTGCAAGAAACTGTTTATACTATGCATTGGCCTTTACTATGTGTGCATGAATTGTTATTGTTCTTTTATGACATGCCGATGCATAGGAAGAGAGTTAGACTTCGTTGTTGCATGATATATGTTACTTTGTGCTCACTACTAAATCACAAATCATTGTTAATTAAAATTGGCTTTGATATACCTTGGGATCCGGGTGGATCCATTACTTGAGCACTATATGCCCAGCTTAATGGATTTAAAGAAAACGCTGCCAGGGAGACAACCCGGAAGTTTTAGAGAGTCATTTGTTTCAGTTCTATGCTTTTATAAATTAAAAAAACAAGAATAATGTGCCAAGATTTTCCTTTAGGATGTTTACATTGCTTGTTGGTTTGTGCAGTGCAAGAAAGAAACTTTGGCTGTAGTGCGTTATTTTACATTTTTTACTCGAACCTCAAACGGTTCTGAAACTTTTTGGAATGTCTTTCTATACAATTTTTTTTATTTTTCCTAATTTGTTCCGAATTTTTGGAGTAGCAGAAGTATGGTGAATATTCAGATTACTACAGATTGTCCTGTTTAAGACAGATTCTGTTTTTGATGCATAGTTTGCTTGTTTTGATGAAACTATCGATTTCTATCAGTGGATTAAGCCATGGAAAAGTTATATTACAGTACCTACAATGCAAAAAAATATATGAATTGGTTTGCAACAGTACTTAGAGTAGTGATTTGCTTTGTTATACTAACGGATCTTACCGAGCTTTTTGTTGAGTTTTGTGTGGATGAAGTGTTCGAAGATCGAGGAGGTCTCGATGTGATTAGAAGGAGGAGAGGCAAGAGCTCAAGCTTGGGGATGCCCAAGGCACCCCAAGTAAATATTCAAGGAGACTCAAGCGTCTAAGCTTGGGGATGCCCCGGGAGGCATCCCATCTTTCTTCAACAAGTATCAGTATGCTTTCAGATTCGTTTCGTTCATGTGAAATGTGCAAATCTCGGAGCGTCTTTTGCATTTAGTTTTAAATTTTCTTTTATGCACCATTGTCGGTGTCAAAACCGGCGGATCTCGGGTAGGGGGTCCCGAACTTTGCGTTTAAGGCGGATGGTAACAGGAGGTAGGGGACACGATGTTTTACCCAGGTTCGGGCCCTCTTGCTGGAGGTAAAACCCTACATCCTGCTTGATTTATTCTTAATAATATGAGTAGTACAAGAGTTGATCTACCACGAGATCGGAGAGGGTAAACCCTAGAAGCTAGCCTATGGTATGATTGTATGTTGTCCTACGGACTAAAACCCTCCGGTTTATATAGACACCGGAGGAGGCTAGGGTTACATAAGGTCGGTTACAAAGGAGGAGGTATGCATATCAGTATTGCCTAGCTTGCCTTCCACGCCAAGTAGAGTCCCATCCGGACACGGGACGAAGTCTTCAATCTCGTATCTTCATAGTCCAACAGTCCGGCCAAAGGATATAGTCCGGCTGTCCGGAGACCCCCTAATCCATGACTCCATCAGTAGCCCCTGAACCAGGCTTCAATGACGATGAGTCCGACGCGTAGTGTTCTCTTCAGCATTGCAAGGCGGGTTCCTCCTCCGAATACACCACAGAAGAGTTTGAATACAAGGATAGTGTCCGACCCTGCAAAATAAGTTCCACATACCACCATAGAGAGAATAATATTTCCACAAATCTAATCTGCTGACACGTTTTGGCAGCACGACATCACGCCATGGCTCGGTAATTATTCGAACCGTTTTTCTTTAACCATCCCCGCACATAACGCGAGGCTGTTTCTTGACACGTCTTGTCAAAGCAGAGATCGTGTTCCCCTTATTACGGGATTCCCATAAATACGGGCGTGGGTAACATAATCGCGCCACCAATTACGGCGCTTGGGGGATAAGCGAGTTTTACCAGGCTGGTGGGGGGTGCACAGTTTCGTCCGCCCTTATAAAGGGATAAGGTTTCACCTTTTTCTACCCACGCCTTCTTCCTCCTTGCTCATCCATTTTCGCGCACTCGAGCTCCAACGCCCAAGTCCACATCCTTCTCCTCAACTCTCTCCAAACATGTCCGGAGCGGGAGGCAAGTGGATGGCCTCCTCCGTCATGGAGGGACACATCAAAAAGCTACGTGGAGCCGGATACTTAGCCGCGGATATCGCGCACCGGCTGCCAGCCGTGGGGCAGGTCGTCCCTACCCCGGAACCTCACGAAAGGGTGGTTTTCCTCCCCCACTTCGTCCGCGGACTGGGGTTTCCCCTCCATCCACTCATCCGCGGCCTCATGTTCTATTATGGGCTGGACTTTCATGATCTGGCCCCGAATTTCATCCTCAACATCTTGGCGTTCATCGTCGTGTGCGAGGCTTTCCTCCGCATCCGGCCCCACTTCGGCCTGTGGCTGAAGACCTTCAATATCAAGCCAAAGGTGGTTGGCGACCAACAAGCGGAATGCGGCGAAGCCATGGTGGGCAAAATGCCCAACATTATATGGCTCGAGGGCTCCTTCGTGGTGACCATAAAGGGGTGGCAATCGGGGTGGTTCTACATCACCGAGCCGCGCGACACCAACTGGGTGGCGGCCCCCGAGTTTTGATCTGGAATCCCCACGCGGCTCACTTCCTGGAAGGAGAAGGGCCTGTCCTGGGGTTCATCGGTGGAGCTGGACGGACTCCAGAAGTGTATCCGGAACATGATAAGCAAGAAACTTAAGCTTGTCAACATAGTCCAGGTCATGCTCTTCTGCTGGATCCTCCTGTGTCAACAACGGGATTTCAACTTATGGGAGTTCGACCCGGCCCAGCACCAGACTCTACACAAGCTCTTCGACACGACGCATAAGGACGTCTGGAGGGTGCTGTTCAAGGGCGCCGAGGTCCCTCCTTCTCTTACCGAGGACCGCGGGCTAAGTGCGAAGCACCCTACGAATTCGGTAAGTTCTGTACATCTGGTAGGATATTTATTTCCCATAGCTTAACCATGTGCGGGGTCTGAGCTCCCATGCCTTTGACAAGACTGGGTGGAGACATCGGAGCAGATTAACTGTCCGGCCCCTCTGCCCAAAGACCCTGCGGACGCTCTCCTGATGCAGATGCGGACTCCGGCTCCTTATGAGGTGTCAGAGAAGACCAAGAAGAAGGCCAAGGGAACCCGAAAGAGTTCCCGGCGCCAGGTGGTATTGGACTTATCGTCCGATAACACCGAGACGCACTCCTCCCGTGAAAACGAGGAGAAGGAAGATGAAGATTCTCCCCCTCCATCTGGGGGAGACAAGAAAAGGAGGGCCGCCCCAACCGGGGAGGCCGAAGGGTCCAAGAAGGGAAGGACTCTCCTTCCGGACTGCTCCACCACCGCCGCCGACGGTGAACACGAGTGGCTTCTTAGGGCCAAGCCCCTGGAGAAGTCTTAAGTATTCGGATACCAGAGTAACTCATAGCATACTTTTGTTGCACTGCTTCTCCTAACGTCGAATATGATTATGCAGTCCGCCCCAAGCCCGTATCGACGTATTATCGTCGGACGGTTCCTTGGACTCGTCGGACATGAATAGTGATACACTTCCAACCTCCTCCTCTCCTTGCCCTACGGACAATGCCGAGGTGTTGTCTCAAGGGGCACCGAGCCGGGGGAGACAGTCCCGGAGGCGCCTCAAGGCGACCTTCCGGACTCCAGGAGCAAAGGGAACAAGGCTCCCAGGGGCTCCAAGTTGGGCCCTCAGCCGGACACCGCGCCGGAACCTCCAGTGGTTCCGGACTCGAGCAGGCGGCCCTCTTCCAAGAGGGGCAAGCCGTCCGTGCTAGTGACTTCTGTCCAACCAGAGGCACCGGACGAACTGCTGGGAGCGCTTCGCGGCGCTTCCATAAATGAAGAGCACCACAGTATTATGAGTGCGGTGATCAAGAAGGTTCAGTCCGCCAAGAGCGGATTGACTGAAGCCTGTGCCAGCCTTCTAACAGGCTTTGAGGTAAGTATATAAAATATAAGAAAAATATTACCGCATAGAAAGTAGCCCCTGATGCTCTATTTGGTGTTCACAAAGAAAAGCCGAATAGAGGATCAAATAATATCTGCAGGAGTCTAATATAAGTATGTCTATATGGGTATGCAGGCTTCGCTGCTGACCTCTGCCGCACTGACTACGAAGGTCGCCGCACTGAAGCAGAACCTCGAGCGGTCCGACGAAGAGCTCGGCCTTGCCAAGAGGCAGCTCGAGGAGAACAAAGGTAAGTAATGCCTTGTCCATATATATATAAGATGTGGTTGCGAAATGACAGGATCATCATGGATGTGTCAGGGGCCACGACCGAAGTGGCGACCCTGAAGCAAGCGCTGTCCGAGGCCGAAAACAAAGCGGCCAAGGAGCGCACCGAGCGGGAAAAACAAGAGGCATGGGTGGGCGAGGTGCAGCAAGAGCTCCAGGCTCTCGTGAAGAAGCACGAGGCTTTGGAGATTACCTCGAAGACGCAAGAGTCCGAGCTTGTCGCGGCCCTCGAGAGCACAAAGCATGCCAAGGCCGAAGCCTAAAAGGCCCTCTAGGAAATTGAGGCGATGAGGAAGATAGCGGCGGGTAAGGCATTCAATATGCAAAGCAAGCATGTGAAAGTAAATTACTTGTTACTTACCCGAGTCCAGAGCTCTCCAGGAGCATTCGCAGATTTGCCCCACAGCATGTCGGATGCCGCGAAATATTACCAGGCCGGGGAGGGAAGCTCGACGGAGAAGTTGTTCTGGTCTCAGTATACTGGGACCGAACACCCGATGCCTATGAGCGACCTGCTGAAGCAACTGGTCGAGCTGCACAAGGTGGCCAAGCAGGCCATGAGGGGCCTTATAATCCGGATGTGGCCTGGCGACTCCCTTCCCAACAGCTACTTCGTCCTGGTGAGGCAGCTTGTAGATGCCTGCCCACGGATGGAGGTCATAAAGCGGTCCGTCTGCATCGAAGGTGCACGCCAAGCCTTTGCCCGTGCGAAGGTGCACTGGGCCAAGATGGACGCCGAGAAGCTGGTGAAGGAGGGGCCGCCGCAGGGCAAGGAGCATCGCCACCCCAAAATGTATTATGAGGGTGTTCTGAAGGGTGCCCGTCTTGTGGCGGACGAGTGTGCGAAGGATGTAATTTTTGAATGAACTTGCTCGTGTGATCCTGTACTATGAAAACTTGTTCATATGTGCTATGCAACGCTTGTTTGAATTTAAAATATTACCTTCTGTGTGACTGTTTATCAAATCTGAGAGATGGCCAATTGTCGGCTTCTTCCCCCATGCCACGAGTGCTGGGGTGTTTGGGATAAACCTGAGCACTCTTTTTCCCATTCTTGGGTCCTTCGAGGGAGGTGCTCAGCGCAACGAACAAGGCAATCGGACTATAATGCTTTATCACTCTCACTTAGCCATAGAAGTCTACAATTTTAAATTTTGGGGAAGCCCCTAGTATTTGGAAGGCCGAATTCGGGACGCTATACACGCCTTAAGCCGGATAAAGCCGACTCCTCGCTCTAAGCGGCATAAGTCTTTAGGGACTCGAGACCTCTCGAACAGCGACCAGCGCCTTATCATGACACTCAGTTTTAGCTTTCTCTACTGAGGTGCTTAGCCCAGATGAACCGGGGCACAATCGCAGTAGTTCTCCCAGTGCTACCTTAGCCGATATAGCAGAACGTAAGGTACCAAAACATGGGAGCCGGGCAAACCCAACTATTGACCCAAGACAAGATTCGGAGCTGATGCATATAATGCTATAAGTTCGGGGTGCTGCACTATCAAAAGTGTTCGGACTTCTCACGCCATATTATGGGGTACGCTTAAGCCACTGCCGTATTGGCCGTACCAGAGTGTACGATTGCTGAATGTCATGAATGAATATATATATATATATATATATAAGAATAGAGAATGCGATAATAGTCTAGTGCTATGCATTGTTTATTCAAAAAGGTGCGTCGAAGTAGAATGATACAAGTAGTGCGATAAGCAAAAAGTAGGACTATTTGACATGTCCCCTCCAAGGGCAAGCTGAGGAATGGTATTTAAAGCAGGTATTTCACTCGTTATCAGAGACCACCTGGGAATTCCTTGATGCGACGTAGCTTTCTGCCTCCTTGGTTGTTGTATCGTGTGTCCGGCAATCGTACTGCCGGACGGGGCTTCCAGAGATTAAAGTCATGAAGGAAAGAAAAATAACAGAGCGGGAAGCCCCTAGTGCGATTAAGCCGCGTCTTGGGGCGTGCCATAGTCGTGCCCCCCTCCCCTACTGTGCCCATGGTATTTTCAATGAGTAATTATGTACGCATGGCACGGATTTCGTTGGTTGGCTAGGACTGGGGTGGGGGCCACATTGCTATGCGAGCTCGGAACGTTCCAGGCGGTCTTGTTGCCGATTACTCCGGGCGCGCTTGAAGGTGTCCGGGTCCTTAATCGCCGAACTGGTGGATTGCCTTAAGAGGCTGCTTTGCGCTTCTGCTGTGAGGGCCGCAGTGTGCTCCTCCGTGCGGAGAGAGCGCTCTGTGTTTCCATTGACTGTGATGACCCCCCGAGGTCCTGGCATCTTGAGCTTGAGATATGCATAGTGCGGTACCGCGTTGAATCTCGCAAATGCGGTTCGCCCAAGCAGTGCATGATAGCCACTGCGGAATGGGACTATATCAAAGATTAACTCCTCGCTCTGGAAGTTATCCGGGGATCCGAATACCACTTCCAGTGTGACTGAGCCTGTGCAATGGTCCTCTACACCTGGTATGACGCCTTTGAAGGTTGTTTTTGTGGGTTTGATCCTTGGAGGGTCTATACCCATTTTGCGCACTGTGTCCTGATAAAGCAGGTTTAGGCTGCTGCCGCTGTCCATGAGGACTCGAGTGAGGTGAAATCCGTCGATGATTGGGTCTAGGGCCAGTGCGGTGAATCCGCCATGATGGATACTAGTGGGATGGTCCCTGCGATCGAAGCTGATTGGACAGGAGGACCATGGGTTGAACTTCGGGGCGACTGGCTACAACGCATATACATCCCTTAACGCGCACTTCCGCTCCCTCTTGGGGATGTGAGTTGTGTATATCATGTTCACCATCCGCACTTGTGGAGGGAACCTCTTCGGTCCTCCGGTGTTCGGCTGCCGGGGCTCCTGCTCGTCATTGCTATGTGACCCCTTATCTTTGTTTTCGACATTTAACTTGCCGGGTTGCTTGAACACCCAACATTCCTTGTTGGTGTGGTTAGCTGGCTTGTCGGGGGTGCCATGTATTTTGCACGAGCGATCGAGTATTCAGTCCAAACTGGACGGGTCCGGAGTGCTTCTTTTGAATGGCTTTTTCCGCTGACCGGGTTTAGAGCTTCTGAATCTGGCATTGACTGTCGTATCCTTGGTATTGTCATTGTTGATGCGGCGCTTGTGTGTGTTGCGACGTGACCTGCCATTGCCATCCTTGGTATCCGAAGTACCATGGTTCTTTGATATGTTATTGCTGC
Organism: Triticum urartu; assembly: GCF_003073215.2. Taxonomy (NCBI): domain Eukaryota; kingdom Viridiplantae; phylum Streptophyta; class Magnoliopsida; order Poales; family Poaceae; genus Triticum; species Triticum urartu. The sequence continues at coordinate 520,561,205 of NC_053023.1, forward strand.
GAGCCAGCCAGCTGTCTTCTCCCGCGCAAAAGTGGGTCATGAGTGTCGTGAGGGCTTCCATAGATTTCGGCTTTTCCTGCCCAAGGTGCCGGGCGAGCCACTCGTCACGGATGTTGTGCTTAAAAGCTGCTAGGGCCTCTGCATCCGGACAGTCGATGATTTGATTTTTCTTTGTCAGGAACCGTGTCCAGAATTTCCTAGCCGATTCCTCTGGCTGCTGAATTATGTGGCTCAAGTCATCGGCATCTGGTGGTCGCACATAAGTGCCCTGGAAGTTGGCGAGGAACGCGGCTTCCAGATCTTCCCAACAGCCAATGGATTCTGCTGGCAGGCTGTTGAGCCAATGCCGAGCTGGTCCTTTGAGTTCGAGTGGGAGGTATTTCATGGCATGTAGATCGTCACCGCAGGCCATGTGGATGTGCAGGAGGAAGTCCTCGATCCATACCGCAAGATCTGTTGTGCCGTCGTATGATTCGATATTTACGGGTTTGAAACCCTCCAGGATTTGGTGATTCATTACTTTGTCTGTGAAGCATAGGAGATGTGCAGCACCTCTGTACTGGGCTATATCGTGATGTAGCTCAAATGAGTCTTTTCCGCTGTGTTCGGCCCGACCGGATTTACTTTTACTGTATCCGGTGTGACGGTTATCATCTCGCATAGTGGCGTGCCCTCGTGATCCGTAGATCGATCTTGCGTGTTTTGCTTTGTCCTCCAATACGTCTCGCAGGTCTGGCATATTTCCCCATGCCTTGACATTTTTATTTGAGTAGCGTCGGGGTGCGGGCTGAACTTTTGGCTGAAATACCTCTCTGTCGCGGCCACGAGGTGGCCGATCAGCCTCGTCATACACTAGAGATGTAGGTTTTGGTGCTTCCTCCTCCAGTCGGGGTAGCAACCTGTGCTTTGGGTAACTCTTGGAGGGGCGTTCGAGTTTATATTCCTCAGCCGCAAGGACTTCAGTCCATCTGTCAGCTAGCAAAGCTTGATCAGCTTGAAGCTGCTGCTACTTTTTCTTAAGGCTATTTGCCGTGGCTATAAGTCGGCTCTTGAAGCGCTCTTGCTCGACGGGATCCTCCGGCACGGCAGGCTTGCCTCGTCTTTGGAGGGAGGCATGTAATTCTCATCCTCCGCCTCTCCATCTGCCGCTCTCTCGGGAGGGCTGGTGTCTCCATCCTCCTGCTCTAAATTTTGCTGGAGGGGATTGTTGTCGTCTTCGGCACTGTCCGGAGTGCTATTATCTCCTGTGCCGGTGTCACCGCTTTTTCTTTGGCGAGACTTAGAGCGGCGCCGCTGACGTCGGCGCTTGGGTTGCTTCTTGGAGGGGTCATCCTCCGCTGTCTCATCTCCATTGCCTTCTTTGGATGTGTCCACCATGTATACATCATATGATGAGGTGGTTGTCCAGTGCCCTGTGGGCAGTGGTTCCTCTTCGTCTCCCGCATCGTCGTCCATACCGTCGATGTCTTTGGAGTCGAAGTCGAGCATGTCGGTCAAATTGTCGATAGTGGCTGCTAAGTGGGTGGTGGGTGGGCGGCGAATTTCTTCGTCATCCGCATCCCAATCCTGCCGAACATAGTTCGGCCAGGGCTCTCCTGATAGGGAGAGAGACCTTAATGAGTTCAGTATGTCGCTGAAAGGCGAGTGCTGAAAGATATCCGCGGACGTGAACTCCATGATCGGCGCCCAGTCGGATTCGACAGGCACAGGCGCAGGCGGTTCAGAGTCCGTGGCCGGGGAAGAATCCGGTAGTTCAGCGTCACGGCTCCCGTGAAGGGTAAGGTCGATCCTTGGCTCGATCGCCGCTGAGAATACAGCCTCCGTGGCGGGGTCTATCCACCCGTCCATGGATGGCGCAATTGGCTCCGGATTGAGGGTCGGAGCGGTTGCCGGTGCGGTATCCTGAACACTGTCCGAGGGTAGAGCTAAATCATGCTCATCGTGACCGTGCGGCGCACTCGGCAAGGGCTCGAATCCGTCGAAGATCAAGTCTCTGCGGATGTTGAATGTGTAGTTTAGGCTTCCAAACCTGACCCGGTGGCCAGGGGCGTAACTCTCGATCTGCTCCAGATGGCCAAGCGAGTTGGCCTGCAGTGCGAAGCCGCCGAATACAAAAATCTGTCCAGGGAGAAAAGTCTCACCCTGGACTGCATCACTATCGATGATCGAAGGAGCCATCAAGCCTAACGGTGATGACACAGAGTAACTCTCAATGAAAGCACCAATGTCGGTGTCAAAACCGGCGGATCTCGGGTAGGGGGTCCCGAACTGTGTGTCTAAGGCGGATGGTAACAGGAGGCAGGGGACACGATGTTTTACCCAGGTTCGGGCCCTCTTGATGGAGGTAAAACCCTACGTCCTACTTGATTTATACTTGATAATATGAGTAGTACAAGAGTTGCTCTACCACGAGATCGGAGAGGCTAAACCCTAGAAGCTAGCCTATGGTATGATTGTATGTTGTCCTACGGACTAAAACCCTCCGGTTTATATAGACACCGGAGGAGGCTAGGGTTTCACAAGGTCGGTTACAAAGGAGGAGGTATGCATATCAGTATTGCCTAGCTTACCTTCCACGCCAAGTAGAGTCCCATCTGGACACGGGACGAAGTCTTCAATCTCGTATCTTCATAGTCCAACAGGCCGGCCAAAGGATATAGTCCGGCTGTCCGAAGACCCCCTAATCCAGGACTCCCTCAACCATGCTGGTGTGATATAGTCCATGGTTGATTTATAGAATGCTCTTTGCACTTCACTTATATCTTTTGAGTATGGCTTTAAAGAATTCTTCATGTGCTTCACTTATATCATTTGAAGTTTGGATTTCCTGTTTCTCTTCACATAGAAAACCGCCATTTGTAGAATGCTCTTTTGCTTCAATTATTTGTTAGAGCATGGGCATATCTTTTGTAGAAAGAACTAAAACTCTCTTGCTTCACTTATATCTATTTAGAGAGATGACAGAACTGGTCATTCACATGGTTAGTCATAAAATCCTACATAAAACTTGTAGATCACTGAATATGATATGTTTGATTCCTTGCAATAGTTTTGCGAAATAAAGAATGTGATATTAGAGTCATGCTAGTGGGTAGTTGTGGATTGTAGAAATACTTGTCTTGAAGTTTGTGATTCCTGTAGCATGCACGTATGGTGAACCGTTATGTGATGAAGTCAGAGCATGATTTATTTATTGATTGTCTTCCTTATGAGTGGCGGTCGGGGACGAGCGATGGTCTTTTCCTACCAATCTATCCCCCTAGGAGCATGCGCGTAGTACTTTGTTTCGATAGCTAATAGACTTTTGCAATAAGTATGTGAGTTTTTTATGACTAATGTTGAGTCCATGGATTATACGCACTCTCACCCTTCCATCCTTGCTAGCCTCTTCGGTATAGTGCATTACCTTTTCTCACCTTGAGAGTCGGTGCAAACTTCGCCGGCGCATCCAAACCCCGTGATATGATATGCTCTATCACACATAAGCCTCCTTATATCTTCCTCAAAACAGCCACCATACCTACCTATTATGGCATTTCCATAGCCATTCCGAGATATATTGCCATGCAACTTTCCACCGTTCCATTTATTATGACACGCTTCATCATTGTCATATTGCCTTGCATGATCATGTAGTTGACATCGTATTTGTGGCAAAGCCACTGCTCATAATTCTTTCATACATGTCACTCTTGATTCATTGCACATCCCGGTACACCGCCGGAGGCATTCATATAGAGTCATATTTTGTTCTAGTATCGAGTTGTAATTTTTGAGTTTAAATAAATAGAAGTGTGATGATCATCATTATTAGGGCATTGTCCCATGTGAGGAAATAAAAAAGAGAAAGGCCAAATAAAAAAAGAAGGCCCCAAAAAAGAGAGAAAAAGAGAGAAGGGGCAATGTTACTATACCGGTGCATTGCCCTTTCTCACCTCGAGAGTTGGTGCAAACTTCGCTGGTGCATCCAAACCCCGTGATACGATACTCTCTATCACACATAAGCCTCCTTATATCTTCCTCAAAACAGCCACCATACCTACCTATCATGGCATTTCCATAGCCATTCCGAGATATATTGCCATCCAACTTCCATCATCATATACATGACTTGAGCATTCATAGTCATATTGCTTTGCATGATCGTAAGATAGCTAGCATGATGTTTTCATGGCTTGTCCGGTTTTTGATGTCATTGCTACCCTAGATCATTGCACATCCCGGTACACCGTCGTAGGCATTCATATAGAGTCATATCTTTGTTCTAGTATTGAGTTGTAATATTGAGTTGAAAGTAAATAAAAGTGTGATGATCATCATTATTAGAACATTGTCCCATGTGAGGTTACAAAATAAAAGTGGCCAAAGAAGCCAAAAAAAGAGAGAGGCCAAAGAAGCCTACAAAAAAAGAAAAAAAGAAAAAAATGAGAGAAAATAGAGAAGCGACAATGTTACTATCCTTTTACCACACTTGTGCTTCAGAGTAGCACCATGTTCTTCATATAGAGTGTCTCTTGAGTTATCACTTTCATATACTAGTGGGAATTTTCATTATAGAACTTGGCTTGTAGATTCCAAAGATGGGCCTCCTCAAATGCCCTAGGTCTTCATGAGCAAGCAAGTTGGAAGCACACCCACTTAGTTTCAGTTTGAACTTGCATACACTTATATCTCTAGTGCATCCGTTGCATGGCAGTCCCTACTCCTCGCATTGACATCAATTGATGGGCATCTCCATAGCCCGTTGATTAGCCGCGTCGATGTGAGACTTTCTCCCCTTTTTGTCTTCTCCACACAACCTCCATCATCATATTCTATTCCACCTATAGTGCTATATCGATGGCTCACGCTCATGTATTGCGTGAAAGCTGAAAAGGTTTGAGAACGTCGAAAGTATGAAACAATTGCTTGGCTTGTCATCGGGGTTGTGCATGATTTGAATATTTTGTGTGGTGAAGATGGAGCATAGCCAGACCATATGATTTTGTAGGGATAAATTTCTTTGGCCATGTTATTTCGAAAAGACATGATTGCTTTATTAGTATGCTTGAAGTATTATTGTCTTAACGTCAAATGATAGACTATTGCTTTGAATCACTCGTGTCTTAATATTCATGCCATGATTAGATTACATGATCAAGATTATGCTAGGTAGCATTCCACATCAAAAATTATCTTTTCTATCATTTACCTACTCGAGGACGAGCAGGAATTAAGCTTGGGGATGTTGATACGTCTCCGTCGTATCTATAATTTTTTATTGTTCCATGCCAATATTCTACAACTTTTACATACTTTTGGCAACTTTTTATACTATTTTTGGGACTAACATATTGATCCAGTGCCGAGTGCCAGTTCATGTTTGTTGCATGTTTTTTGTTTCGCAGAAAATCCATATCAAACGGAGTCCAAATGGGATAAAAACTGACGAAGATTTTTTTGGAATATATGTGATTTTTGGGAAGAATCAAAGCGAGACGATGCTCGAGGGGGCCACGAGGCAGGGGGCGCCCCAGGGGGTCAGGTGCGCCCTGGGCCCTTGTGGCCACCCCGTAAGGCGGTTGGTGCCCTTCTTTCGCCGCATGAAAGCTAATATCCGGATAAAAATCGTGTCCTAATTTCAGCCCAATCGGAGTTACGGATCTCTGGGAATTTAAGAAACGGTGAGAGGACATAATCAGGAGCGTAGAAACAGAGAGAGACAGAGAGACAGATCCAATCTCGGAGGGGCTCTCGCCCCTCCGCCGCAATGAAGGCCATGGACCACAGAGGAAACCCTTCTCCCATCTAGGGAGAAGGTCAAGGAAGAAGAAGAAGGGGAGCTCTCTCCCCCTCTCTCCCGGTGGCGCCGGAACGCCACCGGGGCCATCATCGTGTGACGGGGATCTACACCAACACCTCCGTCATGTTCAGCAACATCTTCATCACCTTCCCCCATCTATCTACAGCAGTCCACTCTCCCACAACCTGTTGTACTCTCTACTTGAACATGGTGCTTTATGCTTCATATTATTATCCAATGATGTGTTTCCATCCTATGATGTCTGAGTAGATTTTCGTTGTCCTATCGGTAATTGGTGAATTGCTATGATTGGTTTAATTTGCTTGTGGTTATGTTGTTGTCCTTTAGTGGCCATCATATGAGCGTGCGCGTGGAGCACACCATAGGGTTAGTTGTATGTTGATAGGACTATGTATTGGAGGGCAAGAGTGAAAGAAGCTTCAACCTAGCATAGAAATTGATGCATACGAGATTGAAGGGGGACCAATATATCTTAATGCTATGGTTGGTTTTACCTTAATGAATGTTACTAGCTGCGGATGCTTGCTAATAGTTCCAATCATAAGTGCATAGAATTCCAAGTCAGGGATGACATGCTAGCAGTGGCCTCTCCCACATAAAACTTGCTATCAGTCTAGTAAAGTAGTCAATTGCTTAGGGACAATTCTGCAACTCCCACCACCACTTTTCCACACTCGCTATACTAACTTTATTACTTCTTTACTTAAGACGACCCCTAGTTTTTATTTATGTGCTCTTTATATTCTTGCAAACCTATCCCGTTAAACCTACAAAGTACTTCCAGTTTTATAATTGTTCTAGGTAAAGCGAACGTCAAGCGTGCATAGAGTTGTATCGGTGGTCGATAAAACTTGAGGGAATATGTATTCTACCTTTAGCTCCTCGTTGGGTTCGACACTCTTACTTATCGAAAGAGGCTACAATTGATCCCCTATACTTGTGGGTTATCAACTTCCATGACGATAAATCGCGCGTCATGGAAGTGCTTTCGTCAAGGGTGACCGACACGTGGCATCCACCGTAACGGGTCGCCGTTAAGCTATCGGGTCCAGTTTTGGATCCGATAACCCGTTAATAGCCCAGACCAATGGGGATTTTCCATGTGTAAAATTCTCATTGGCCGGAGAAACACGTGTTTGCTCCTCGGTGGGCCAAATGTCGTTCGTCCATTGGAGGAGACATGCCTATGATACGTCAACATGTGGTAGGGCCCAACAGTGGCCCATATAGGTTTAAAAGGCCGGCCCAGTCAAAGGCTCGTAATACTTACTCAGGTACTAGTGGGCCAGCCCAATAACGGCTTGTTTAATAAAGGCCCATTTACGACCGAAGCCATATCTGGCCTGTTAATTGTTCGCCGAATATTTGGGCCCAATTACAGCCCGGTGACTTTCGGCCTGTTAGAGGTCCGATGTAGACATGGGCCCATTTCAGCCTGGTGTGTCTTTCGGCCTGGGAATGGCCCGTTCTGCCCATGGGCCATATATGGTCCAACGCGACATCCGGCCCACTAACGGCCCATGATAAAGGTGGCAATAGTTCTACCCAACATGACTTTGGGCCTGTTAAAGGCCTGTCGTATAATTCGGCCCATTGATGCCTGTACTAAGCTTTCGGCCTCTTAAAGGCCCATGATATTAGTGGGCCAACTCAGGCCCGAGATATGTTTTGGCCTGGTAACGACCCATCATATAACTGGGCCAAAAAAGGCTCGGTCTACATTTCAGCCTGCTGAAGGCCCGTCGACGACTAGTGAAAATTGAGCCCCAACATGAATTTCGGCCTGCTAAAGGCCCATGGTTTATTCTGGGCCATAACAGGCCAGCAGAATATTCAGCCTATTAATGGCCCAACGCTACATGGGCCAAACTAAGCGTTGGGTCCACAAAAGTCCCAACTAAAATTTGGGCCGAATATAGGCCGGAGTAAGTTGTGGGCCTGGTGCAAAGTGTGAAGGCACCAATGGCCATTCGGGCCCAAGAAAGATGCAGGTCAGCCCAATTGTGGCCCGCTAAAAACCAGACCCGTTACAGGCGAATGTTTCGGCCCAGTCGACTACATCATATTTTTTTCTGATAGCGAATGATGGCAGTAAATAGTAGGAATTAAGAACAAACCTACTCTATACAATAAAGAAATTACGGCATAGGAATAAATCTACACTATACAATAAAAGATTTATGGTATATTACATCCACTGGGCATCGAAGTTCGCCACCAGTGGTCATAAAGCACAACGAAGAAGCAGATTACAAAAACTAGGCACCATTGGAGCGTAACAAAATAATACTGAACCGAGACCACTTCCAAGACAGTTCAAGAAAGTTAGCCTTGCATGGGAACTGCTATGCAAGCTGCTGAGCAAGGCTATGAGACCGGCCTAGCATGTCGGTCATAGCTTCCAGGTGTAGCTGTTTAGCAATGAGGTTCTCATTGGTGTTCTCCACAATCTTTCTTAGAGATAGGACTTCAAGTCGAAGCTGAGTTGCAGAATGCATTTCTGCTAGAAGTTGGGGCTGAAGAAGTCGAACTGATTCAGACAGCGAATTCTGTGAGCTTGTGTAACTGCTAGTCTCAAGTAACTTGAACACTGCATCAAGACAAGACTTTGGGGCTGTCTCGCTATCTTCAAGATGTTTTGCCTTCTTTGCTGCAATATATGTTGGGTTTGTCTCACAGCCTTCAGCAGACTTGTGCATGCCATCAGGTATATCACCCTGAAACAAGCAGAGAGATGACATGTTTTGCATGTGTATAAACAAATATGATAAATGTGCTGTCAATTCCATCCAATTTCAAATTAGAAAATAAAGAGTAAGTTCAAAATATCAATAGCATAATTTGGCATTGTTCATAATGCAGGGAGCTTCACCACACTACTGGATTACCATGTCAACATAACAAGCATAGATGAAGGGCAAAGACAATCATTGTATCTATTTTGGTTAATGTGCATGGCATGTTGTTCATATCATCAGCCACATCAGTAAGATAAAACAGGAGATGACAAGGTGCAAACGTGGGCTGCTTCACCGCACAATGGATTATAGATCCACGAAAACAAGCATACATATAGGAAGTATTGAGTAATGTGCATGGTATGAATAAGGAATTTGGTTTTACAACTAAAACATGGAACTTACGGTTGTTGCGAACATGCATTTTGATAGAAACATCAAACTAAACAGTAGTAAATGATAGGGAGTATGAGCAAATTAAACAGCGGTTGAGGATAAAGGCTTTAGAAGGACTGACTTACATTAACAGTTAACACCGGCTTTATAATGCCCTTCTCCATGTCAAGGGAAGGATAACTCAAGAATTTCAGCACATAATCTTCTTCATAAGCATTGCCTGTACTCTACATTTTGTAGAGAGTAATTATAGATATGATAATACTGGAAGGGATAGAGGATAATGAAGATAAGATGCAGATTGATGCTACATAATCAACTACCAATCCCTGGAAGTACAAGCGTTATAGGAAAAAATGTACTGACAAGAGCAATGGGCTACACTTCTGCACCAATCCCTCAATAGGGGTAAGTATAGTGATAGACGACGTTCAGTCCTTACAAGAGGACTGCAGATCTAAACCTCTTCAAAAGCATTGGGTTGATTCTAAATTTATGTAAGAGTCCATATGGATCTTATAGTGTCCACTGAATGGACGATAACGAGGCTAACATGTGCATTGATGCTACATAATGAAACAACTATGAAAGTAAGTATGGTCATACAGGGCAAGAGGTACTCACAAGAGCAATGCAGTGTGCAGTATAGTTGCGAGATTCTGTGGTCCCTTGAGAATGAATGTTCTTCTGCTAACAGTTTTCGTACAAGTGAGACGTTAAGGCGAATGCAGAAATGTAGTTCAAATTGTGATGTGATATCATAGATAGTACCTTACGCTGCAGACGAGACCAATGTGTAACAAGATTATTCCAGTCACTGTTTGATAAACGTAGCACCAGAGACTTTACAGAAATTTTGTTTAGAGGCTTGCCATCGAAGTGTGCTTGCCTCAGGTAAAAACGATACTTCATCAACGAGTGCTTGAAAAGTGCAACCAACCCTTGCTCGTCTTGACAATCCAGTTTGGTCCTCGCCTATTTAAAAGAATGAAATCTTATGTCTTCTGTCGGCAGAAACATATGCAGTACTTACCATGAATAACATTAGTACATAACTTACGCGTAAGTTGCGGAGGAAGACTGGAAATTGTTTTGTGTCTGCGGTATAATCTTTCCATGAAGGAAAGATGCACACAAAGTTCCTGACAACAATATAAGCTTCATCTTCTAAACTGGGAAGAAATGGAACAGACGTCCTATTTGCTGCAATTGGGGCTCTCTCTGGTTTGAAAAGGGATTTGGCAACTGGATTTGGTGTACTCTTTGCTGGAATGGGGGTTTTGTATCGTAGAGCTGGTGCTATGTCAACTGGCATCATCATAGTGTTTGCTACAGTTGGGGGTCTGCTGAGTTGGGGCATCAAAAATGACTAGTGTAGTAGGGCTAGAGCCTGCTAGAGTTGGGGTGTTTTGTGGGTCAGGTGATATTGCAACTACACCTAATGGGCTATTTGATTTATCATGTGTCACTACCTTTTCCAAATACTTTGCTCATGCTCCTCCGTGATCAGCAATCTTCCTCTTCCTTTTCAACATCTGATACACAAGAACATCATTTGAATGGATAAATATGGTATGATGACAGATGGAATATGTACTGAAAATGGATAGGCAGGGCGAATTCACATGTGTAAACTAAGCTAATGGCAGTGCAACAAAGTAGAAGCAATGCAAAGCATCAGTTGCAAGATATGTGCGACCAATATAACCTTGGAAGGTTAGAGCAAGCATCTCAATGGGTGAATAAGATAGGGCATCTGCATCTGACTCCTCCACTAGGGAGCTACATTGACTTAGGTCTCTCTAGCTCAGAATCACAGTTAGGATCATATTCTGAGCATGAATCTGTAGGTAGAGAGCGTTTGCATTGCATCCAGACTTGATTTCAGTCCCTTAATGCCAAGTTTGACAACCATGTCATTGTTCTGCTTTATTCTTTTCATGCACGCAAGCTCATAATCATTATGATGCTATTCAGAATATAAGATTCATGAAAACATAAAAAGTAGGTAGATTATCTATTGAATGCATTGCGGATTCAACTCGAAGAGTGTCTCCCTATAAACCCCTGGATATACAAAGTTCACCCCCAACCGTGCTGACTAGACCACACACAGAAATACAAAGCTCTTATGTCTCTATAGCAGGCAGACACACATTTCAAAACTGAATTAGGAACATTAGAATCATACCAAATTCATATTTGAACAAACAAACTAAGGAATTATCAGTGGAATAATGTTGAGCTTCAAGGGCGGAGTGCTGGTAGTGCAACACAAAGCAAGTAGGCAGATTGTATTGCATGTAAAAGATCGTAGTCCATGTAAAAGCTAGAAATGACACTTTGTTTCTATACAATGCAGTGTTCGTTTCCCACACATGATGGAAGAGATCACATAGAGAAATACTACTCACTCATGTCTATGGTTCCAGTATTTTGAAATAGGGTGGTCCACCCTAAAAGAATATTGACAACAAATATGACAAGGCAAGCATAGATGTAGTGAATCAATCATTTACTTGTGAGCTTACTAGGACAAGTATGCAGAATTGTAACTGTTGTAAGAGACCATCCAAAATATGAATCAAGAAGTTTGTCTAGCACTTATTTTTTGCAACTAATCGACGTGAATAATTGGATATCATATCGAATGAGTATGAAAGACAAGTGAAATTGTCAAAAAACCTAGCATGCAGTAGTAATCTGGGTCAATGGCACTACGACCAACAATCCAAAATGACTAGTGTCTGTTCCCAGGGCCGGAATTTTGAAACCCTGTGAACTTTACATGTACTAAAGATTACTGAAATACATCTGAACCATTCAGTTTAGGTAGCACTTAGCACACAACAAACCCTAATGGCAGTCCTGCCTAATGAGTAATGAATCAATTAGAAAATGGGTGATGAGGAGTGACTACTGAATGTTGAGGACGTATGTCAGGATAAATCGGGTTCGCTTAGTGGGTGTTGCACACCTTAGCCCTGAACGGACCAGGAAGGTAGGCACGACGGCGCGCCCGGGCAGCGGTGACGTTGTTGGGTGAGCGGCTCCTGACCTCCTGTTAGTCCGGCGTCTCCTCCTAGAGTCATGCCGTCCGGGGATGGCAAGTCGCCGGCGATGCAGGCGGCTGGGGGCGAGTAGAGATCGGAAGCGCGCAGCAGAACAGAGGGGAATCGGGGCCTGGGCCGACCCAAAATCCCAGGGTGGGCCGTGGCCCACCGTGGGCACCCTATAGAGATACACACCCGAGCAGAGAACATGCATTTTTGAAACTAAATTAGGAACATTTAGCTAACCAATTAAATGACTCTTTTTAATAATATCATATTCGTATTTGAACAACTAAGCTTGTTTAGCTTGATAGGTGGAGCAGTGCTATTATGACACGAAGCACGTATGTTGACCGTATAGTGATCATAAAAGGGGGAAACCCTAAGCATTTTTTAGCAAAAGAGGGTTTCCCCTCCGATTTCTATTAAAGAAACCACCACGGAACCAACATGATCAATTAAAACCTAAGCATGATCAATTAAACCCTATTATGACTGTGCCATGGCAGATTTACGGCTGCAAACTGGGGAAATGCTATTTAGCATCCATTTTTTGCTTCGAACTAAGAACTAAATTCTAAGAGCTGAAAAGAAAGTACAGTAACCAAGTTACGATCTATTTGCTGGTTGAGATCAAAAAGTTGAGGAGATATGAAGTACCATCTCTCTTGCGGCACCGTGTAGGCATCGGGGGTGCGATGGCTGTCGGTGGCATTGAAGCAGATCTGCGATGGTAGACGGGTGCATCGGGGGATAAGTCCCGTTGCGGCGGAAGAGAAGGCCATGTGAGCGGCCCCGGCAAAGAGGACGACGGCGCCGATGAAGCGAGAGGACGTGATGCAAGGCTCTTGGTCCGTCGCCGTGGAGGAGAAACGTCCATCTCTAGCAGTGGACGACGCGGTCTTGGTAGGCGCTCCGGCATAGTGGAGGACGGTGGCGATGGATGGGGTGGAGGATGGCGGCGATGGATGGGGTGTCGGATGGAGGAGGCTGGTGTGGGGATAGTGTTCTAGCGCGGATGTTGTATGAATGGGAAAATGGAGGGAGAGGTCCGGGGAACCATGTCTTTGGGATGCGCCTGTCTGAAATATGGGAAAGTTATGAACTTAGCCCCCGTTTAAAATTTGGACGTCTTGTCGGTTGGGGATAGGACGGTAATCTCGCATCTCGCAAATATTTGCCCAAAGCGATTTCGGGCGAGGAGAGGGTGTTTTGGCACCCATGGTTGGCGCCCACGGTGTATGAAAATGGCTGACAGGTAGGGCGGTTGTGTCACGTCTGAGTGAAGTTACAAACCTGCCCCTATTGAAAATATTTGCCTACATCGATTTTGGCCGAGTCGAGTTTGTTTTGCCGCCCACCGTGTATGAATGGGGAAATGGAGGGAGAAACAAAGGTCTTTCAGACGATCTTGAATCAAATGTGTTTTGCCGCCCATGTTTGGCGCCCACCGTGTCAGAATGGGCTCAGAGGCAGTCGTGTCACGTCTAATTTAAGTTACTAACCTACCCCTACGGAGAGCAGTGGAAATCGGGTTGACGGATTGTTCGTGTAAGGGGTAGACAGTAATTTCCATCTCCCAAACACTTGGCTTTGGGTAGCCGACATGGGAGTGGACATTTTGCCGCTTCTTTTGAATATTGGGACAATAAGCATCCACGTTTACCCTGGCAACTAAATTCGAATCCATTTTGTATTCCTATACGATATTTATAAATAATTCTATGTGTTTTTATATATCTTCAAAAGCACTACAAAGATGTATTCCACTGTCATATATGAATATGATTTACAAATGCCGATACTCGAATTCAGAAGCTAGAATCCAGTTTAAGGTGAATTCGAATATTTGGAACACTTTATGTCCAACTCAAGTGTCACACGCAGCATAATGTGTACTCCCATTTAGATATGTACACAAGAGATGTATCAAGATTCAAATACAGAGTCAATCAACCAATAATGTACAAAACTAACACACATATAAACACTTATAGAGTATATGGATTAATAATATGAACTAACATACATAAGCCAGGCTGTTGTACATTTTTTTGCTAGGAGAGCATCCTTTTTTTAGCGAAGCTAGTACAACATCTTGGCTCTTTTTGATGCGTGCCACTTATGGTCCATCTGTACTACTATTATTGCTGAATGCACATTCAGCCCGATTGGCATATTTGTAGGTCTGGCGCAGCAATCAAAATGAAATATCTCTGAGTCTTATCAATTAATACAGACTTGTGCTCAAATAAAATTACAAACCAAAAAACAAAAAACAATTATTACATGATCTCTAAAACAAATGGCTTGATCGATTACATGAACAAACAACACAAAGGTTGTTCAAGGATGGAAAGAACATTTCAGCTATGATTTACCAAGTGGGAATTTAATTTCCTTTTTTCCTTCAGGACCTTAACAATGCGGTCAGTCTCAGCTTGCTTCATTTTGAAATCCACCAAATATTTAATGGTTGTCTTGAGTACTGCTTGTGATTGAGCATCAGCATTTGGCAATTCATGATGCATGATTGGGCCGGTGCCACTGCTGTGGGATGATACAACGTCCATGGGGACCTCACTGTTTGAACTTGGTCTAACCTGTTTTGCAATTAATGTTCCGATTGGATTCCAAAAAGTTGAAGTTAGCAAAACATCTCAACTGGGAGTTATAACAGCAAACCAGTTAAACAAACAAGGAATTAAAGAGTTTCAATTGGATGCTGAAAAGTAGTTATTAACATCATTGTAACCGGTTGTTGCAGCAGCAAAGCAGTTAAACAAACAAGTTTTGCAAAGGGTACCTGTTGTGGCATTGGAGTTTCTCTTGGATCCTGAAAAGTTGAGTAGCCAGTAACGTGATTAGAGCAACCAGTTGTAGCAGCAAAGCAGTTAAACAAACAAGTTTTGCAAAAGGAACCTGTTGTGGCATTGGGGGTTCTCTTGGATCCTAAAAAGTTGAGCAGTCAGTAACTTGATTAGATAAACAAGTTACAGCAGCAAACCTGTTACACAAATATATTTTTGAAAATGTACCTGCTGTGCAATTGGAGTTCCAATTGGATCCTGAAAACTTGAAGTTGGTAAGATGATTACAGCAAGAAGTTAGAGCAGCAAACCAGGTAAACAAGGAAGTTTCTGAAAACAGACCTGTTGTGCCAATGGAGTTTCAGTTGGATCCTGCAAACTTGAATGTTAGCAATCAATAAATAAAGTTTTGTAAGAGCCATAAGAAACTAACATCAAACTAGTAAAACTAACCAGTTTTGGCAACGTATTTAATTACACATGAACTAGTAAAACTAACAAGTTCTTGGCAACGTATTAAAGTAACAAGTCGGTACCATTTACCAGCAACACAGACATCTGTAAATATCTTTAATATAAGCAAAATGATTTCAACACATATATAAGTTAAAAAGACAGTGTCCCTCATATAAACCTGACAGTTGTCTATCTATGAACATGTAAACATTACTAGTGCTACAAGTGATAACAGCAAACCATTTAAACGAACAGGGTATCAGAACGTAAATTACACATGAATTCTGCTGCACCCTGGAAGTACATATGACCAGCTATCTACATGCTTAAGTAGCTATTTAAGTTCAGGAAAACAGGTAATTCTTAACAGTAAGTATCAAACACATAGATAGGTGCAGTCTATAATAGGATTAACAGGTTATGTCATTATGTAATCAGTAGCAAACTAAATTAAGCCAAGCAACATAATTGAACAATTTTGCAATAAGTGGCTAACTAAATTTCCGAGAAGCAGGTAACTAAACTTACGCTAGCTCTTTGTACAGGCACACTGCAACTTATTTTTCGCTTACAAGGTTCTATGAAGGAGTCCATGACATCAATTGCTTGGATACGCAGTCCCAATACTTCTTTCTTCCCACATTGCATGGGTAAGTCGAATGGTTAATCTGGTAAGATGGTGCGTCCTTCATATGTTATATGAGGACGTGTAGTCAGACTAGTTGTAGCCACACACATCAGACTAGCTTTTACTATATATTTCATGCGATTACGTTTGACATATAGAGATCTAAGTAATCTACAATAGGATGAAAAGACTGGCATCCTTCACATTATTGGCAAACTCGGTTCATAGAAACAAGCAATTCGACCATTCAGTGGGTAAATAAAAAATGCCACTGGATTATTTTTCACTATCCCAATCATACACACAAAATGGGGCAACGCCACCGTAGGGGCTGGTATGGGCGGCCGCCTTGGGTCACTGGAGAGTGTGCACCTAGTTTGAGTCGTCCAGGTTGGCCCAGGCTAGTTTTGCTCATCCCAACACATGAGCAGGCAATGTAAAAAATGAAGAAAAACATTTCAATTTGGATGGGCCAATAACATAAGTGCAAGGCAGGCCCTATAGCAGGCTCGCGGCCCAAACGAGCGCCTCCCATATCGATCGACAGCAGGAAAAATCCCAATTCCTTTGCTCCAGCCTCAAGTCTGGTTCGCTCCTAACCTAGCCACCGCTGGACAGACCGACACAGCACTTCCTCGCGCCCTCGTTGGAGGGCGGTCGCCAGGCTTCAAGAGAATGGAAGGACAACAAGATGAAGATCCAACCCTTGGTGTAGCCTGCGTGGGAGGTAGCGGCGGCAGCACGGGCATGGCATCGAGCTTGCGCAAATGGACAGTTGCAGCTTGCAAGAGCAGCATGCGCAACGAGCAGGTACATCACATCCCTGATTATATCTAATTCAACTGCTCAATTTCTGGCCAATAGTTAAACCTGACGGTGTTGTAAAACTGCTTGTATGTGGGGAATCTATGAGAAAATGAAACCAATTTCTACTTATTTTATAACTCCCCCAATCAATACTGAGCTGACTAGATCTGATGTATCTAATCAAGTTTCTGGTGCAAACATACAAGCTCATGTTGTTCTTGAGCCTGAAGTGTCTAATGAACAGACTTCTGATGAAGGATTTGATGCAAACATTTGACATGCTCCTGGTGATGAACATATAGTGTCTAATGAGGGATCTAATGCAAGCATTTTACAAGCTCTCATTAAAGGATTTAGTGTCTAATGATGATCTGCCATGTTGAGAGGGACATAGAGATTTGCAGGCATTGATGACAAGCAAATTATAGTACATTTTCATGGCTTGAGGAAACATCGAGGCCATCTACCAGAAAGTCCCCGTATCATGAGAACATAGCATAAATACTTTTCTAATATGTTGTCTGAAACTATTGGCATACTTGTGCAGGATAGATATATTGATATGCAGTTTGCGCACTGGTTATAGGTGCAATTACACTTCGATATTTTCAGCCAGAGAATGAATAATTCAAGCAGGTACAGACCATGTTAGTAGTCCTTGTACACCATGTTGCATTTTGTGTTTTTTTGTGCTTGCATCATCTAGTGTTTTATAATCTGAACAACTTTGGATCATTAGCTGGTTTTCAAACTGCATGTAACTTCACATTTCTCAAGTTATGTTGATTTCCAGAGTGCAAATGCCTTCATATTTTTAAGTTAAATGTTCGCCCCTGGTAACTTGAATTCATGGATCCGCCACTGTACACAAATCATACACGCATGCCAGTACGAATTAAATGAAATGCAGGTACTTACGCTAGCTCATTGTACAGGCTCACTGTGGCTCTGCTTGCGCTTGGGATGTTCCATGTACATGTCCATGCTACCACTTGCTTGGATGTGCATGCCTTGTGCTCCTTGCATCCCCCTCTGCATTTTTGACATGGTGAATGGTTGATCAAATAAGAGGAATCGACCTTGCTGTTGTACCGAAGGATAGATACTTACAAGGTTATACGGGTGTGCAGGATGTGTACCAGATCCCGTAGCGCCGTCATGCTTCGCTAAAAATGGTTTTGCTTGTTTTAGATGATATCTCCATAAGAAACAAGAGTTAAAGTCAGAGTTGCATAGGCGTGTAAGCTAAGAGTGAGGTGAAAGGATATCCAAACATCGTCGTAACAGTGCACAAGGGAGTGATGTGTGGATACCTAGTTCGGGCCAACGTTTGGGCATGCTTTCCTAGATAGAGTGCGGGTCACTTCAGAGCCATTGAGGGTGATGCGCTGGTGTTGGCTGGCCGCGCACAGATGCAGATCTTGAGTGGTAGCAGAGCGCTACGATGCGGTGGACGAGACCGTTGGTGAAGACCCAACGGCCTCGGGGGGGGTGCAGGTGCGATGATGTGCTCAGTTAAGTAGCCCCGGTGAGGTGGGAGAGGGCGTCGGTGAAGCACACCTAATGCAGTGGAAGTCAGTGTCTGTGAGGCACGTTGGTTGCGGCGGCCGACATTGACGGTGGACCACCCGGTGCGGTGGACGAGGGCGTGGATGAGGTAGCTCCGGTGTGGTGGTGAAGCGCGACCGTCGTTTTCGTCGTCGTCGTCCGACACAGAGGTCGGGAAAGAGATGAGATGAGGGGCGATTCAAACTTTGCTTGGGTTGGCGGCGAATTACGGATTTGAGCAATCTGGGCGTGGAATGGGACGATGGAGAAGGGAGATTTTGCAGGGATGGAATTGGGGCTGCCAGATATTTCAATCCGAAACATGGAAGTGCGAACTTATTTTGTCGTCGTTCTTTTGTTTGGGGGGGGGGAGGGGGTGGGTGGCTGGGTGCTAAGCGTCTGTAGGACACACGCGACCACCATGACACGACCCTGGTCTGCCTGGTGTGCCTACATTTGAGAATGCAAACGAATCTTCTTTCATTTGCAAACGAATCTGTATGTATTACCATGCCCGTGTTTTCCTTGCAAATAATTAGTCATTCGAAACGAGATACTGTATATTAATTTATGAGGAGTTGTTTGACAAAAAAATCGAAACGATATTCATGGTATCCACGCTAACGTGGATTGGAGTGTGTGTCACATAATTAGTTATTTGAATTAGAGTGTGTGTCACATAGCAATCTCCAATTCTAACGTGGATTTCGCATTTCACGGTATCCACACTACTTTTTTAATACAAATTCATATGTATATGATGAACACCATGGTAGTGAGAAAACTTTGGATGGATTCAAACATATGACCACAAAATATCACAACAATCGAGTCAATGTCAACTTTTCCAAACCTAATATGGCACGAATTCGAAATAATTACCCATATGCATGGTCCTCAGTTCAAATCTTACAATGTACATGGAATTGAAACATCGATATTAAGTCTCGTACTATCAACATTCAAATGTTGCTTTCAGCCCCCCTCCCTCGGCACACACGCTACATACTCCCCGTATCGGTCAATCTTCCTCTCCTAACCACCTTAGGAAGCTATCGTTTTCCGACACACGTTCATTCTTTCTCTCCATGTTTCGATCTCTAACTCTCTCAACTACACAACCCCCCTTTTCCACTCTGTTACCAAATGAATCTACCTCACACACCCGCCATTGCACCCGATGCCGAGCTCTCTCTCTCTCTCCCTCCCACCCTCTCTCTCTAGATACATGCATTGCCTATCTAGCCGCCCAACCTCTCGTGCGCACGCACACACGTTGTCTATCTAGGTCACTCCCTCGAGACTGTCTCACTCTTTCTTCTGCATGACGGGCCACACTCGCTCAATCTCACTCTCTTTATCTGAGTCTCGATTAACCTCGTTTTGTTTCACACACAAATGATATATCTCCCTGTTCGGGCCTCGATTGACACACTCTATACTCTCTCAGGCAGATTGTCTAACTAGGTCAGTCCATCCAAGCCGCCCCCACTCTTTCGACCTCATGGTGGGCTACGCTCGCTCAATCTCTCTCTCTCTCTCTCGCTCTCTCCCTCCCTCCCTCCCTCCCTCTCTCTTTGTATGTCTCGGTTGACCTCGCTCTTTCTCGGACACAAATGATATATCTCCATGTTTGAGTCCAATTCAACATATTCATATTGTATACTCTCTCAAGCACATTTTCTATCTAGGTCACTCTCTCCAACCCATCTCACTCTTTTGACCGCATGACGACCCACACTCACTTAATATCTCTCCCTTTATATATGTAATCGATTGACCTTGCTTCCTTCCACACACAAAATATATCTACATGTTTGTGACTCGATCATCTCTCAAGCTCTATCTCACAGCCCCCACCCTTCCCAAAAGCTCAATCCGACAATATCTATCTTTTCAATGAATGTCGGACCACACTCACTTTGTCTCTCTATCTATATGTCTCTCGATTGACCTCGCTTTCTCACGCTGTATCTTCCACACATTCAAGCTACCTCTCCATCCCTCGCAAAGCCGGAGCTATTTACATTGCGAGGGGGACTCCAACCTTGGATTGATTTGTGTAGGCATTTATTCTGGTGGGTTTAGATTATATTTTCTTAGCATTTGACCACAACTACTCTGAACACCGCAACCCCCGCACCTCCCCCAATTGATTTCACTCTGTCTCGGTCATCGCTCTCTCGGATGTCCTTTCTCGCCTTCAACGTCGCACCATGGTATTATTGCAAAAAACTCTGTTGTTCTCTTTAATTATTACAAATAAGCTACAAAACTACACACCGATAGTACACCTGGAATGGAACAAAATTCGACCCACAAATTAAATTGCTACAAACTACACATCGAGGGGCCCACGTGTCATGAAACAAATTTGGACCCATATACAAATTAAAAAATAAAGGACGAGGATCGAACATGTGACCAGGGCCTTCAAGTTGCATGTCAATAGGAAACATACGTAGAACATCAATGTTTGTTGTACCCCCCCTTTGTTCATATAACTTTTATATTATCACAGCCTATTTAATGGATAACATGTAATATTATTTTTAGTACATCAGTGGGACCGGGTCGTTAGCATGTACTATTCGCCTTCACTTACTGGTGGGTTCCATGTGTTCTCTCTCTCTCTCTCCTCCCCTTCTGCGTTTAGATGCACGGGCAAACACGAAGAACTCGTGGGCAATGTTACCGTTGACCATATCTCGACGCGTTCACAAGTTACGGCACTAGTTTCACGTACTAGTAGTACTAGTCAATGTGTATGTGAAATGCACATTAATTTGGAAGTATATTAAGTGCATGCAGATATTAAGTATGATATTTTTTTCTTGTTATGATGTGATAAGCACAATTTTTGGTATGAAATTAACTGCACGCTAAACGTGTTGAGCGCTCGACATTGAAGCAGTCTAGGTCGTTGGCTGAGAAGGAATACATGTGGCTTGATGACGTTTTATATTTAATTTGATACGGCTCTAGCAGAACATTCAATCGATCAAACCATAGATTTCATTCAGTCTGAATCCTACTTTACATTCATACGGCAATCGATCTAAAATAAACGGAAATGATAAACGTTCGGATTTTAAGCATGGCATTCCGAACATCTTTCATGGCAAATTTGGATTACGCGGCGGCAGCGGGGGCGTCTTGCGGTTGGAAGCGGCTCCTCTGTCGTGCTTTGTGTGTCGTTGGGCCACTGACCGACGGCGACGGCGGTGTCTTGCGCCGTTGTTGGCATACTCCTGGACGTTGGCCCTAGCTTCAAGGAAGGACACAATGTTGTGGACTTCGATCTCCGGGAGCGAGTCAACTAGCGGGAGGAGGCGACTCGCATTGGTGCAAGGAAGCGGTCGGCGGCGGCCATCCATGCCGCTGAGGGGGGCACTGGCACTTGAGGGAGTCCTGGACTAAGGGGTCCTCAGGTGTCCGGCCTGTTATCCATGGGCTGGATTGATGGGCTACGAAGACATGAAGGCCGAAGATTATACCTGAGTCCGGATTGGAGTCTCCTCGGCATGGAACACAAGCTTGGCGACCGACTATGAAGATTCCTTCTTATGTAACCGACTCTATGTAAACCCTAGATCCCCCCGATGTCTATATAAACCGGAGGGGATAGTCCGGAAAGGACACATTCATTACCATAGTCATATAGGCTAGGCTTTTAGGGTTTACCCATCACGATCTCGTGGTAGATCAACTCTTGTAACACCCATATTCATCAATATCAATCAAGCAGGACGTAGGGAATTACCTCAACAGAGAGGGCCCGAACCTGGGTAAACATTGTGTCCCCTGTCTCCTGTTACCATCGATCCTAGACGCACAGTTTGGGACCCCCTACCCGAGATCTGCCAGTTTTGACACCGACATTGGTGCTTTCATTGAGAGTTCCACTATGCCATCCACGAAAGGTTCGATGGCTCCTTCAATCGTCTACAGCGACACTATCCAAGGAGAAACCTTCCTCCCCGGACAGATTTTCATGTTCGGCGGCTTTGTACTGCGGGCCAACTCGCTTGGCCATCTGGAGCAGATCGATAGCTACGCCCCCGGCCACCAGGTCAGGTTCAGAAGCTTGAACTACGTCACGGATATCCATGGAAAGTTGATCTTCAATGGATTTGAGACCGCAGCGATCGCTCCCCCTCGCTCTGATGAACATGGCCTAAATCCGTCACTGGATCACATCCAGCGGATGGTCCTGGCTGCTGCAACGAACTTAGAACCGGAGCAAATCGTGCCATCCGAAGCCATAGAGTCCCCGGCATTGGAGCCGCACACGGACTCGGCACCCCGTGATATCTACGTCAATGGAACTCCGGACTCGTCTCTGGCTGTGAGTTCCAAATCGGGTACGCCTGCGGACACCGAGCTGGATAGGTTATCGATTTTCAAATTTAGCGCCGCAGACATCTTCCAGCACTCGCCGTTGGGTGACATGCTAAACTCTTTAAAGAATTTGTCCTTGGAGAAGGACTCATAGATGAACTATGTTCGGTTCAAACCAGAGGCTGATGATGGGAAATTTTGTTTCCCACCCGCCACCCACTTTATAGCCACTATTGATGATTTAACCGACGTGCTCGATTATGGCTCTGAAGGCATCGACGGTATGGACGACGATGCCGACATGGAGCAAGGCCAAGACCCGCCATTCACTTGATGTCGGACAGCCACCTCTTTGTATGATGTGTACATGGTCGACACACCTAAAGAAGCTAGCGACGATGACAAAGCGGATCCAGTCGCGGATAACCCTTCTAGGACACAGTCCAAGCGCCGGCGCCCCAAACACCGCTCCAAGCCTCGTTGCTCAAAAAATGACAACACTGGCACCGGAGAAAATGGTACTCCAGGCGACGCCGAAAACAATGAAGACCCTGTTGGAGCCGCATCCGAACAAGAGGAACAAGACAACGGGAAAGATGACCCGGATAAACAGGCCACGCCCAATGACTCGGATGATGATAGTTATCGTCCAGTCTCTGAAGATGAGGAGAGCCTCGGCAGCAAGGATTTCATCGTGCCTGAGGCACCCCTAGAGCAGGAACGCTTCATGCACCAGCTAAAAGCTACCGCCAGAAGCCTGAAAAAGAAACAACATCAGCTCTAGGCTGATCAAAACTTGCTCATTGACAGGTGGACTGACGTCCTGGCAGCCGAAGAATATGGCCTCGAGCGCCAAGTCAAGAGTTACCCAAAGCGTAGACTGCTACATCAGTTCGATGAGGAGGCACCAAATCCCATACCTCCCTCACGCAATGCGGACCAACCACCATGCGGTCGGGATAGTGCGGCGGACCGACCACCCCGCGGTCAAGATAAAGCGGCAACTCAGGCCGAACAACAGCCCGCCCCACCACCTCGCACAAACAGGGACAAAACAACTCGGGACCATACACACGACCTTTGGCAGGAGCTGGACAGCAGATCAGGACACACCAGATCAATCTACGGATCGCGAGGACGCTTCCTTACTCGGGATGACGGCTACCTATTCGGGCGTGACAAAGCTAGTCACACCCGGGCCGATAACCGCAGATGCACTCCATCAGAGGTGCGCTGTGATGCGGCCCGATATAGAGGCGTCGCACACCCTCTCTTCTTTACAGATGAGGTGCTGGACCACGAATTCCACGAGGGGTTCAAGCCCATCAATATCGAATCATACGACGGAACAACTGACCCCGCAGTTTGGGTCGAAGATTTTATTCTCCACATCCACATGGCCCGAGGAGATCGTTGGCTGGCTCGCAGTACAAACAAAGCCAACGAAGCAGGCCCCTTTGAGGCCAAAAATAGCACCAGCAAGCTCCGGCGCAACGGACACGAATGCCGAAGCAATGGCGATAACACCGATGACACCACAGTTCATGCCGGATTCAGCGGCTCCAAATCCAGCCAGTGAAAGAATCCCTATAAAAGGAACAGCGGAGGACCATCCAACTTGGACCGCATACTCGATCGTCCTTGCCAGATACATGGCACCCCAGACAAACCGACCAACCATACTAACAGAGATTGCCGGGTCCTTAAGAAAGCCAGCAAGGTAAATAGCGGAAACAAGGAAGGGGAATCGAAGAGCGAGGACGAAGACGAGGAACCTCGGCAGCCAAACAACGGGGGGCAGAAGAAATTCCCGCCTCAAGTCAAAACGGTGAACATGATATACACTACACACATCCCCAAAAAGGAGCGCAAGCACGCACTGACGGATGTTTACGCGGTAGAGCTAGTCGCCCCAAAGTTCAACCCATGGTGGTCATTCCCGATCACCTTCGATCATAGCGATCATCCAAATAGCATCTGTCACGGCCGTTCGGCCACATTGGTACTAGACCCAATCATCGACGGATTTCACACGACACGAGTCCTAGTGGATAGTGGTAGCAGCCTCAACCTGCTCTATCAGGATACAGTATGCAAAATGGCCATTAATCCCTCACGAATCAAGCCCACGATAACTACCTTTAAAGGAGTTATACCAGGCGTAGAAGCCCGCTGTACGGGCTCGATCACGCTGGAGGTGGTCTTCGGTTCCCCGGATAACTTCCGAAGCGAAGAGCTAATCTTCGATATCGTCCCCTTCCATAGCGGCTACCACACACTTCTCAGACGAACCGCATTCGCTAAATTCAACGCGGTGCCGCATTATGCTTATCTCAAGCTCAAGATGCCTGGTCCACGCAGCGTCATTACAGTAAATGGAAACACAGAATGTTCCCTTCGTACAGAGGAACATACCGCAGCCCTAGCAGCAGAAGTACAGAGCGGCCTTCTCAAGCGGCACCATAATCCGGCCGCCGAACCCCTGGACATCGTCAAGAAGGTCCGGACTACACTACAAAAGCGCAGTTCGGTTCGTCAAGAGCTGAATTAGTAAATTCGGCCTCCGTCCCAGCCCCGATAAGGAAAGGGGCACCCGTGCCGCGCGTACATAATTACGCACCCAAAACCTCATGGGTACTGACGGAGGCATAACTCGCTCGCGATCCACAGTGCGGCTTGACCGACCCTGGGATTCGCACGCCTTTATTTTTTCTTTTTATTATCACGGGTCTTTTCTCTTTTCGAGGTCTATATGGACGACCCGCTTACAGAACACACCAAGGAGGCAAGAAGCTCTGGCATACAAGGGAATCCCCAGGTGGTCTCTATTAAACGATTGCCATACTTGTTTTACATACCCGCATGTAGCTCGCCCTTGGTTGTGACATGTTAAATAGCTTCACTTTCTTATCACATTACTCGCACAAAGTACGCCTCGACGTACTAATTACATCACAATGATTGATAAATGGTGACATCATCTTATTACTCAATTTTTCCTATTTCCTCACCTTTGTGTATGTTATATATTACACGCGTACACTATGGTACGTATTACTGCGCCAAGGGCTTCATTACACCCCGTTCTATGGCAATAAAAGTCCGAACAGTTTTTTCAGTATAGTTCGGCACCCCGAACTTATATCATTATATGCATCGGATCCGAATCATGTCTTTGGTCAATAGTTGGGTTGCCCGGCTCCTGTGCTTACTACCCTACGTTCTGCTGTATCGGCTAGGGTAGTAAAGGGAGAACTACTGCGATTGTGTCCCGGTTCTTCCGGACGAGCTCCTCAGTAGAGAAAGCCAAAAACTGACTGTCATGATGCGGCGAGAGCCGGTCAGCTGTTCGAGAGGTTCCAAATCGTTAGAGATTTTTTCCGCTTCATGCGAAGAGTCGGTCCCTCCGATTAGGTGTGTATAACGCCTCTAGTTCGGCCTTCCGAATACCAGGGACTTCGCCAACTTTTTAAAATTGTCAAACTCCTATGGCTAAGTGAGGGCGGTAAAGGCCGCATAGTCTGATTGCCTCGTTCGTTGCGCTAAACACCTCCTTTAAGGACCAGAATATGGAGTAAAGAGTGTTTAGATTTATCACGAACACCCCCGTACTATCTACATGGGGGCAGAAGCCGATGACTAGTCAACTCTCAGATTTCATAAACGGCCTCACAGGAGGTAAAATGTAAATCATAAGCATTATAATACATAACATCACTGCTCCATATTACAGGACAAGATAATACAAATATTCTCATGGGAAAATGATATCCTTCGAACATTTTTCCGCCACAAGGCGGGACCCCTCCAGGACACCATCAAAATAGAGCTCGGGTCGACAATGCTCTTTGCCCTCCGGCGGCCCCTCGGTCATCAGCTTCTTGGCATCCAGCTTTGCCCAATGCGTCTTGACGCGGGCAAAGGCCATACGTGCACCTTCAATGCAGACCGACCACTTCACGGTTTCGAGCTGCAGACAGGCATTTACAAGCCGCTTAACAAGTCCGAAATAGCTGCTAGGTACAGGCACGGCAGGCCATAGCTTGACTATCATGTCCTTCATGGCTAGCTCTGCCGACTTGTGCAGCTCGACCAACTGCTTCCGCTGGTCGATGAAGGGCAACGGATGTTCGGGTCCAAGATATTGGGACCAGAATAGCTTCTCCGTAGAAATCCCTTCTTTGGCTTTGTAATGCTCGGCAGCATCCGATATACTGCGCGACAGATCCGCAAACGCCCTTGGAAAACCCGAATTCGGATAAGTACATGGAATGTTTCTTTTACATACTTGCTTTGCATGGCGAAAGAATTACCCGCCGCAATCTCCTTGGCCGCCTGAATTTCCTAGAGGGCGTTCTGGGCTTCGGCTCGTGCATCATGTGCACTCCGGCGGGCCGTTGCCAGTTCGGACTCTTGTGCCTTACAATCACGCTCCAAGGACTCAAATCTCTTGATCGCGTCCTGGAGTTGTTGCTGCGCCTCGCCGACCTGGGCCTCGTGCTTCTCACGCACGACACGCTCCTTGGCCGCCTTGTCCTCGTCCTCGGCGAACGCCTTCTTGAGGGCTGCCACCTCGGTCGTGGCCCCTAATAAAGATCACGACAACTCAGTCTGGATGGACTCTTCATTTTTTTCTTAAAAGGTACCAGCAGATCAGCACATACCTTGGCTATCCTCTAGCTGCTTCTTTGCGAGGCCGAGCTCTTCCTCGGCCCGCTCCAGTTTCCACTTCAGTCCGGAGACCTCTGCGGCATGAGCGGTTGCAGCCTGCAACGACACCTGCTTATTCACAAAGATAACTTATGTTAGACTCCTGCTATTTTTATTTTCGATCCTCTATTCGGCTTCTTCTTTTCGAACACCAAACAGAGCATCAGGGGCTACTGTCTATATTGTGATATTCTTCCTACAAACACATTACTTACCTTAAAGCCTGACAGAAGGCTAGTGCAGGCTTCGGTCAGTCCGCTTTTCATGAAGTGGACCTTCTCTATTACCGTGCCCATAAGGGCGCGGTGTGCATCCACAATAGAGGTGCCTCGTAGCGCCTCCAGCAGGTTATCCGGTGCCTCTAGTTGGATAGAGGTCACCGGCAGAACAGGCACACTCCCTCCTCTCAGAGCATGCCGTTCGCTGGATTCTAGAGCTGCATAGGTCTCCGGAATGGTATCCGTCTCAGGTCCGAAGGGAACCCGGCCCCCGTCGCCGGTCCTCGCAGGGGCTTTCTCCCCCATGCGTCCGGAAATTGAGGAATCGTCCTGGGCACCGCCTCGACGATCTTCGGAAGCCCCCCCGGTCGTGGAAGGTCTTTTGCGATACCACCTCGTCGTCACCCTTAGAAGAGACGGAATGAGCAGGTGGCGGAGACATGCTAGCCATATCCTTTGAGTCTAGCGATCCCTCGGACGAAGATCGCAGGGAGCCATCGTGCACTGGACTACAATAACAAGGTATATTAATATTACAAAACCGGGAAAGCTAGATGTTTTCGGATCCTGGTACTTACAAGGCGGCTGAGGCTTGGTCCGGCGAGGTTGCTCCGGACTGCTGTCCACGTCCCACACAGAGTTATCCGCGTGGGAACCTCTAACCCTTTTAGGCACTTTCGCCTCCGGATTTATGGAGGCTGCTCTCTTCTTCCTCCCCACTTTAGGTGGGGAGTCGCTTTCTTCCTCCTCTTCATCATCGTCATCGGCGGACGAAGGGGAAGTCTCATCTTCGGACATCATGTCCGGAGCGCCTTTTCGGCGAAGGCCCTTCTTAGCCCCTTTGGCCGCTTTCTTGGCTGTCTTCTCCGGCACCTCATAAGGTGCTGGAAAAAGCATTTTCGTTAACAATGGGAATTCTTGGTCTTCGGGTAGTGGAGCCGGACTGTTAATCCCCTCCGCTATCTTGATCCAGGCCTAAAAATACGGGTAGGAAGGCTTAGGCTTTTTCTCAAAATATGCTAGTAAAGGGTACGCCTTGAAAACATTAGAAGAGCTTACCGGGTTAGCTTGGCGTTTTAAGCTAAGCCCGCGATCTTCGGTCGTGGGTGGTGGCATCTCGCCGGCCTTGAAGAGCACTTTCCAGATTTCTTTGTGCGTTGTGCCGAAGAGATCTTGTAGCGTCTGGTGCTTGGCCGGATCATACTCCCACAGATAGCAAGTCCGGCGTTGGCACGGAAGAACCCGACGATTGAGCATGACTTGGACCACATTGACGAGCTTGATCTTCCTATCCATCATATTCTGGAGACACGTCTGGAGCCCAGTCAGTTCGTCCAAGGGACCCCAGGTTAGGCCCCTCTCCGCTATCTTGATCCAGGTCTGAATTCGGGGGCCGCGACCTGGTTGGCGTCACGCGGCTCGGTGATATAGAACCACCCCTATTGCCACCCTTTCACCGTCTTCGTGAACGAGCCTTCGGTCCAGGTAATGTTGGGCATCTTTCCCACCATGGCGCCTCCGCGCTCTGCTTGTTGGCCGCTCACCACCTTCGGCTTCACGTTGAAGATCTTCAACCATAGGCCGAAATGAGGCGGGATGTGGAGGAAGGCCTCGCACACGACAATGAATGTCATGATGTTGAGGATGAAGTTGGGGGCTAGGTCATGGAAGTCTAGCCCGTAGTAAAACATCAGTCCACGAACGAAGGGGTGGAGAGGGAAACCCAGCCCGCAGACGAAATGTGTGAGGAAAACAACCCTCTCGTGGGGCTCTGGAGTAGGGACGATCTGTCCCTTATCCGGGAGCCGGTGAGCGATCTCCTTGGCTAGATATCCGGCCTCCTGGAGTGCCTTGATATCCTTCTTCTTGACGAAGGAGGCCATCCACTTATCCCCAGCTCCGGATCCGGACATTTTTTGAGTGCTTTCTCGGTTGAGGGAAAAGCTAGAAGCTTGGGCGCTGGAGCTGAGGGACGAAAGGGCCGAGGTGGGGCTGAGGTGTGGGTGAAGGTAGGGAATCGTTATCCCCGTATAAATGCCGCGAATGTCAAGCGTCTCCCCACTCGCCTTGAACTCGCCTATTCCCAAGGGCCGAGCAAAAAAGGCATGGTTCGGTCACCCATGCCCGTATTGATGAGAATCCCGTAATAAGGGGGCACAATCTCTGCTTCGACAAAGACGTGTCAATGGCAACCGCATCTCGAAAGGTGGAGCGGCAGACGAAAAACGGTCTGAAATTATGACCGGACGGACGTGATGTCATACTGTAAAAGCTGTCAGCGGATTAGACTCATGCAAAAATATATGTTCTCTTGTCGGGGGTTGGGTGCGACATATGCCAAAGGATGGCTTATCATGGTGGGGGCGAGTAGAACATCGCCGGTGCCTGGAAACGGGATGAGGCGAAGACATGCACGCCGGCGAATCTTACCCAGCTTCAGGGCTCTCTGGGGAGATAATACCCCTACTGCTGCTCTGCAGGGTCTCCACATGATCACTATGGCAAAGTGTTTACACGGTTGCTCCTTGAGCTGTTTCCTGGAGGTAGGAGAGGGCAAGGCGAGCTCTCTCCCTCCTATATCATCTGGTCTAGAGCTAATAGGTTCCAACCCTTTGCATGGGTGCCCTGGGGGGTTTATATAGGCCTACCCCCCAGGGGTACAAATGGTAATCCGGATAGACGCGGGCCCAGCCGTCAACGCCTCTGGCCTCCGTCTTCTCCGCCGACTGCTGGGGCCCGCCGACTGGCCCGGTACGGAGCCGACAGGCCGTGTCCACCGCGGGCGGGTCTTGCCGGCTGCTGATTACTGTAGCCGCGCTTCTGATGACGCGGGCTTGATCATGGGGTCGTGGCTACAGCCCCGCTGCCTGGCGGGCGATCACTATTGCCACTCTCCATCACATCTTGAGTAATGGCACGTGGGCCCCGAGGGAGGGCTTGGCCGACTCCCCGGGGCCGGCTCCCAACGGGTCCAACTGGTGGTCCTCCTGCCGTTTCCTGTGGTCTCACTGACTGGTGGGACCCGCTGCCTCTAGGCCATACAGACAAGCCGTCATGGGTGCAGGATTCGATCCTGTAGTGCTGATGTCAGGGCCGGCATGGCAGCAGTGCCACGCCGCACGGAGATCTTCCGAGGTACGGCGTGCTGTGGCCATGCCTGTCCTTGGTAAGGGGCGGGAGTGGGCTTTACTACAGCCACTCCCCTGCCCCGTCCCTCTTGATGAGGTCGTGGGGTTTGTTGGAGTTGCAGGCCGACTCCCCAAAGCCGTCTTCTCTGGAAGTCGTCAGTCAGGAGTCGGCTTACCCCGTAGTCGTCCCTGGGACTCGGCCGTGAGTGGTCAGTCGACCGTCTTGCCGTCGGCTCCTTAGAAGGCGGCTCTTCGCCCTGGGGTCTTGAGGGGCGCAGCCTGCCCCGATGTCTTGAAAGGTTTTGGGGCTCGGGTTGGCCTACCCGTGGCCCATTACTCCAACAGTAGTCCCCGAAGCTGGTGAGGCGCCGCGGACGATCGGCCGAGAAGCCTTAGCAGTTTCTCTTTCCGGGTGCTCAACACATGGTCTTTGATTGACTTCTGCCGGGCCGACTAGAAGGAGTCGGACTCGCCTAATTCTGACTCGCACAACATTTCAAACGTCGCGGAGGGATCCAAGTAGCGTGCTAGCTAAGCCTCCAGGCCGCCGCCCGTTCTAGGCCTGTCATGCGATGACACGTGGCTGGGCCATTCTGCTAGCCTACGCGCGCGACGGGACAGGCCCATAGGCGGGGCCCGCCTCTACCGCACATCGGCGCCCGAGCGGATCCACTGCGGCCCCGACGGACGGTTGGGATTCCCGTGGAGTTACTGCGCACAGTAACTTTGTCGTGGAACGTGGGGGTCGTGGGGCCGTGGGCGTAGTAAATCCCACGACCGCCCCCTCGGCTTCGCAGCCTGCGAGGCTATAAGTAGGGGAGAGAGGGGGGCGCGGCGGAGCACGCGCGCCTCTCATTCCCACTACTCCTCGCTCTCCTCCCTCTCGCTGCTCCTCGCTCTCCTCCTTCTACTTCTTCTTCGCACCGCCGCGCACCCAAGCTTCGACGAACGCCACGGCGATCAGCTCGCGATGAGCTCTTCCTCTGCCGCCGCGCCTCCCCCAGTGTGCTCCGGCACTTGGGACGGCTCCGAAGTTCACGACGACCACATCGAGTTCCTCCGCAAGACTCGTCGGCTCCCCGGCGAGGATCACGTGCGGGTGCGTCTTGCGCCGAAGGGGGAGATTTCCCCCGCACCGAAGGAGGGCGAGCGGGTCATCTTCCGCTCGCACTGCTTGCGCGGGTTGGGGCTGCCGGCGAGCAGTTTCTTCCGCTCCTTCCTAGAGTTCTACGGCCTCCAGCCGCACCACCTCACCCCCAACACAGTGGTGCTGTTGTCCGCCTTCGTGGCCTTGTGCGAAGGTTTCCTCGGAGTCCTCCCCACCCTCGAGCTCTGGGGGGAGTTCTTCTTCTCCAAGCTCGGCACCCAGGCTGCAGGCGTGCCGGCTCAATGCGGCGCTTTCATCGCCGTGCGAAGGTTGGGGGCCGACAACCCCTTCCCCACCATCTCGCTGATTAAGTCGGTGAAGATGTGGAAGAGATCATACTTCTACGTCAGGAGCGTCTCTGCGAGGGGCGACTGGGTCAACCTGTCGGCTTTCGAAGTCGGCCCGCCGGCTGGGAGGCTGCCCAATTGGTCGTACCAGGCCAAGTCGCTGACGCCTGCGGGAGCCGGCGCTGTCGCGCGACTCCGAGTGCTGACGCAGTCGGAGGGCTTGACTGGTCCAGACCTACTGGCCGCCTTCGTGGCGCGCCGAGTTCTCCCGCTCCAAGGTTGCCCCCACATGATATGCCAAATGAGCGGGCGCCATGACCCGAGTCGGATGTGCACCAAGGACATGCCTCACGAGGAGGTGGCCTACATGGTGAACTACCTCTCAGACAGCAAGCTCCTGGAGGATTGGCGGTTCGGCAAGGAGCCGTACTCCCGCGCCAACCCCCCGCCTGTGGTGAGTTGCCTTTTCTTTCTTTCTTTGGATTGTCTTCTTTCTTGCCTAGTTTGTTTTGACCAGTCGGCTTTGGTCAGAATCCCCTCCTCCATCCACCAGCCGGCACCTCGGGGCCGGCCCGCGAGTTCCTTGCTGACCGGGCGGAGAGCGACGTCGACAACCCCGATCTAGGGGCGGCGGCTCTGGAGGACGACGCCGAGGGAGGAGGAGGAGCAGCAGGCGGCTAAAGGCCTTCGGCCACTTTCGCCGACTGGCCTGACGACGATGCCGAGGGAGAAGTGGCCCCCCGCCATCGGCCAGGAACCAGCCAGCCTGGCGCGGGCTCTTCTGCCGCGCCGGGCGCTCCGGGCGGCGAGAAGAAGCATAGGGCCGTGCCGACTTTGTTCGGTAGTCGGCCGAAGAAACCCAAGGGTTCGGCTGTGGCGACCCGGCGGGACGAGGCGGCTGCGAAGGCCATCCGCTTCCGTAAGGAAGTGAAGAAGCCGCCGCTGGTCTCCGTGTGAGTATTTTGTCTTAACGCTTTATTCTTTCTTTGTGGCTTTGTCTGAGTCTTTTGCTTGCTCCCCTTGCTTCAGGGCTCCCCTCACTCTTGAGAGGGTCACCGCTGCCTCCGTCATGGGGTCAGCGGAGACGTCCGCCACCGCCCGGCGGATTGACCCTGCTGCTGACCTCCGGGAGGCAACAGAGCGAAATGCGTAGGAGAAGCGCAACGAAGAAGAGGCCGCTCGCCTGGCGAAGGCGGAGGCCGATAGGGCGGAGGCCTCCGCCAAGAAGAAACTGGCGGAGGCCGAAGCCGTCGCCACTACGAAGTGGCAGGCTGAGGAGGCCGCGCGCCGCCAATCAGCGGTGTTCGTCACCCCGCTGAACTCTGCGCCGCCGCCTCCGGAGTTCACGGGGCAGACTGGGGAAGCCGGCGGCGAGAACCCCGTCATGGAGAGGGAAGGCGACGACTCCTCTACGCCGGACGTGATCGTTCCGCCGCCGCTCCACCGCCGTCTGGGAGCCCATAAGGCAAACACCCAGCGGACCCTCTAGTGCCACCGACCGAAGACGAGGCCGTGGCGAGGCTACTCCTCCAAGTCGGCTCGCCAACGCGCCGCCGTCTGGAGAAGGCGACTTCGGCACCCCGCCCCCTGGAGGTTGGCACCGCCAGCTCGGCGATCCCAGACGCCGAAGCGACGAGCGCCGCGCCCATTGGGTGGGTGCGAGGAGGCGGCACAGGGCCGCTGAACCAGGCGCTTCTGGACGTCCAGGCGAAGCTTCGTGCTGAGGGCGATGCTCTCCAGAATTGCACCAAGGCATACCTGGCATCGCGGGCAGCCGTCCGGGTATGTCTTTTCCTTTGGTTCTTGTTTGCTTGTTCCTCTCTGTGGGGGCGCGCCAGCGCACCCATTGGGTGTAGTCCCCGAGTTTCGGGCTGGCTGCTGAGCAGGCGGCCCAGAACTCCAATTGATGAACTCTGGGTATTAACTTTTTGTCTAAAACGCTTGTCACAGGATTACCACAACCTCCATGTTACTGCCTTCAACCGTAACGTTGAAGAGCTGGGCAAGCGGACCGCCGATTTGTCGGAGAGCCGGAGTAAGTCCTTTTTCTTTTTTGCGGGGGCGCGCTGGCGCACCCGCGGGCTGTGGTCCCCGAGATTCGGGCCGACTGCTGAGCAGTTGGGCCGGATCTCCCCGGCGACCTTCTTTATTGATGACTTACCGCCTTCTTTCTTCCTTCTTTCCAGGAGCCAACGCTGCTCTTCAATAGCAGCTAAGCGAAGCCAACTCCGCATTGCGCGCCAAAGGGGAGGAGTGCAGCAAGCTCGCCACAGAGCGCGATCTGCTGGCCACTCAATTGGCAGAGCAGAGGGAGCTGCTTGTGAAGACGCAGAAGGAGGCGGAAGAGACGGAAACCGCCCTCCTGGACAAGTTCGCGAGCAAGCGCTCCTCCTGGTCTGACAAGGAGGCGATGCTGGCCTCCGGCTTCCATGAGATTGAAGACATCGTTGATGGTGAGTTTCTTTGCTTTCTTTCTTCGAGCTGCCGATTATAAGTCGTGCCGACTCCTGGTTTTTGACTTGCTTCTTCGTTTCTTTCGTCTTGGCAGACTTCTTTCCTGAGCACTCGCAGGCCGCCATCCAAGCCATCGAGGCTGACCGTGAAGGTCAGAGGGCGGAGGGTGCAGAGATCGCCGCCGAGGCCCCCCGAACCCTTGACGAGCACATCCTGAGCATCGAGGCTCGCCTTCGGCCGACTCACCGGATGTTGCGCCGACTTTAGCGTGTCGGTGCCCAGGCGATTGCCGCCCTGTGGCCGGACATGCAGGCTCCGCGCACCCCCAGCCTGACGGCCGACTGGCTAGAGGTCACGGCTGGTCGTCTTGAGGCCTGGAAGGGTTCTTCGGCCCGAGCTGGAGCGCGCCGGGCCTTGGAGTTCATCAAGGCGTGGTATCCAGGGCTGGATCTAGACCGGCTGGCCACACTTCGGTCTGAGGCCCAGCCGGAGCTGGCAGCTGCGGAAGACGCCCTCGTCAAGCATGCTGCAGCGATCACCGAGTACACCGACACCAGCATCTTCGTCCTCGAGCGGTCTGAAGACGGCGAGGAGGAACCGCCGGAGTGGTTTGGGATGAACCCAGACTACGGCAAAGACTCCGCGGAGGTGATTGGCTCCAGCGTCGAGGAGGAAGGCGAGGTGGAGGACGGAGGCGAGACGGAGGCGCCAGAAGACGGAGCAGACGGCCAGCCTCACCTCGACCGCGCCTCCAGCAACGAGCCGCGTGCGACCGAGCCGACTGCCGCCGGAGGCGATCAAGCCGAGACTACCCAGCCGGCCGCCCTGACGCTTGACGCTGCCGCCTCCTCTGACCCTCTGAATCCGTCTACTACTTCCTAAGCTGCCGCCTTATCTTTATTTTATCTGCTTTAGTAGTCTTTAAAGAACTTGTTAATTCGCACAATTCCACCCGCGGGGTGTATTTTGAACTTTTGCTCGAAGATTCGGCCAAGGGCCTACGTTATGTAAATATATTTATCCGAGTTCTATCTTTTCTTGCTCGTTGCTCTTTTGGCTTTTTTCCTTTGCCGCTTTCTCTTAGTTGCCTGCCTTGCCAATCGGACAGCCGCTCTGCGGACTGCCGCTGGATCAAATGCTTGGCTACTTTGGGAAGGCAAGTACTTAGCCGTTTTTTAAGAGTTTTTGAGCAAGTTGAATAGAAGGCGGCAATCCGACTACTCGAGAGTCGGTTTGCAAAAAGGCTGGAAGCCGTCTTGAACTATGCTTTATGCTTTGAGTCCTTAGCCATTTTTCATGCGAATGCCCATTCTACCTTACTTCTGCCCACCGTACAGTCACTCTGCGAGCTGCGGCTTCTGACAGGAGATGGTTTAGGCGTTTACACACTACTTGTCCGGCTGCAGGAAGCATTTCATAGTGCAAGGCAGCAAGTCCCCGGGCCGACTTGTCGAGCCCGGTGCCAAACGGCATAGCAAAGAGTAACATACTTGTAGGCATAATTTTTATCATACAGACAAAAGAGGGCAGTCCCCGAGCTCGTCTCGGGGGGCCTGAAGTCTTGGTACTTTAATACAAAAGGTAGCGTGGTACATACTGCATCAACTGTAAAATCTTCGGAGGAGATTTGCATTCCATGGCCGCTCTGTCTCCTTGCCGGAGTCGTCCCTCTTGCGTGCTCGGGGCTTCTGAGCGTCAATCAGGTAGTAGGAGTCGTTGCCTAGTACTTTGCTGATGATGAAAGGGCCTTCCCAAGGCGCCGACAGCTTGTGCTGGCCGGCTGTTCGCTGGGTCAGCCGAAGCACAAGGTCGCCTTCTTGGAAAGATCTTGGCTTGACCTTCCTGTTGTGGTATCGGCGCAGGCTCTGCTGGTAGATGCTAGACCGGCTGAGTGCCAACAGCCGACCCTCTTCCAGTAGATCGACGCGGTCTTGTCGTGCTTCTTCTGCTTCCTCCTCGGTGTACATGGTGACTCGTGGGGAGTCGAACTCTATGTCCGTTGGGATGACGGCTTTGGCACCATAGACGAGGAAGAAAGGCGTGAAGCCGGTTGACTTGTTTGGAGTCGTGCGCAGACTCCAGAGGACGGCTGGTAGCTCGTCGAGCCAGCAGCCAGCCGAGCGCTCCAGAGGCTCGATCAGCCGGGGTTTGATGCCGGACAGGATGAGGCCATTTGCTCGCTCCACCTGGCCGTTTGACTGTGGGTGGGCGACAGACGCTAGGTCCAGTCGGATGCCCTGTGTTGTGCAGAAACGGGCCAAGGCGCCTTTGGCAAAATTTGTGCCGTTGTCGGTGATGATGCTTTGTGGTATGCCGTACCGAATTGTGATATCGGAGATGAAAGTTATGGCAGTCAGACCGTTCAGCTTCTTGATTGGCTTTGCTTCTATCCACTTGGTGAACTTGTCCACTGCGACGAGTAAGTGAGTTAGGCCACCTCGTGCTGTCTTGAATGGTCCCACCATGTCTAGACCCCAAACTGCGAAAGGCCAGGCAATGGGGATGGTCTTGAGTGCAGAAGCCGGCTGGTGCGGCTTGGAGCTGAACTTCTGGCACCCTTTGCATTTTTGGACCAATTCCTTTGCCTCTTCTAAGGCAGTCGGCCAGAAGAAACCATGTCGAAAGGCTTTTGCGACGAGTGCTCTTGAAGCCGCATGGTGGCTGCACTTGCCTTGATGGATGTCTTTGAGAATTGCTTGGACTTTCTCTGGCTCTACGCAGCGCTGGTAGACACCAGTGACACTGCGCCTGACCAGCTCTCTATTGACTATGGTGTAGGCTACCGCCCGGCGTTGTACTTGCCGAGCTGAGGTCTCATCAGTTGGCAGCTCTTTACTCACCAGGAATTTGAGGATGGGCTGGGCCCATGAGGTGCTGCTATTTCTTCGACTGCCAGAACTGCGACTTGGACAAGGGCGGTTGGGCTGGGAGGCCACGGGTTGGAGTCAACAACCGCTTGCTGGGTTAATGAAGTCCCCAGGCTGACAGGAGCGGCCCTTGGGTCGAGTTCTGGAGTCTTCGAGTCTGCCGCTGCAGTCCCCGGGCCGGGTACTGTGGTCCCTGGGCCGGCCTCGACTGTGCCGGCTTTGGAGTCGTCTGCCAAAATCCCCGTACCATCTGCCGGGGCTCTGGAGTCGGATTCGACCTCCTCGGGGGGAGCCAGTACAAAGATGGAGTCTGATTCTGGTGAAGGCTTGACAGACGGCTTGAGGAGGCATTGAAGGGCAACGCTGGATGGTATTGCTTGGCGGGTAGAGCCGATTCGTGCCAAGGCGTCTGCTTGGTCGTTGTCGTTTCTTGGCACATGGAGGAACTCACACCCCTCGAAATACCCACTGAGTTGCTGCACGAGGAAACGGTAACTTGCCATGTTTGCATCTTTGGCGTCCCAGTCGCCAGATGACTGTTGGACCACTAAGTCCGAGTCGCCATAACACAACATCCGGCGAATGGCAAGTTCTTTGGCAAGCCGGAGCCCGTGAATGAGCTCCTCATACTCGGCGATGTTGTTGGAGGCGGCAAAATGGATTTGCAGTGTGTATTTGAGCTTGTCTCCTTTAGGAGAGGTGAGGACGATGCCGGCTCCCAAGCCGGTGCGCATCTTGGAGCCGTCGAAATGCATCCGCCAATGGGTGGAGTCAAGCGCTGGAGGTAGGTACTGGGTCTCGGCCCAGTCGACGAGGAAGTCGGCCAGTGCTTGTGACTTGATGGCAGTGCAGGGCTGGTAGTGGATGGTGTAGGGAGCCAGCTCTATGGCCCACTTGGCCACTCGGCCAGAAGCATCTCGGCTTCCGATGATCTCAGCAAGTGGGGCCGTGCAGACCACAGTGATCGGATGCTCTTGAAAGTAAGGCTTCAATTTCTTGGCAGTAAAGTGTACGCCATAGCACATCTTCTGGTAGTGGGGGTAGTTCTGCTTGGAGGTCGACAATACTTCGCTCAGGTAATATACCGATCTCTCGACAGGTAGTGCCTTGCCTTCCTCCTTGCGTTCCACTGCAATGACCGTGCTGACTACCCGGCTGGTGGCGGCGATGTACAGGAGCATGGGTTCCTTGGGAGTCGGAGCCGCCAGGATAGGTGGAGTAGTCAGCATCTTCTTCAACTGGAGAAAAGCTTCGTCCGCCTTATGGTTCCATTCAAAAAAAGTGGTCTTCTTCATGAGTTGGTATAAGGGGAGAGCTTTCTCGCCCAGCCGACTGATGAATCGGCTGATGGACGCCAAGAAGCCGGTGAACTTTTGCACATCGAGCAGTCGGCTGGGTACCTCCATTCTCTCAATGGCCTTGATCTTTACAGGGTTGCATTCTATGCCGCGTTCAGAGACCAGGAAGCCAAGGAGCTGGCCGGCTGGTACTCTGGAGACACACTTCTCGGGGTTGAGCTTGATCTGGAATCGGCGCAGGTTCTCAAAGGTCTCCTTGAGGTCTTCCAGCAGTGTTACACGCTTTTCCGTCTTCACCACTACGTCGTCCATGTAGACGTGGGCGTTCCTGCCGAGCTGCTTGAGGAGGCAGTTCTGCATGCAACGCTGAAAGGTGGCGTCGGCATTCCTTAAGCCGAACGTCATGGTGAGGTAGCAGAAGGCTCCAAACGGCGTGATGAAGGCGGTCTTCAGTCTGTCAGCCGGGTTCAGCTTGATCTGGTGATATCCTGAGTATGCATCCAAAAAACTCAACAGCTCGCATCCGGCTATGGAGTCTATCACCTGATCAATTCTCGGTAGAGCAAACGGGTCCTTAGGACAGGCCTTGTTGAGGCTCGTGTAGTCAATACACATTCACCACTGCTTGTTCTTCTTCAGTACCAGGACCGGATTTGCTAGCCATTCTAGAAAGAATACTTCCATAATGAAGCCGGCTGCTAGGAGTCGGCCTATCTCTTCTCCGACAACTCTTCTCTTCTCTTCTGATAGGCGGCGCAGGGGCTGCCTGACCGGCTTTGCATCAGATCAGACATGTAACTTGTGCTCGGCGAATTCCGTCGGTACACCTGGCATGTCTTTGGGGGACCATGCGAAGATGTCCCGATTCTCATGGAGGAAATCGACGAGCTCGCCTTCCTATTTGTTGTCGAGGTTCGTGCCTACGACAGCGTACCTCTCCGGGTGCTCCGGATCCAAGGGTATCTTCTTTGTCTCTTTGGCCGGCTTGAACGAACCCTCAGCCTCCGACTCCTTTGGGTTGGGCGATACCTATGGCTACTTGCCGGCCATCGCCACAACTCGCTCAAGGAGCCGCTTCTCGGCCGCGATCACCAGGGACTCGGCTAGCCGACTGCTCTCAGCCGCACAGGCAGACGACTTCCGGTAGTCACCGGCTACAGTCAGAATTCCCCTGGAACTGGGCATCTTCATTTTGAGGTAGGCGTAGTGGGGGACCGCCATGAACTTGGCCAAGGCGGGTTGGCCGAGTAGCGCATGGTATGGGCTCTCAAGGTCCACCACTTCAAACCAAACCGCCTCTCGGCGGAAGTGATCTTTGTCTCCGAAGAGGACGTCCATCAAAATCTTGCCGATTGGTGAGGAGCAAAGCTGAGGAACAATGCCGTGGAACACAGTCCGGCTGTTCTGAAGCTGTCTTTGCTTGATTCCTAACTTCTCCATGGTGTCCTTGTACAGGATATTGATGTTGCTGCCTCCGTCTATCAGAACTCGCGAGAAACGCGTGGCTCGTCTATCCATAGCAAAGGTGGCGTCCAAGACCAAGGCATAGGAGCCCGGACTCGGCATCACCTCTGGGTGGTCAGCCCTGCTCCAGCTGATGGGCTTCTCGGACCAGTGCATGAACTCTGGCGTCTCTGATGCTACTGCATTCACCTCTTGTCGCTGCAGCCATCTGCTGCGTCGATCATCGGCCATACTGGTAAACACCATGTAGGCTCCGTGTTCTTCAGGGTATTCGTCTTGTACTACGCCGACTGGCCTGACAACTGGCTGCTGGGGAGGAGGCGGAGGCGGCTGCCCTGCAGGCGGGGGAGGCAGGAGGCCGTCTCCCTTGGCGATCCTGGTGAGCCAGTGGCACTTCCGGGTGGTGTGATTTGACGGCTTTGCGCCGCTATGGAACTTGCAAGGCCCATCCAGAGTCTGCTCGTAGGAGAAGTCCGGCAACCAGTTGGGCTTGCCGCCTTTCGGTCGCTTGGGCGGAGGCTGCCCGTCCGGCTGCTGGGCTTCGACGGTCACGACCTGCCGGCTGCTGGAAGCCGGCAGCGGGGCCTTGCGCTTGTGGTCGCCCTGCTGTTGTCGCCGATTGGCATCTCCCGCCGGAGTCCTTGGAGCTTGAGGGGCTACTTTGCCAGTTGTGCTGATTTGAATCTCCGCCTTCATGGAGGAGTCGGCCGTGGCGTACTTGTCCGCTATGATTAGCAGCTCGTCGAGGGTTTCTGGCTCGTCGCAGAGGAGCTTGTGCTTGAGGAGGGTGCCTTCTCTGCATCCGGCCGTGAAGTACTCGATGGCCTGCACCTCGTGCACGCCCTCGCAGGAGTTCCGAAGCTCGGCCCAATGCATGAGGTAATCGTGAGTCAACTCGTTGGGGCCTTGTACGCATAAGGAGAGCTGACGAGGCTTGGGAGGACGCTTGTATGTGCTGGTGAAGTTGCGGACGAACGCTTCGGTGAAGTCGACCCAGCTGTTGATGCTGCGGGGCTTCAGGCTGTTCAGCCATGTCCGGGCCATGCCCTGGAGCATGAGCGGGACGTACTTTACGGCGACACGCTTGTTGCCGTTTGCTATGCTGACAACCGTGGAGTAGTCGACTAGCCGGTCTTCCAGCTTCACGGAGCCGATATACTTGGGCGTGTCTCTTGGGAGCGTGAACCCTCTGGGAAAGGGCTCGTCTCGAATGCGGGGTCCGAAACAAGGCGGACCCAACTCGTCTTCTTCTTCCAGTGCTAGGGATCCGTGAAGTCGGTCGATCCGGTGGCGGGCATCATTCTCTCCGACACCCTCTCGGCGGCCAAGGCGATCGCCGAGAGTCGGATGGTCAATAGGCGGCGGGGAGACTCGCCTCTCCTTGCGAGGGGGAGGAGGTGCACAGTCGTCCCGTCGTTCCACTACTCTCGGGCGGCCGTCTCGGTCACGCTCTATGGTAATGTGACTCCGACTGTGGCTGATAGCCGGATCCTTGTCTCTTCTTCCTCGGGCGCCGCCAGTCGGCGTCCGAGACGTCGCGCCTTGATCTCGGCGAAGGTCGTCGTTTTGCTGCTGTGGCGCCTCCATGCGGCAGCCAGCCTCGTTCTACGCGGCAGTCGCATCGAGGAGCCGCTGGACTCGCTCCATCATCAGGCGGCGGTCTTCGCCCTCGAAATTTTCCAGCTCATCCGCCGCTGCCTGGGCGGCTCGGATGTTCTCTGCTGGTGTAGCGTACACAAGGTGGCTGGCCCCAAACAGGTTGGCGATGGCTACGCTGCGCTGCTGGACCGCGCCAAGGCGGTTGGGCCCTGCCGGGGCTGGCGAGCCGCCAACGGCGCGATCCATCTCCCGCTGGTAGGCTTCTGACAAGCGTCTCATGTTGGCTAGCTTCTTCGCGCCTTCGACGAGATGAAGGCGGCGCGCCTCCAACATCTCTGCGTCAGCGTCTTCTGGAATGGGCGCAGTTAGGTCTTGTAGCACCACGCCGAGTGAGTCGTGCACTCCTCCACCGGGGAGCTTGTCATGACTGATGACGAGCACCTCGGTGACGGTGCTTCCGTCGCTCTCCGCGCGAGGGAGAGGTTCGTCGTAGAACACCACATTAGTGGGGAACGCGTCGAGCGACGCGGTGTCGGAGTCGACCAGCATCGGGTCGGTGGAGCCTACAGACTCCAGGTCTACGGCAGGCTCGCCGGAAACATGGAGTTGATCGAGGAGGCCCGCGAGGAGGCTCTCGGAGCCGCCCGTGCCTGCGTTGGATGCAGGTTTGTCGGAGAGGCGAACCTCGTCGACAAGTTCGGCCAAGCAGCTGGCTGCGCAGGCGATCTCAACGCCACACAGCGTGTCGGTGCAAACTCCGTCTAGCGTGCCTGGCTGGCTGCGCTCGCCAGGGAGGAAAAGGGTTCCCGTCCAGAACAGGTCTCCGGACGGCGGTGCACCAGGCCCCACGGTGGGTGCCAAATGTCGGGGGTTGGGTGCGACATATGCCAAAGGATGGCTTATCATGGTGGGGGCGAGTAGAACGTCGCCGGTGCCTGGAAACGGGATGAGGCGAAGACATGCACGCCGGCGAATCTTACCCAGCTTCAGGGCTCTCCGGGGAGATAATACCCCTACTGCTGCTCTGCGGGGTCTCCGCATGATCACTATGGCAAAGTGTTTACACGGTTGCTCCTTGAGCTGTTTCCTAGAGGTAGGAGAGGGCAAGGCTAGCTCTCTCCCTCCTATATGATCTGGTCTAGAGCTAATAGGTTCCAACCCTTTGCATGGGTGCCCTGAGGGGTTTATATAGGCCTACCCCCCAGGGGTACAATGGTAATCCGGCTGGACGCGGGCCCAGCCGTCAACACCTCTGGCCTCCATCTTCTCCGCCGACTGCTGGGGCCCGCCGACTGGTGGGCCCCGCCGACTGGCCCGGTACGGAGCCGACAGGCCGCGTCCTCCGCGGGCAGGTCTTGCCGGCTGCTGATTACTGTAGCCGCGCTTCTGATGACGCGGGCTTGATCATGGGGTCGTGGCAACAGCCCCGCCGCCTGGCGGGCGATCACTATTGCCACTCTCCATCACATCTTGATTAATGGCGCGTGGGCCCCGGGGGAGGGCTCGGCCGACTCCCCGGGGCCGGCTCCCAACGGGTCCGACTGGTGGTCCTCCTGCCGTTTCCTGGGGTCTCACTGACTGGTGGGACCCGCTGCCTCTGGGCCGTATAGACAAGCCGTCGTGGGTGCAGGATTCGATCCTGTAGTGCTGATGTCAGGGCCGGCATGGCAGCTGTGCCACGCCGCACGGAGATCTTCCGGGGTACGGCGTGCTGTGGCCATGCCTGCCCTTGGTAAGGGGCGGGAGTGGGCTTTACTATAGCCACTCCCCTGCCCCGTCCCTCTTGATGAGGTCGTGGGTTTTGTTGGAGTCGTAGGCCGACTCCCCAAAGCCGGC
The DNA here is from genome assembly GCF_003073215.2 of Triticum urartu. NCBI lineage: Eukaryota > Viridiplantae > Streptophyta > Magnoliopsida > Poales > Poaceae > Triticum > Triticum urartu. The sequence continues at coordinate 520,604,793 of NC_053023.1, forward strand.
TTCTCTGGAAGTCATCAGTCAGGAGTCGGCTTACCCCGCAGTCGTCCCTGGGACTCGGCCGTGAGTGGTCAGTCGGCCGTCTTGCCGTCGGCTCCTTAGAAGGCGGCTCTTCGCCCTGGGGTCTTCAGGGGCACAGCCTGCCCCGATGTCTTGAAAGGTTCTGGGGCTCGGGTTGGCCTACCCGTGGCCCATTACTCCGACATCTCTCTGCGGTTATGTATGGTGTGTGTGACAGGTCTGGATACTATCATCGCATCCGAAGACTATCTTGAAGTTTTGATAAAAGGGAACCCGCCTTGCAATGCTGAAGACAATCTGCGCGCCGAAATCCCCGTCATTGAAGCCAGGTTCAGGGGCTACTGAGGGAGTCCTGGACTAAGGGGTCCTCGGGCATCCGACATGTTATCCATGGGCCGGACTGATGGGTTGTGAAGACATGAAGGCCGAAGATTATACCTGAGTCCAGATTGGACCCTCCTTGGCGTGGAAGGCAAGGTTGGCGACCGACTATGAAGATTCCTTCTTATGTAACCGACTCTATGTAAACCCTAGATCCCCCTGGTGTCTATATAAACCGGAGGGGATAGTCCGGAAAGGACACATTCATTACCATAGTCATATAGGCTAGGCATTTAGGGTTTAGCCATCACAATCTCATGGTAGATCAACTCTTGTAACACCCATATTCATCAATATCAATCAAGCAGGACGTAGGGTATTACCTCCATAGAGAGGGCCCGAACCTGGGTAAACATTGTGTCCCTTGTCTCCTGTTACCATCGATCCTAGATGCACAGTTCGGGACACCCTACCCGAGATCCTCCGGTTTTGACACCGACAGCACCCGCGCAGGGACAGGCGCTGGCAACGGCGCAGCGGAGACATTCGCGTGCACGGGCACCGACACGGGCGCGCACGTCAGTGCACGCGTAGGCGCATGCGCTGGCAGGTGCACAGGCGCATGAAAGTCGGCGGGGACCTCGTGGAACCCCGAGGCATCAAGCTTGGCGACAATGTGCGGTTCCCAGCCCATCAATTCCACGGGGATGGGCGCTGGCTCAGTCGGGGCGACGGGAGCCGGAATGAGAGCGGGGACAGGCGTGCATCTTCCCACAAGGCTGGTTCAAGCTCGTCTGAAAGCTCCTTATGTTCTTGAGACTTCGGCTGGTTGTCTTCCTCAGGAAACTGGAAGATTAAGGGCAGACCATCGTGATGCGGCATGGCGCGTGGTTAGGTCAAGCTGGTTGGAGGTAGACGACAGGAGAATCAAAGAGGAAGAGAGAAGATTGTAGTGATACCTGGTAGTGCGGGGTTGATTTTAAACTACGGCGCCGGCGACATTAAAAGTGGGAGCAGTTGGGACGAAGGTGGGCAGCAGAGCCTTGGCAAAGGGCTCGCCTCCCGATGAGCCTGCACGGGGGTCTTCTCATACGCCTCCCTATCAGCCGGTGCAGCGGTCTGCTCGCACGCCTCCCGTCGACTCACACACTTGCTCGGACGGCACTTGTCGATGAGAAGCGGGACTCGTGGCGGCACGTAAACACCCATGGTTTCAATAGTGAAAGCGTTCGCCTTAACGCGACAGGTCTATGTTCCAAAATACCTTGGCTCTTCATTTGTGCAACTTCTCATAAGCAGCTTGTCTCAAATTGAAGAAAAAATCACGTAGGAATATTTGTGCCATATCACGTGACCATGCTCACTTTCATGAATTTCTGGTCACTTTTGGATTTTTTGAAATTTAAAATCCAGGATTCGAAACAATATCATAACCTGCATCATGCAATAAATTTTCAAGCGATACATCTTTCCTGTTGTATTTCTTATGAAAGGGTTTGGTCAAACGTTTTGCTTAGTTAGACTTCAGACAATTATATATGCAGAGTAAAAGGATAATCCTATTAGTACTAGGAATGCAGTTGACGAGAGACCTTGGGTGACCTAGGAATGCATTGCCTGATATATTAACTAAGTACTAGGCACGAACAAACAGGCTCAATTCTATGCTCATCCTAGCATAGTACTCCTATTAGTACTAGGAATGCAGTTGACGGGTGACCTTGGGTAGAGGTGACCAAGGGAATTGAACCGTGCTCGGCATGGTAGGTAACATTGTCTAGTTACTAAAGCATCCCTCCATTTTTCATCGGTAGTCATTATGGACCGGGGACATGAGGGGAATTTCCTAGGGCTGGAATTATGGTCGGCATATATTTCAACTCGAAACACGGAGGCTCGACTGGTTGGGGTTGGCTAATGTGCGTACCATGCACGCCACCCGAAGGACACAAGCCCGTTTTTTAGGATCAACATGAGCCAAGGTCTGGCCGGTACGCCGTTGGGTCCTACCATTCGAGAATACGAAAGGAATCTTTTAAATTGCCGAACGAATCTATGTGTATTACAATGCCCGTATTTTCCTTGCAAATAGTAATCTCAACGTGGTAATTGATTTATGACGAGGTCTTGAATTAGAGTGAGTTTGTGATATAGTGATCTCAACGTGGATTTCACATTTGATGTTATCCCTAGTAAGTTTTTCATTGCAAACTCAAATTTAAAAGATGAACGGTATGGTGGTGAGAAAACTTTGTATGTATCAAGCATATGACCACACACACATGCATGCACACACACACACACACGAACACGAACACAACAACAATCCAATAAGTATAGTGCATCTATGAAAGGATCGAGAAGAGGTGTCTAGAGGGGGGATTAGACACTAAGTACCAAAAGTTGCAGTTTTTAATTTCTTTAAGTTGAAGTGGAGTTTTGGCACAAGTTTAACAAACACAATACATATCAAGCAAGCATGCAAAGAGTATATGAGCAGCGAAAATTGAAGCATGCAACTTGCAAGAATGTAAAGGGATGGGATTGGAGTGTGCAAACGCAATTTGGAGACACGGAGATTTTTGAGACGTGGTTTGGATAGGTGGTGCTATCATACATCCACGTTGATGGAGACTTCAACCCACAAAGGGTAACGGCTGCGCGAGTCCACGGAGGGCTCCACCCACGAAGGGTCCACGTAGAAGCAACCTTGTCTATCCCACCATGGACGTCTCCCACGAAGGACTTGCCTCACTAGCGGTAGATCTTCATGAAGTAGGCCATCTCCTTGCCCTTACAAACTCCTTGGTTCAACTCCACAATCTTGTCGGAGGCTCCCAAGTGACACCTAGCCAATCTAGGAGACACCAATCTCCAAGAAGTAACAAATGGTGTGTTGATGATGAACTCCTTTCTCTTGTGCTTCAAATGATAGTATCCCCAACACTCAACTCTCTCTCACAGGATATGCATTTGTTGGAAAGAAGATTTGAGTGGAAAGCAACTTGGGGAAGGCTAGATATCAAGATTCATATGGTAGGAATGGAATATCTGAACTCGGTGGCACCGGATAGAAAGAATCGGTGGGGTCGAGTTTGACTTTTGGTTTAGGTCATATGTGGATGTGAGAAAGTAGTTGAGGGCTTTGGAGCATATCACTAAGCATTTTGAGCAAGAGCCTCATTAAGCACCACCTCATCCCTCCTTGATAGTATTGGCTTTTCCTATAGACTCAATGTGATCTTGGATCACTAAAATAGAAAATGTAGAGTCTTGAGCTTTGAGCTTGAGCCAATCCTTTGTCCTTAGCATCTAGAAGGGGTTCCACACCCTCTAGTCCATGTCACTTCATTGTCGAACTTATCTGAAACATACTAGGTAAAAGTGTTAGTCCAACAAGAGATATGTTGACATTAATTATGAAAACCACCTAGGGAGCACTTGTGCTTTCAATCTATTTTTCCAAACCATGCATGTATGACACGAAATCAAAAATACTCCTTCTGTTCCTAAATATTAGTCTTTTAGAGATATCAACAAGTGACTAGTTACGGAGCAAAATGAGTGAATCTACACTCTAAAATATGTCTATATACATCCGTATGTGGCGGTCCATTTGAAATCTCTAAAAATACTAAGGCCTCCTTTGGTTTAGAGGAATCTTGTAGGAATTTCATAGGATATGATTTCTATAGGAAAAATTCCTTTAGAGCCATTTGGCTTGTAGGAATAGAATCCTATTCCTATGAAGGAATTCTTCCTATCCTCCACATTTCATGGGAAAATAAACATTAGCCTAGACTTAATGGAAAAAATCCTATGATGTGAATCAAAGGGCATCTCCTTTCCTATTCCTACTCATAGGATTTGAGATACATGTCATCTCATTTCCTATGACTTTCCTATTCCTATGATTTTCCTACCCTATGAACCAAAGAAGGCCTAATATTTAGGAACGAAGGGAGGAAAATGTAAGAGATGCATCGTCCTCAATTCAATATTTAAAATGAACAAGAAACTGAAACATGAATATTAAGTCTAGTACTAAGTACATGCAAATGCTATGTTTAGGCGGAGTTATGTAGATTGTCGGGGGTTAACCCCCGGACCTTAGATAAAATTGTGAAGCTATGTTTAGGATTGTTTAGATTATATTTGTCCCCACCCTCCCAAACACTGTCTAGTTCTGCACCCCCCCTCCTCCCCGGGAGAATATCATGTGCCCCCACACCTTAGATGCTATATGCTGATACGAGTTGCTTGGAGCTTGTAGATCTGAGATATAGCAGCTCACATGATGTCTTAATATTTTTATAGGAAACCTTAATGAGTTTGATAATTACACACAATTTGTACAAAAACTACTCAGATGCCCTTGGATCCCATATCCAATGACCTCGAAGCTCGTATCACCGTAGCATCTAAGATAGAGGAGGACATCATATTCTCCTATATGTAAGAATATCATGTGCTACCACACCTTAGATGCTTTTGTGATACAAGCTCTTCGGAGCCATTGGATTTGTGACCCAACAACTCCTGGGTGGTTCGAATATTTTTTTACAAAAAATCCCCCAAAGAGTTCGGCCATTGCTTACAAGCACAAAGGCCGCTCATATGCCATTGGATCTCAGATCAAACGACCTCGAAGCTCGTATCACCGTAGCATCCAAGCTGCGAGAGAACCTGATGTTTTCTCGCACGGGAGAATATGAGGTGCTTCCGCGCCGTAGATTCTATGGTGATACGAGTTCACGGAGATCTAACAGATCACAGTAGGAGATTTGAATGTTTTTGCAATATACGCCTAAGAGACTTTGGGAATTGCGCAGAAAGTACAAGTACTACGCATGTGGCATCTGATCACAGATCATAAGACCTAGATGCTCGTATCACCGTAGCGGCTAATTAAGCTACGGGGAGCACCTAATATGAGCAACGGGGAGCCGTTGGATCGAAGATGCAGCGGCACACACGAGGCCTGAATGTTCTATTTGTAAAAAAAAACTTGGAGAGTTTGGGAATTGTGCATAATTACAAAGACTACTCCCAAGCCATTGGATGTCAGTTCCAACGATGAAAAAACTCGTATCACCATAGCATCTAAGCGGTGGGGTGGATGTGATATTCTATGCCGCTGTCATTTTTGTTCGTAAACGTGAAAAATACGTGTAACTCGTGCCTTTACTTGTCTAACCACGCAAAGTGTTTGTTCAAAAAGCCATCCTACACTGGAATATCGGAACAACACACGGGGGTCCCACTTGTCATTGATCAAATTTGGACCTAAAACTAACAAATCTGAAAGACAAGATTCGAACTGGCAACCTGGACTACAAAGCGTAAGTCGATAGCCTGAAGCAACAACGATTGTTGGATTTGTCCCATAACTTGATTTTATACAGTATTACGTTGAGTAGAGTAGAGGGAGTGGCTCGTCAACGCGTGCATGACCATTGACCCACTTACTGGTGGGTCCCGGGTCTGCGATCTCTCTCTCCTCTCCTTTAGACACACGGGCACACACGAAGAGCGGCGCTAGCTTGCCATGGTGTTATTATAACTAAAAAAGCTTGGAAAATAGAAGAATCGCCTAGAACAAGAGATGTTGTGGCTGGTCGAGATGGAGCTAACCACACCTATCCTCCGTGCCACGTTAGCATGATGAAGTTGTTTGGCTAGTGGGGTGTTTTCGACCGACTAGCTGGGTCCCGAGGTCGAAACATAGGTACTACGTCTGATACAGTATATTTTTACATGCACATTTTTCCTCCGTGCTGAGACATGGCACACCCTACCACGCGGTTTTGGGGTCCTCCCAGGTGGTGCGCGCATATATTCTTCCTTGCCGAGACGTGGGATGCCCTACCGCGCATTTTCTAGGTCCTCCTCGGTCGTAGCGCTGAAGCAAGTAAATGAGTCTTTAAATCACGAAAGACCACCTTTGCCGCCGAGTACATCAATGAAGCACCATGGGTAGCTACTTGTGCTAGTGCGACCGATTAGCTAGGCCGCCGCCACATTTGTTTTTTCACCCCTTTTTTATCTCCTTGCTAGAAGGTAAATTTAAATATCCACCGCGGCGTTGCTCTGGTGTTTGGGTGCGGAAGGCGTGGAAGGATTTTTCATTTTTTTGATTGACGGGAGCAGGCGCGGCAGCAATTTAGTCACGATGACTCCGCTTGTAAAACCCACTGCTCGCTGATGTGAAAAGTCGTCGACTTGTGTTTTCCCATGGTGAAAACCAAAAGATTCACCCCGCTCCTCGGCTGGCTCCCTCCGCCTTCCCGTAGATTGCATTGCCTATCAGCTGTTTCGCCCCCTTTGCTTCCTCTCCCCATTGCTTCTACCTGGTGCCATGGCGGCGCAGCAGATCATGGAGTCTGAGGTGAGGCGCCTGACAAAGGAGCTCCAGGCCAAGGATGCAGAGCTCAGGGCCAAGGACGTGGAGCTCCGTGAGCTCAAGGAGGAGAGGAGTGCCATGATCCTCCGTTATGTGCGGGAGTTCACCGAGCTTCAAAAGCGGCATGCGTCCACCACAAAGATGCTCGAGGCGTCGTCGGTGTTGCTTCAGAAAGCGGGAGATACGATAGGCCATCAGGGGAGCCAGCTGGAGCGCGAGCGAGCCGATCGTGATGAGGTACAGGATCGCCTCAGCCACTTGGTGGACCAAGTTGCCACGCACGTGTTGCGGCTGCGCGATGCCGACCGTCATGCCAGCGCGACCATGCCGACCGTCGGGCTAAACCCGTTCGACCACCCCGCCGACTTCAACGAGCTGCAGCTTCCTGACCTGGTCTCCTTCTTCACCTATATCTCCGAGGAGTTGAGCCATCTCCATGCAATGGTGGGGGCGGAGCTGGACAAGGAGGGGTTGCAGGCTGCCGTCGCCGTTGCCGGGCGAATCCTCTCAGGGCTCCGTCACCGTAATCCATTCGTGCCATTGGACGTCATCTTTGATGAGCTGGCTCCCGTCGACCGGGAGCGGGCTCTGTGGGCGGTTGCACCCTGCATCACCAACGTCGTGCGCCTCGAGAAGTAGAGGGACTTCGGTGGTGTTTAGGTGTCCTCTGCATGGGCATGTCCATGTCTCGGCACAACATGACCGTTGGATCAAACTCAGATGGTGCAGATCGGTCCCTGTAGCACAAAGCGTGTGGGTGTGTTTGGTTGCATTCTCATCTCAATATAGTTGTTCCCTCTTCGTGTATTTGTGTTAACCTACTAGTGTGGACTCATGCACCCTTCATGCACTCTGCCAAACACCCAAAAGTGGGTCGAGAAGGGAAATTTTGCTCCCGTCCCGTGCACCCGTCATACACCCTGCCTAACACTGATTCGTGCTTCATATGGTTCATGTTTCGTGGAGTACTGTAGACCCGTAGTCTCCATGCGCTGTAGACCTAGTTCTGTTAACATTGATCTCACCGTTCATTCTCGACCGGATAGTCGAAAAAGCGGTACTATGTTACATTATTGTTCATATAGTTGACATGCGCACAACATCATTTGTTATCGTCATATCTTACTACACTAGCAACAATTTTATGTAGTACTGACGTATGAACCACTGCACATGCCTAGTAGTAGGAGCACTGTGTGTGTTCAAGTGGCTGCCGTGTTTCGCACTCCTCCGTTGTAAGAGTGGAAACGCTTGCTGTAATCTTTTTTTAGAAAAACAATGGACACGCTCTACCGTGCGAATCCTCCTCGACGGTCATCGTGAACCTTGCTACTCACTTTCGCCGATGTGTGGAACAGCCAGCATTGGGGTCCACCAGCCATGCACTAAATTAATCTATAGTAGAGTGCCCAACTGCATAGTAGACTACCCTGATTGAAGCGCCGCAGTAATGCCCAATGAGCCGTCAAATCACAAAACCCCCTCCTCTCCAGCAGTAAGTTGGACGGACGAACCAACCATCGTCTCACTCTTCTCTCTCAACTTCCTCTCTTGAAGAAAACCCCCACTCGCTTCTCCCTCATTTTGTTCATCATTTCTTCAAGAAAATCCCCGACCTGCTTCTGCCATTGTTCTTCTCTCCCAAAGAAGGAAAGGTGAGCGCATCAATGGTGTTGATTCTGGCCAAGGCCCAGTCTTGCAACCTCGAGATCGATCCTATAACTCGCTCTCAGTTCTTCTTTTGGGTTTGTGATTATGGTTTCTTATCTTTTATTTCTATTTGACAGTTTATTGATGGATGCTGGAGCACTGGCCGAAGTGATGTCTATGGCTCTGGCCAAAACCGTCGAGGCTCATGGTACGAAGAAGTGCAAGCGCCTCGCCGAGACTACCGCAAACATGCTCAAAGCCATCGCCCTGTCCAAGCCCCCCTCTCCGGGATCCCTCATTAAGAAAGTCCAGGTAATATCTCTTCTTGACAATCTTTTTCTCGATCTTGATCGTGTTTTTTCATCTAACACGCAGTACTAGTACTAGTAGTACAACTTTTTGGGTGATCTTGTATGTGATTTTTGTGTGCCAAATGACGGTTCTAAATTCCTCTTTTGACCAAAACATGCGAGAGATTGACACTGATTTCTTATAGATTACTTTCAACTACTTTATGAACATCAATGCTACCTTTGAAGAGGGTATATTTGCCTCAGTAACTTGTGTTAGGGATATTGCAAGTAATCCCTCTGCTCTCATGCCTTTGAAGACATGTTCTAGTGTCTTTGTTCACTCATTTCTGTGCGTATATGTAGTTATATATGGAGTAAAATATCGAAAATCATCTTATATTTCTGAATGGAGGTAGTAATAAAATATCTAGTTTCTGTTTGAATTAGAACCAGGTCCGCGATGGAGATGAAGTTCTCAAAGTCATGCCTTGTGAACTGGAAGACCTAAGGATAAGTTCTACCGCTAAACTATCCAGCGGCTGTGTCCTTGTCGCCACGTGTCCTGAACTAGTGTTTTTCCTGTAGCATTGTTGTCAGGCGTGTTCTCGAGGTTGTACTTGACCACAACAATACCCTGGTTGTGCCTTCGATTACGAAGGGTGTGGTTCTTGTAAAGCTTCCCGACAAGTCTGATGCGGCATCTCTTCATCGTCATGTTTATGAGTGGAAAGACCACTCTGTTAGGTTCTCCAAGGTTGAAGAGATGGTGATGGTGTAGGTAGACATCTCTCACGAAGTCCATGGCCTCGTCTGTTATGCGGGGTTCATCCCATAGGTCGGTGGCAAGAAATAGTCTGTAGAGTTTAATTAGTGCAACTTTACTTGTCAGTAGTAAGTACTATTATTCAGTACTTGATTTGTGTTTGTGAACCCTAAATTGTTTAGTACTGCCGCTTTTGGTGTCTGGTGAGTCCTGAGAACATTCTAGGTTAATGTCTATCCACTCAATTCAGTCTGTATATTTTGAAGTATCCAGATCATCTTTTTTGTGAGGACTATTTATCAATTATGGTTACACTCCAATATATGTATGCATTGCAGGGTTTATCGCACCCACCAGGATTTCCAATCCCATGGATGTTCGGTCCATATGATTTGTCATGACTTTTGGACTGTCCTACTTGTGGGAGTAAGCGGGGGGCCTGCATGCCACGCGTAGTTGGACAATCATTCTTCTGTTTAGTACTTCAACATAGTGATTTCCTGGTAAGGATTCACTCGTGTCACATCAAGTAAATCTTATTGATTTACTGTCTAAATCTTATTGATTTAATGTCATGTTTTCTTTGTTTTGCTGCAATTTTACGATGCAGGTTTTGGCACTAAATTTTACGATGGAATTGAGGTTGCCTCATATGCTTCATATTTTTAATGTCTTTCATGAAAATAAGGATTCCGGTAATTGTGCCAAAGTGTTACGAGAAGAATGCATTAAAATGTTTGGCACTAAATATTTGAATGATGAGCATGATTGCAATGTTGTTAGTATGAATTCCTTGGATATCCATGATGCTAATGATATGCAAAGCCACAAGCTTGGGGATGCTATGTTTGATGAAGATGATATTTTTTTCTCCCCCAAGTTTTGATGAGAAAATTTATTAGATGATAGCATGACTCCTATTTATGATGATTATTGTGATGACAGTATGCTATAAGGAATAATGATAACCATGAAGCTTGTCATAATGATTTTAATTTTCAATTGGATTATGCTTCACATGATAGTTATTTTATTGAATTTGCTCCCACTATTCTGAATGAGAAGAATTTTGCTTATAATTTTGCTTATGTGGAGAGTAGTAAATTTTCTATGCTTGTAGATCATGAAAAGAATGCTTTATGTGATGGTTATATTGTTGAATTCATTCATGATGCTACTGAAAATTATTATTAGGGAGGAATATATGCTTGTAGGAATTGCAATAATATCAAGTTTCCTCTCTATGTGCTTAAAATCTTGAAGTTATGCTTGTTTTGCTTTCTATGCTAGTTGATTATTGTTCCCATGAATTGTTTGCTCACAAAATCCCTATGCATAGGAAGTGGGTTAGAGTTAAATATGCTAGTCATATTCTTCATGATGCTCTCTTTATGTTTCAATTTTATCTTTTAGGTGAGCATCATTGAAATCATCATGCCTAGCTTAAAAGGCATTAAAGAAAAGCGCTTCTTGGGAGACAACCCAACACTTTTACCTAATGTTTTTGTGTGTCCACATGATTAAGCTACTGTAGTAATCATGTTTTATAGCTATTATTTCAATAAAGTGCCAAGTAAGACCTTTAGGATCTTCTTGGGTGATTGTTGTTTGATCTTGCTGGTAAAAACAGAAAGTATGCGCTCACGAAAATAATTATCGTTTCTAACCAGAGAGCGATAAAATACCAATTCCAACTGCAGTAGATCAATATACTTTTTATCCTCGTTTTCTTAATTTTGCAGAATTTTTGGAACAGCAGAAGTATGGTTGGACTACATATTACTACAGACGGTTCTGTTTTTGACAGATTCTGTTTTCAATGCATAGTTTGCTTGTTTTCTAGTTTCCATGGCTTATATTGCTCAATATAAATTGTGAAAATGATATGCTACAGTAGTCATTGTATGAGAACAATTATGAATCTTGTCTTTGATAGTACCAAAAGTGAAATGGTTTGCTCTTTATCATACTAACCTATCTCACAAAGTTCCGTTAAGTTTTGTGTTGTGAAGTTTTCAAGTTTTGGGTGAAGATTCGATATGATGGAATAAGGAGTGACAAGAGCCTAAGCTTGAGTATTCCCAAGGCACCCCAAGGTAATATTCAAGGACAACCAAGAGCCTAAGCTTGGGGATGCCCCGGAAGGCATCCCCTCTTTCGTGTTCGTTCATCGGTAACCTTACTTGGAGCTATATTTTTATTCACCACATGATATGTGTTTTGCTTGGAGCATCAATTTATTTTGTTAGGATTTTCTTGATGTTATTTAGAATAATGTTTTGCATCTTTTATTTCAATAAAAGTGGCAATGATAGCCTTTGCCATGTTTATTTTGCAAGTATACATGTTGCTGTTTGAAAACAGAAAGTTTACCGCTGTTGCAAAAATTTCCTAGAAAAGTAAGAATGTGATAAAATGTTGAAACTTTTTGCAAGATGAGCTCTGATAAATTTTCTTTAGTGTGGTAAATTTTCATATTTATACTCTTGCATTCTTTACAGACTGTACTATTTTGGCAGATTGTTGTTATGTTTGCATGTTTAATGATTCTATTTGAGGATAGGAGTATTAAATATGTAGAGGCATTTAGTATGCAATGTTGAGTAATAATTTTAGTGATTTTCTAAAGTATATAATGATAAGGTTTTTGCATTGGTTTATACTAACTTATCTCATGAGTTCTTGTTGAGTTTTGTGTGGATGAAGCTTTTGAGATTTAGGAAAATCGTGATATGAAGAAGAATTAAGGAGACACAAAAGCTCAGACTTGGGGATGCCCAAGGCACCACAAGATAATATTTCAAGAATTCTCAAGCATCTAAGCTTGGGTATGCCCCAGTAGGCATCCCACCTTTCTTCTTCAACAATTATCAGTTAGTATCGGTTGAGCCTAAGTTTTTGCTTCTTCACATGATGTGTGTTGTTTTTGGAGTGTCATTTTGTTTTGCTTTGCTTGTTGTTCGAATAATATCCCAAGATCTGAAATTCTTAAATGTTAGAGAGTCTTCACATGGTTACATAATTATTCAACTACTCATTGATCTTCACTTATATCTTTTGGAGTAGTTTGTCGTTTGCTCTAGTGCTTCACTTATATCTTTTAGAGCACGACGGTAGTTTTATTTTGAAGAAACAGATAAACTCTCATGCTTCAATTATATTATTTTGAGAGTATTTTAGAACAGCATCGTAATTTGCCTTGGCTATAAAACTATTCCTAATATGATGGGCATCCAAGATGGGTATAATAAAAACTTCCATATAGAGTGCATTGAATACTATGAGAAGTTTGATACTTGATGATTGTTTCGAGAAATGAAGATGGTGATATTAGAGTCATGCTAGTTATGTAATTGTGAAATTGAGAAATACTTGTGTTGTGGTTTGCAAGTCTCGTAGCATGCACGTATGGTAACCGTTGTGTGACAAATTTGAAGCATGAGGTGTTTCTTTGATTGCCTTCCTTATGAGTGGCGGTCGGGGACGAGCGATGGTCTTTTCCTACCAATATATCCCCCTAGGAGCATGTGCGTAGTGCTTGGTTTGATGACTTGTAGATTTTTGCAATAAGTATGTGAGTTCTTTATGACTAATGTTGAGTCCATGGATTATACGCACTCTCACCCTTCCATCATTGCTAGCCTCTTCGGTACCGTGCATTGCCCTTTCTCACCTTGAGAGTCGGTGCAAACTTCGCCGGTGCATCCAAACCCCGTGATATGATACGCTCTATCACACATAAGCCTCCTTATATCTTCCTCAAAACAGCCACCATACCTACCTATTATGGCATTTCCATAGCCATTCCGAGATATATTGCCATGCAACTTTCCACCGTTCCATTTTTATGACACGCTTCATCATTGTCATATTGCTTGCATGATCATGTAGTTGACATCGTATTTGTGGCAAAGCCACCGTTCATAATTCTTTCATACATGTCACTCTTGATTCATTGCACATCCCGGTACACCGCCGGAGGCATTCATATAGAGTCATATTTTGTTCTAGTATCGAGTTGTAATTTTTGAGTTAATAAATAAGAAGTGTGATGATCATCATTATTAGAGCATTGTCCCATGTGAGGAAATAAAAAAAGAGAAAGGCCAAATAAAAAAGAAGGCCCAAAAAATGAGAGAAAAAGAGAGAAGGGACAATGTTACTATCCTTTTTCCACACTTGTGCTTCAAAGTAGCACCATGATCTTCATGATAGAGAGTCTCTTATTTTGTCACTTTCATATACTAGTGGGAATTTTCATTATAGAACTTGGCTTGTATATTCCAACAATGGGCTTCCTCAAAATGCCCTAGGTCTTCGTGAGCAAGCAAGTTGGATGCACACCCACTTAGTTTCTTTTGTTGAGCTTTCATACATTTATAGCTCTAGTGCATCCGTTGCATGGCAATCCCTACTCCTCGCATTGACATCAATTGATGGGCATCTCCATAGCCCGTTGATTAGCGTGAATGTGAGACTTTCTCCTTTTTTGTCTTCTCCACACAACCTCCATCATCATATTCTATTCCACCCATAGTGCTATGTCCATGGCTCGCGCTCATGTATTGCGTGAAAGTTGAAAAAGTTTGAGAATACTAAAGTATGAAACAATTGCTTGGCTTGTCATCGGGGTTGTGCATGATGGGAGCATTTTGTGTGACGAAAATGAAGCATGGCCAAACTATATGATTTTGTAGGGATGAGCTTTCTTTGGCTATGTTATTTTGAGAAGACATAATTGCTTGGTTAGTATGCTTGAAGTATTATTATTTTTATGTCAATATTAAACTTTTGTCTTGAATCTTTCGGATCTGAACATTCATGCCACAATAAAGAAAATTACATTGAAAATTATGTTAGGTAGCATTCCACATCAAAAATTCTGTTTTTATCATTTACCTACTCGAGGACGAGCAGGAATTAAGCTTGGGGATGCTTGATACGTCTCCAACGTATCTATAATTTTTGATTGTTCCATGCTATTATATTATCACTGGATGTTTTATATGCATTTATATGCTATTTTATATGATTTTTGGGACTAACCATATTAACCTAGAGTCCAGTGCGAAATTCTGATTTTCCTTGTTTTTGAGTTCTACAGAAAAGGAATACCAGACAGAGTCCAATTGGCATGCCAATTTTTGATGATTTTTTATGGACCAAAAGAAGCCCCCGGAGTAAAAGAGTTGGACTAGAAGAGTCCCGAGCCGTCCACGAGGGTGGAGGGTGCGCCCTACCCCCTGGGCGCGACCCCCTATCTCATGGATGACTCAGGGACCCCCTGACTTGTTCCCGACGCCAAAAATTCCTATAAATACAGAAACCTCCAGAAAATAACCTAGACCGGGAGTTCCGCCGCCGCAAGCCTCCGTAGCCACCGAAAACCAATCTAGACCTGTTCCAGCACCCTGCTGGAGGGGGGGGTCCTTCTCCGGGGGCCCATCTTCATCATCCCGGCGCTCTCCATGACGAGGAGGGAGTAGTTCACCCTCGGGGCTGAGGGTATGTACAAGTAGCTATGTGTTTGATCTCTCTCTCTCTCTCTCTCTCGTGTTCTTGATTCGGCACGATCTTGATGTATCGCGAGCTTTGCTATTATAGTTGGATCTTATGATGTTTCTCCCCCTCTACTCTCTTGTAATGGATTGAGTTTTCCCTTTGAAGTTATCTTATCGGATTGAGTCTTTAAGGATTTGAGAACACTTGATGTATGTCTTGCATGTGCTTATCTGTGGTGACAATGGGATATTCACGTGATCCACTTGATGTATGTTTTGGTGATCAACTTGCGAGTTTCGTGACCTTGTGAACTTATGCATAGGGGTTGGCACACGTTTTCGTCTTGACTCTCGGTAGAAACTTTGGGGCACTCTTTGAAGTTCTTTGTGTTGGTTGAATAGATGAATCTGAGATTGTGTGATGCATATCGTATAATCATACCCACGATACTTGAGGTGACATTGGAGTATCTAGGTGACATTAGGGTTTTGGTTGATTTGTGTCTTAAGGTGTTATTCTAGTACGAACTCTTGAATAGATCGATCAGAAAGAATAACTTTGAGGTGGTTTCGTACCCTACAATAATCTCTTCGTTTGTTCTCGCTATTAGTGACTTTGGAGTGACTCTTTGTTGCATATTGATGGATTGTTTGTTATATGATCCAATTATGTTATATTACAAAGCGGATTCGTTGTCATCATACAAGACAAAATACGAGTGTATTCACTCGAAAATAATGTCCTACCCGCACTGCGTGGCTACAACACGAGACCCCTCTAGGACATCCACAAAATAGCGCTCGGGCGTACGGTGCTCCTTGCCCTTCGGCGGCCCCTTTGTCAGCTCGACGGCGTCCATCTTCGCCCACCACATCTTGCAGCGAGCAAAGGCCATCCGGGCACCTTCAATACAGACCGACCGCTTTACAACATCAAGCCGTGGGGAGGCACTAACAAGCCACTTCACAAGCCCGAAGTAGCTGCTGGGTACCGGCGTGGCAGGCCATAGCCGGACTATTAGGTCCCTCAAGGCCAGCTCGGCCGCCTTGTGCAGCTCGACTAACTGTTTCAGCTGATCACTGAAGGATACCGAATGTTCTGGTCCAAGATATTGAGACCAGAATAGCTTCTCCGTCGAACTCCCTTCCTCGGCTCGATAGAATTCAGCAGCATCGGATACGCTGTGCGGCAAATCTGTAAAAACCCCTATAGAGCACCAAATTCGGGTAAGTAAAAGGAGTGTTTCCTTCACAGACTTGCTTTGCATAATGAAAGCCTTACCCGCCGCAATATTTTTAGCCTCCTGGAGTTCCTGAAGGGTACTCTGGGCCTCGGCTCGAGCCTCTTGTGCGCTCGAGCGGGCCTCCGCAAGTTCGGACGCCTGCGTCTTAGAATCACGCTCCAGGGACTCATACTTCTTGACGGCATCCTGAAGCTCTTACTGAACCTCGCTGACCCAGGCCTCGTGCTTTTCGCGTACAGCGTGTTCCTTGGCCGTTTTGTCCTCGGCCTCGTCTAATGCCTTCTTGAGGGTCACCACGTCGGTCGTGGCCCCTAGCATAGTCCATGACACTTTAGTCAGCACGAAGTATTCATCCTTCCTAACATACACGCACAGGTTACTACAAACCTGGGCTGTCCTCCAGCTGCTTCTTCACAAGGCTGAGCTCTTCCTCGGCCCGCTCCAGGCTCCGCTTTAGTTCGGAGACCTCCACAATATGAGAGGCAGCAGCCAGCAACGCCGCCTGCTTATTTACATAGACATCATATGTTAGACTCCTGCGAAAATTGTTTTGATCCTCTGTTCGACTTTTCTTTCCGAACACCGAACAGAGCATCAGGGGCTACTGTCTACGCTGTGATATTCTTTCTACAATTATTATTACCTCAAAGCCTATTAAAAGGCCAGTGCAGGCTTCAGTCAGCCTGCTTTTGGCAGACTAAACCTTTTTTATCACCGTACCCACGAGGACACGGTGTTCATCTACAATGGAAGCGCCTCGCAGTGCTTCCAGCAGATCATCCGGCGCCTCTGGTTGGACAGAGGTCACCAGCGAAATAGGCACACCCTCCTTCCGGGGAAGGCCATTCACCGGACTCTGGAGCCATGCAGGTCTCCGGAATGATATCCGGTTGAGGGCCGAATGGAACTCAACCCCCACCATCAGTCCCCATGGGGGCTTCTTCCCCCATGTGCCCGCGGTCGTGGAGTCATCCTTCGACGCCGCCCTGACGATCTTCGGAGCCTCCCCTTGGGCCTCCCCTTGGTCAGGAAAGTCCCTTTGGGACACCACCTTGTCATCACCTTTGGGCGAGGTCGAGTGAGCAGGTGGCGGCGACATGCTAGCCATCTCCTTTGAGTCTAGCGAGCCCTCTGTCGAGGATTGCGGAGAACTGTCGCGGGCCGGACTGCAATAGCATAAATTAAACATATTAATATGGAAAAGGGGAAGGGCCATACATTTGGATGAGCATAAGGTCTTTGGTACTTACGAAGCGGCCCGAGGCTTGGTCCGGGGCGTTCGTTCCTGACTGCTATCGACATCCCATGCGGAGTTATCCGCGAGGGAGGCCTTCCCCCTCTTGGGTGCCTTCGCCTCCAGGTTCATGGAGGCCACCCTTTTCTTCCTTCCCCCTCAGGGGGGAGTTGTCTTCTTCCTCTTCCTCGTCGTCATCATCAATGACCAAAGGGTCAGTCTCGTCTTCGGACGATAGGTCCGAAGTATCCTTTCGACGAAGGCCACTCCTGGTCCCCTTGGCCGCCTTCTTGGTCTTCTTCTCTGGCACATTATAAGGCGCCGGGAACAACATCTACGTCAGGAGTGGGGTCTCTTTGTCTTTGGGTAGCGGGGCTGGACAGTTAATCCGCCTCGCTATGTCGGTCCAGGCCTAAGGAAAAAATTGATAGGAGAGCTTAGACTTCTTTCTCACAATACGCTAGTAAAGGTTATGCCTTGAGAGCGTGAAAGAACTTACCGAATCGGCTTGGCGCTTTGAGCTAAGCCCATGATCCTCGATTGTAGGCGGTGCCGTCTCGCCGGCCTTGAAAAGCACTTTCCAGATATCCTCGTGCGTTGTGCCGAAGAGCTCTAGCAGCGTCTGGTGGTTGGCCGGATCGAATTCCCACAAATAGCAAGTCCGGCGTTGGCACGGGGGGATCTGATGCATAAGCATAACCTGGATCACATTTACAAGCTTGATCTTGTTGGATATCATGTTCTGGACACACGTCTGGAGCCCTGTCAGCTCGCTCGGAGAGCCCTAGGTTAGGCCCTTCTCTTGCCAGGAGGTGAGCCGCATCGAAACTCCGGATCGGAATTCAGGGGCCACCGTCCAGTTGGTGTCGCACGGCTCGGTGATGTAGAACCACCCTGATTGCCACCCCTTCACCGTTTCCACGAAAGAACCTTCGAGCCAGGTGACGTTGGGTATCCTACCCAACATAGCTCCTCCGCACTCTTCCTGTTGACCGCTCACCACCTTCGGCTTCACATTGAAGGTCTTCAGCCATAGGCCAAAATGAGGTGGGATGCGGAGAAAGGCCTCGCACACGACTATAAATGCTGAGATGTTGAGGATAAAGTCGGGGGCTAGATCATGGAAGTCTAGCCCATAATAAAACATTAATCCGCGGACAATCGGGTGGAGAGGGAATCCCAGCCCGCGGACCAAATGCGTGAGGAACACCACTCTCTCATGAGGCTCGGGGGTGGCGACGATCTGTCCCTTGGCCGGAAGTCGGTGAACGATCTCCTTGGCTAGGTATCCGGCCTCTTGGAGCTCCTCTATATCTTTCCTCTTAAGGGAGGAGGCCATCCACTTGCCGCCGGCTCCGGATCCGGACATGGTTGGGTGTTTGTTTGAATGGGAACGAATGAGGACTTGGGCGTTGGAGCTCAAGGACGGAAAGGCAGGAAGAAAGCATGGGAGAAGAAAGGACAATCTTATCTCCTTATAAGGGCGATGAATATCGAACGCCCCCCATTCGCCTTAAAATTCGCCTGCTCCCAAGGGATGTGTAAACGGCATGGTTAGGTTACCCACGCTCATATTGATGAGAATCCCGTAATAAGGGGACACGATCTCTGCTTTGACAAGACATGCCAATGACAACCGCGTCTTGAAACGTGGGGCGGAAAATGGTTCGAAATTATGACCGGACGGGCGTGACGTCACATTACTAAAGTTGTCAGCAGATTGGACTCGTGTGTTATTATATTCTCTCTGCGGTTGTGTGTGGTGCGTGTTACAGTTCCGGGCATGATCAATTCGTCTGGATAGAATTCAGGAGTTCGGAAGGAGGAACCCGCCTTGCAATGCCAAAGACAACACTATGCGTCGGATACCTTGTCATTGAAGCCAGGTTCAGGGGCTATTGAGGGAGTCCTGGACTAAGGGGTCCTCGGGCGTTGGGCCTGTTATCTATGGGCCGGACTGATGGGCTGTGAGGATACGAAGACCGAAGACTGTACCCGTGTCCGGATGGGAATCTCCTTGGCGTGGAAGGCAAGCTTGGCGAACAATTATGAAGATTCCATCTTATCTAACCGACTCTATGTAACCCTAGATCCCCCCGGTGTCTATATAAACCGGAGGGTGTAGTCCGGAAAGGATATACTCAATACCGTAGTCAAACAGGCTAGACTTCTAGGGTTTAGCCATTACGATCTCGTGGTACATCAACTCTTGTAATACTCGTATTCATCAAGATCAATCAAGTAGGAAGTAGGGTATTACCTCCATAGAGAGGGCCCGGACCTGGGTAAACATCGTGTCCCCTGTCTCCTGTTACCATCAACCTTAGACGCACAGATCGGGACCCCCTACCCGAGATCCGTCGGTTTTGACACCGAGAGTTGTGCCCACCCAAGTGGCCCCTCTGGTGGATCTTGGCTCCAGAAATTCTCTTTATTGGTATAAAAAATCTTCGCAAAGTTTCGTTCCGTTCCGAGAACTTTTATTTCTGCACAAAAACAACACCATGGTAGTTCTGTTGAAAACATCGTCGGTCCGGGGTTAGTTTCATTCAGATCATGCAAATTAGAGTCCAAAACAAGAGGAAAAGCGTTAGGAAAAGTAGATACGTTGGAGACGTATCACCGTCTCAGGCCACCTCAGCCCACACCACCGTCACCATCCGATGCGAAATTGAGCACATGTCTAAATGGTGCCTTTCGCGCGTCAAACGGTCCATCCTAGGTGAATCCTGATGACTCTCGATGCGTGCCGGCGCAGATTCTATCGCTGGAGATGTCCTCCGATGCCGCTGCCAGCTAGCCCAGCTGGGGCCCACCTCCTAGGTTGCCGGCAGCTGGGTCCCGTGGGCCTAGTTGACCAGTTGACTTGGTCAACATGCTGACTAGGCAGAGCCCAGTCACTGACCAGTGGGTCCCACTTGACTGGTAACGGGTCAACTGCTGACCTGCTGACTCAGCTGGTCGGGCCCACTGTCAGCCTCTGAGTGCATAGCTGGGTGCACCGCACCAGTTGCACCTAGCAATTCGTACATCTGTTGCATGACTCTAACGTGACGAACATGAATCCTTCCCCTCCGATTCATTTGTCCAGAAATTGCCTAACACCGGGAAAACATTCCCAGATGTTTTCTCGCTTTGTCTATATCATGTAGCATTACGTTAGGTCAGCCTAGCACTGCATATTGCCATGTCATGCATTGTGATGCATTTGTTTGTGTTATATTTATTATTTCTTCCCCCTCTTCTCTGCAATAGACACCGAGACTAATGCTGCTGCCGTGTATGACTATGCCCCTGATGTCCAGCCACTCTCAATAGAGCTTCCAGGCAAGCAAGCCCCTTGATCATTCCGATATCGCCTAGTTCTTTATTTCTCATGCTTGCATTAGAATTTCTACTGTATTTGATTGCTCCTATTTTGATGCATAGCCTAATTTTGTAACCTGCTATTGTTACCTACCTGTTTATCCTATATGCTTAGTATAGGTTGGTTAGTGACCCCTCACCTTGTCCATGTTGCCCCCGATTTATTACCAGATGCTTCAATCAATGTGATCGAGAGCGGAGACACTCACATCACCAACACCCCCTTAGTTGTACGACTCTGCAGAGCTACTATCGAGTGTCAAGGGCGATACCTCATAACACACTTCTAATGATATCTTTATAGTGTAGCTAATCAGTTGTGGTTTACGGAGGGTGATTCCTTCTTCACCACTCCCGATAACGACTTTGTCATACAACACCTCGAGTGTGAACCTCGAGGGTGATTCTTCCAAGTTCACCTTGACAGTTACATCGAGTAGGAATATCACCCTCGGGTTTCCCCATTGATGTTATGGACACACAGTTACTTTGATTTTACTTTATAACCATATTAATTTTGGGCCGGCCCTGAGGGGTACCCGCAGGAGTTACTGCAGTCCGGTTGACCGTGAGGGTACTGATAACCCACAAGTATAGGGGATTGTTTGTAGCCTTCTTCAATAAATAAGAGTGTCGAACCCAACGAGGAGCTAAAGGCAGAACAAATATCACCTCAAGTTCTAGCGACCACTAATATAAATCTACGCACGCTTAACGTTACTTTACGTAAAACAAGTACAAAACTATTTGGTAAGAATAAAACTACGAGTACTTTGTGATAATAAAACCACGGATAAATTGCAATGTAATAAAAGTGGATAGCTTTTGTCAACAAGAAATTCATTTGTCCCTAGGCAATCGATAACAAGTACCGGTAATCATTCTTGTAATTTTACTTGAGGGAGAGGCATGAGCTAACATACTTTCTCTACTTGGATCATATGCACTTATGATTGGAACTCTAGCAAGCATCCGCAACTACTAAAGATCATTAAGGTCGTGAAACCCAACCATAGCATTAAGTATCAAGTCCTCTTTATCCCATACGCATCAACCCACCTACTCGGTTTTAAGCTTCTGTCACTCTCGCAACCCACCATAAGCAAATCATGAACGTATTGCAACACCCTACAGCGGGGGCCCCTCATGTTTGCGCGAGACAGAGGGCACCGTAGGACAACAGCATAAATAAAATATACA
This sequence comes from Triticum urartu, assembly GCF_003073215.2. Classification (NCBI taxonomy): domain Eukaryota; kingdom Viridiplantae; phylum Streptophyta; class Magnoliopsida; order Poales; family Poaceae; genus Triticum; species Triticum urartu. Next base: position 520,626,786 of record NC_053023.1, read on the forward strand.
ATCATACCAACCAAGATCTTGATTAACCCATAGGACAAAATGGATCTACTCAAACAATATAGGATAACCATAGATCATTGGGAAATAATATATGGAGTTGAGCACCATGTTTAAGTAGAGATTACAGCGGGGAGAAGGGGTGTTACACCGCTGCATAGAGGTGGAGAAAGTTGGTGTTGACAGTAGCAAGATTGTTGATGTGGATCGCCATCACGATCCTTGCCCCGCCGGCGTTTCGGCGCCACCGGGAGAGAGGGGGAGAGATCCCCCTCCTTCTTCTTCTTCCTTGGCCTCCCCCCTAGATGGGAGGAGAGTTCCCCCTTTGGTCCATGGCCTCCATGGCAGCGGAGGGGCGGGAGCCCCTCCGAGATTGGATCTCCCTCTTTGTTCTCTTCTATTTTGCGTTCCCCAGATCTAGCCAAAAATCGTTTCTTATATTCCGAGAGATCCATAACTCCGATTGCGCTGAGATTTTAACACGATTTTTTTCCAGATATAAGCTTCCTTGCGCCCGAAGTAGATCCCCAACCGACGTATGAGGTGAGCAGAACCCACCACCACATGCCTGGCTCCGGGGTCGCGCCCTGGTGTCTTGTGGGCTATGTGGGCCTCCGTTGCACTGATTCCAACTCCCAAAAATCACATATATTCCAAAATAATTCTTCGTAAAATTTTATTGCATTTCGACTTCGTTTGATATGGATTTTCTGCGAGACAAAAAACATGCAAAAAATAGGAACTCACACTGGGCATTGGATCAATAGGTTAGTCCAATAAATCATATAAAAAGTTGCCAAAAATATGTGAAGTTGTATAATATTGGCATGAAACAATCAAAAATTATAGGTACGACGGAGACGTATCAGCATCCCCAAGCTTAATTCCTGCTCGTCCTCGAGTAGGTAAATGATAAAAAAGATAATTTTTGATATGGAATGCTACCTAGCATAAACTTGATCATATATCTAATCATGGCATGAATATTAAGACATAAGTGATTCAAAGAAATAGTCTATAATTTGACATAAAGACATCAATACTCAGGCATCCCAACAAACAATCATGTCTTTGAAAATATCAACGCTAAAGAAAGCTATCCCTACACAATCATATAGTCTTGTCATGCTCTGTCTTCTTAACACAAAGTATTTATCATGCACAACCCCGACGAAAAGCCGAGCAATTGGTTCATACTTTTTAACACGCTTCATCTTTTTCAACCCTCATGCAATACATGAGTGCAGGCCATGCATATAGCACTACAGGTGGAACAGAGTATGATGATAGGGGTAAATATAGACAAGACAAAAGTAAGAAAGTCTCACATACACGGCTAACCAATGGGCTATGGAGCTTCCCATCAATTGATATCAACATGAGGAGTAGGGACTGCCATGCAACGAATGCACTAAGAGCTATAAGTGTATGAAAGCTCAATATGAAAACTAAGTGGGTGTGCATCTAATCCTATAATGAAAAATTCCCACTAGTATATGAAAGTGACAACATAGGAGACTCTCCATATGAAAAATATGGTGCTACTTTGAAGCACAAGTGTGGTAGAGGATACTAACAATGCCCATCCTCTCTTTGTTTATTTATTTTTTTCTTTTTTTTCTTTTTTTTCTTTCTTTTTTTCTTTCTTTTTCTTTTTTTCTTTCTTTTTCTTTTTTCTTCTTCTTTTTTTCTTTTCCTTTTTTTCTCTCATTGTCCGGAGTCTCATCCCGACTTGTGGGGGAATCATAGTCTCCATCATCCTTTCCTCACTGGGGCACTGCTCTAAAAATGAATAATGAAGATCATCACACTTCTATTTACTTATAACTCAAAAGAAATAAAAATTACGACCCGGTACATATGACAAAGTATGACTCTATATGAATGCCTCTGGCATGTACCAGGATATGTAATGATCTAGCATAACATGTATGAAAAATGATGAACGGTGGCTAAGCCACAACTACTATGTCAGTTATATGATCATGCAAAGCAATATGACAATGAATGCTCGAGTCATCAAACGGAAGCGGTGGAAGTTGCATGGCAATATATCTCGGAATGGCCATGGAAAAGCCATAATAGGTAGGTATGGTGGATGTTTTGAGGAAGATATAATAAGGCTTATGTGTGATAGAGCGTATCATATCACGGGGTTTGGATGCACCTACGAAGTTTGCACCATGTCTCGATGTGAGAAAGGGCAGTGCACGGTACCGTAGAGGCTAGCAAATTGCGGAAAGGTAAGAGTGTGTATAATCCATGGACTAACATTAGTCATAAAGAACTCATATACTTATTGCAAAAGTTTATTAGCCCTCGGAGCAAAGTACTACTACACATGCCCCTAGGGGGGTAGATTGGTAGGAAAAGACCATCGCTCGTCCCCGACCGCCACTCATAAGGAAGACAATCAATAATAAATCATGCTATAACTTCATAGCATAACGAGATACTATACATGCATGCTTCGGGAATCACAAACCTTAATACCAATATTCCTACTAACCACAACCGTTTACAAGTACCTCCCACATATTATCATCTCTATATCGCAAAACTATTGCAAGGAATCAAACATATCATATTCAGTGACCCATAAATTTTATGTAGGATTTTATGATTAACCATGCAATTGACCAATTCCTATTGACTCTCTAAGTAGATATAAGTGAAGCATGAGCGTTTAATTATTTCTACAAAAGACCATGCTCTAATAAATATAAGTGAAGCAAAAGAGCATTCTACAAATAACGGTTTTCTATGTGAAGAGAGACAGGCAATCCAAACTTCAAATGATATAAGTGAAGCACATGAAGCATTCTATAAAGCCATACTCAAAAGTTATAAATGAAGTGCAATGAGCATTGTATAAATCAACCATGGACTATCTCATACCAGCATGGTTCATAAAAGAAAAATGAAAAATAAACACAAAAGTCTCTCCAAGATTCACACATATCACATGAACGAAACGAAGGAGAAAACATACTAATACTTGTTGAAGAAAGATGGGGTACCTTCCGGGGCATCCCCAAGGTTAGACGCTTGAGTCTACTTGAATATTTACTTGGGGTGCCTTGGGCATCCCCAAGCTTTAGCTCTTTCCTCTCCTCCTTCTCCTCATATCGAGACCTCCTTGATCTTTGATCACTTCATCCACACAAAACTCGACAGAAAGCTCGGTAAGATCTGTTAGTATAATAAAGCAAATCACTACTCTAAGTACTGTTGCAAACCAATTTATATTTTATTTTTGCATTGTAGCTACTGTAATATAAATTTTTTTCATGGCTTATTCCACTGATAGAATCGATAGTTTCATCAAAACAAGCAAAACAATGCATCAAAACAGAATCTATCTTAAACAGGACAGTCTGTAGTAATCTAAACATTCACCATACTTCTGGTACTCCAAAAGTTAGGAAAAAATTAGGAAAAAATAAAAAAAATTGTATAGAAAGACTGTGCAAGAAGTTTCAGAAACTTTCGACATTCTAGTAAAAAATGTAAAATCACGCGCTACAGCCAAAGTTTTTGTTTTTGCGCCGCACATACCAACAAGCAATCTACTCACCCTAAAGGCAAATCTTGGCACATTATTTTTATAATACAATGGAATTGTACAAGAGGATAATTATTTTTGTTGAAAAGTTTCTATAATTAAGATTCACAAAGTTTCCATTGGCATGAACAAAGTTCAAGTCATGCTCCCGCTTCCACGGTGCTCGTCTTTCTCACTTTCACTTTTATTTTTGTGAAGTTTTAAGTTCCCCTCCATATTTTTTGTTTTAAAATTTTATAAAAGCACACAACAGAAATAAATGACTCTCTAAAACTTTCGGGTTGTCTCCCTGGCTGCACTTTCTTTAAAGCCATTAAGCTAGGCATATCAAAGCCAATAAGCTGGTGCTCGAGTAATGGATCCACCCGGATCCCAAGGTATATCAAAGCCAATTTTAATTAAAAATGATTTAGCATTTAGTAGTGAGCACAAAGCAAAATATATCAAGAAATGACGAAGTCTAACTCTCTTCCTATGCATTGACATGTCATAAAAGAACAATTCATGCACATCAAGTAAAGGCCAATACATAGCATAAGATGTTTCTTGCAATTCTTTCGTGTTGCAAACATAGAGAGGTGGAGATATAGTTCCTCTCTCATAATAATTGCAAGTAGGAGCAACAAGCACCTGCATATTACATTCATCAAAATTATCATGTGCAACGGTAAAAGGCAACCCATCAATGTAATCCTTAATGAGTGCAAAGTTCTCCGATATAGTGTAGTTGGGAGAATTCAAAAAGATAATAGGACTATCATGTGTGGGTGCAATAGCAACAATGACATTCTTAACATAAGGAACTATAGCAAGTTCATCTCCATAAGCATAATTTAAATTGGCATCTTGGCCACAAGCATAGCAAGCATCATCAAAACGGGATATTTCAAACGAATCAACGGGATCATAGCAATTATCATTACATTCATCCTTAGGTAAGAACGAAGGGAAATTAAACAATGTATGAGTTGAAGAGTTACTCTCATTAGAAGGTGGGCACGGGTGATCAATCTGCTCTTCCTCCTTTTGTTCTTCACTCTCCTCCTCATCTTTTTCATACAATGGGCTCACAATATCATCAATTCCTTCTTCCATAGACTCCTGCAAAATATTAGTCTCTTCTTGGACAGTAGAGACTCTCTCAATAAATTTATCAATATCGGAATTGTATTTGTAATTATCATAGCAATATTTAAGGATGGCAAAATTTTCAGGTCTATAAACATCATCATCAAAAGCTTCATACTTTTCAAACAAACATTCAATTTCATAAAGCACCCTTAAAAGCAACAAATTCTTCTATTTATTCCACATCGTAATAATCATATCTACCATTGGCATAAGAAGCCAAGGTTTCAATATCATTAAATTTGCATGAAAAGGGAAGGTGTGGAGCATTCATCTTGGAGCAACAAGTAAAATCATATCTCAAGCATAAATCCCGAGCATACCAATGCAACATATAAATTTGATCCCATAAAAGTTTCCCTTTTGTGTCAACCGATAATCCCTAAAGTATTCACGTTGATCCAACGTTACTCCCATTATCATGTTGAATGGGGTTTTCTCCGGATTCTCAAAGTAGTGCATAATATTTTTCACATAACGAGCATCGAGGGTTTTAGGAGGTTCCCCATCTCCATGAGTAGAAAGTACAACTATTTTTTTGGTGTTTCGTGTTCCATATCTATAACTAAAGATAGAGAACAACTTAGAAAAGGAAAAAACTACTTAGTGATAAAGCAAGCAAGCACACACGAGAATATCCACCCCACGCTATTGCTCCCCGGCAATGGCGCCAGAAAAGGGTCTTGATAACCCACAAGTATAGGGGATCATTTTTAGCCTTCTTTGATAAATAAGAGTGTCCCAGCGAGGAGCTAAAGGCAGAACAAATATTCCCTCAAGTTCTATCGACCACCGATACAACTCTACGCACACTTAACGTTTCTTTACCTAAAACAAGTATAAAACTATGAGTACTTTGCGAGAATAAAACTACACATGAAGTGCAAGGTAATAAAAGTGGATAGCTTTGTCAACAAGAAAGACATTTGTCCCTAGGCAATCGATAACAAGTACCGATAATCATTATTGTAATTTTATATGAGGGAGAGGCATGAGCTAACATACTTTCTCTACTTGGATCATATGCACTTATGATTGGAACTCTAGCAAGCATCCGCGACTACTAAAGATCATTAAGGTCGTGAAACCCAACCATACGCAACAACCCACCTACTCGGGTTTAAGCTTCTGTCACTTTCGCAACCCACCATAAGAAAATCATGAATGTATTGCAACACCCTACAACAGGGGCCCCTCATGTTTGCGCGAGACAGAGGGCACCATAGGACAGCACCATAAATAAAATATACAATCATATCAACCAAGATCACGATTAACCCATAGGACAAAACCGATCTACTCAAACATCATAGGATAACCATAGATCGTTGGGAAATAATATATGGAGTTGAGCACCATGTTTAAGTAGAGATTACAGCGGGGAGAAGGGGTGTTACACCGTTGCATAGAGGGGGAGAAAGTTGGTGTTGACGGTAGCAAGATTGTTGATGTAGATCGCCGTCACAATCCATGCCCCGGCGGCGTTTTGGCGCCACTGGGAGAGAGGGGGAGAGAGCCCCTGTCGGTGTCAAAACCGGCGGATCTCGGGTAGGGGGTCCCGAACTGTGCGTCTAGGCCGGATGGTAACAGGAGGCAAGGGACACGAAGTTTTACCCAGGTTCGGGCCCTCTTGATGGAGGTAAAACCCTACGTCCTGCTTGATTAATATTGATGATATGGGTAGTACAAGAGTAGATCTACCATGATATGGGAGAGGCTAAACCCTAGAAGCTAGCCTATGGTATGATTGTTGTTGTGTATGTTGTCCTACGGACTAAAACCCTCCGGTTTATATAGACACCGCAGAGGGTTAGGGTTACACAAAGTCGGTTACAATGGTAGGAGATCTGCATATCCGTATCGCCAAGCTTGCCTTCCACGCCAAGGAAAGTCCCTTCCAGACACGGGACGAAGTCTTCAATCTTGTATCTTCATAGTCCAGGAGTCCGGCTGAAGGTATAGTCCGGCCATCCGAACACCCCCTAATCTAGGACTCCTTCAGTAGCCCTTGAACCAGGCTTCAATGACGACGAGTCCGGCGCGCAGATTGTCTTCGGCATTGCAAGGCGGGTTCCTCCTCCAAGTACTTCATAGAAGATTTTGAACACAAAGATAGTGTCCGGCTCTGCAAAATAAGTTTCCACATATTGCCATAGAGAGAATAATATTTACACAAATCTAATCTGCTGACGTATTCCGTAGTGTGACACACCACGGCCAAGCCTTTATCCGAGTCGTTTCATTATCCCACCTCAGCGCGTCATGCGAGGCGGTTTCCTTGGCACGTCTTGTTAAAGCAGAGATCGTGTCCCCTTATTCCAGGATTCTCATCAATATGGGCATGGGTAACCCAACCGCGCCATTGATTACAGCGCTCGGAGATAAGCGAGTTTTACCAGGCTGGTGGGGACACGTAGTTGCGTCCACCCATATAAGGGGATAAGGATCCACCTTTTCACCTACGCCTTCTTCCTCCCTTGCTTATCCATTCTCGCGCACTCGAGCTCCAGCGCCCAATTCCGCACTCGCCACCTCAACCTTCTCCAGCCATGTCCGGAGCGGGAGGCAAGTGGATGGTCTCCTCCGTCACGGAGGGACACATCAAAAAACTGAGGAAGGCCGGATACTTGTCTAACGACATTGCGTACCGGCTTCCCGAAAAGGGGCAGCTCATCCCCACCCCTAGGCCCCATGAGAGGGTGGTGTTCCTCCCCCATTTCCTCTGCGGACTGGGCTTCCCTCTTCACCCATTTGTCCATGGCTCATGTTCTACTATGGCCTAGATTTCCACGATCTGGCCCCGAACTTTGTCCTCAACATCTCGGCGTTTATCGTCGTGTGCGAGGCTTTCCTCCGCATCCGTCCCCATTTCGGCCTATGGCTCAAGACTTTCAATGTCAAGCCGAAGGTGGTGCGCGGCAACCAGGTGGAGTGCGGAGGCGCCATGGTGGGCAAGATGGCCAACGTCTTATGGCTCGAGGGCTCCTTTGTGGAGACCCTGAAGGGGTGGCAATCGGGGTAGTTTTACATCACCGAGCCGCGCGTCCCCGAATGGGTCGTAGCCCCCGAGTTTCGATTCGGACCCCCTACGCGGCTCACCTCCTGGAAGGAGACGGGCCTGTCGTGGGGTAAAAAAGGAGTGCTGACCGGACTCCAAACATGTGTCCAAACCCTGGTGGACAAGAAGCTCAAACTTGTCAACGTAGTCCAGGTTATGCTCATCCGCCTGATCCTCCCGTGTCAACAACGGGCTTTCAACCTGTGGGAGTTCGACCCGGCGTGGCACCAAACTCTGAGCAGGCTCTTCGACACGACGTACGAAGATGCCTGGAAGGTGCTTTTCAAGGGCGCCGAGGCCCCCGCATCCGCTACCGAGGATCGCGGATTCAGTACGCAGCGTCACGCTCATGCGGTAAGCTATTTTTTCCTTTTACAGGGTATCAGTTTTTCATAGTTTGACTCCATGCGGGATCTAAGCTCCGTTACCTTTGACAGGATTGGCAGGTGACGTCCGGACAGATCAACTGTCCGACTCCTTTGCCCGAAGGCCCAGCGGACGCTCGCTTGGCGAAGCTGCTGGTTCCGGCACCCTATGTGGTGACAGAGAAGAAGGCTGCGCAAAAGGCCACGGGGACTCGAAAGAGTGCCCGGTGCCATGAGGTGTTGGATCCATCATCCGACGGTTCCGAGGCGCATTCCTCCCGTGAAGACGAGGAGGAAGAAGACGAGACCTCTCCCCCTCCAGTGGGAGGAGAGAAGAAAAGGAAGGCCGCCCTCTCTGGGGAGGCCGGAGGGTCCAAGAAGGGGAAAACCCTTCCTCCGGACTACTCCACCGATGCCAACGACGGCGGAGAGGAGTGGCCGCCCAGGGCCAAGCCCCTGGCAAAATCGTAAGTATCCGGATACCAGAGTAATTCATAGTATTCATTGATTGCACAACTTTCCCTTATGTCGAATATGTTTATGTAGCCCACCCAAAGACCGGCTCGACGCGTCGTCGAGCGGCTCACTGCACTCGTCGGATGTGAACTCGCTTCCGATGGCTTCCTCCTCCCGCCCTACGGATGACACCGAAGTGTTGTCCCAACAGGTTTCAAGCCGGGAGGAGGTGGTCCTTGAGGCGCCGCAAGGCGACCTCCCGGACTCCAGGAGTAAAGGGGATGAAACCCCCCAGGGCTCCAAGTCCGGCTCTAGGCCGGACGCCACTCCGGAACCTTCAAAGGTTCCAGAGTCCGGCGGGGGACCTCCTTCCAAGAGGAGCAAGCCCACCGTGCCGGTGACCCCCGTCCAACCGGAGGCGCCGGACAATCTGTTGGAGGCGCTCCAAGGCGCCTCCATCGACGAGGAGCACTGCACCATTATGAGTGCGGTGGTCCAGAAGGTTCAGTCCACCAAGAGCGGACTGACTGAAGCTTGTACTAGCCTTTTAACAGGCTTTGAGGTAAGTAAAGAATGTGTAAATAATATTACCGCATAGACAGTAGCCCCTGATGCTCTGTTTGGCGTTCGGGAAGAAAAGCCGAATAGAGGATCAAATAAAATTCGCAGGAGTCTAACAAAAAGGAGTCAATATGCGTATGCAGGCTTCTCTGCTTGCGTCCGCCGCACTGACTGCGGAAGTGGACACGCTAAAGCAGAACCTCGAGCGGTCCGTGCAAGAGCTCGGGCGTGCCAAGAAGCAGCTCGAGGACAATGAAGGTAAGAAATACCTTGTTTAAATATATATAAAGAGGTGCAATTGCAAAAAAATGACAGGATTATCGTGGCTATTGTAGGGGCCACGTCTGAGGTGGCGACCCTGAAGCAAGCGCTGGTCGAGGCCGAGAAGAGGGCGGCCACGGAGCGCACCGAGCGGGAGAAGTATGAGGCCGAGGTTGGCAAGGTACGGCAAGAGCTCCAGGCTCTCATGGAAAAACATGAGAGTTTGGAGCTTGACTCAAAGACGCGAGCGTCCGAGCTCGCGGTGGCTATTGAAAATGCCAAGTCTGCCAAGGCCGAATCTCAGAAGACCCTCCAGGAGTTGGATGAGGTGAAGAAGATAGCAGCGGGTAAGGCATTCTTTATGCAAAGCAAATACATAAACGTGAGTTACTTGTTACTTACCCGAATCCGGAGCTCTCCAGGAGCGTTCGCAGATCTTCCCCGGAGTGTGTCCGATGCCGCCGCATTCTATCGAGCCGAGGAGGGCATCTCGACAGAGAAGGTGTTCTGGTCTTAGTATGCTGAGGCCGGACACCCCGTGCCCCTGAGCGACCAGCTGAAGCAACTAGTCGAGCTCCACAAGGCGGCCAAACAGGCCATGAAGGGCCTCATAGTTCGGCTGTGGCCTGGAGGGGCTCTGCCTAGGAGCTATTTCGGGCTGGTGTGGCGGCTGGTGGAGGCCTGTCCAAGGCTCGAAGTCATCAAGCGCTCCGTCTGCATTGAAGGTGCCCGTAGGGCCCTTGCCCGTGCTAAGGTGCACTAGGGCAAGCTGGATGCTGAGAAGCTTGTGAAGGACGGGCCACCGTCGGGGAAAGAGCAACGCAAGCCCGAGAATTATTATAAGGATGTTCTGAAGGGTGCCTGCCTTGTGGCGGATGAATGTTCTAGGGATGTAATTTTTGAGTGAAACTTGCTCGTTTTGTCCTGTGCGCTGAAAACTTGTTCATATGCGCTAAGCAATGCTGTTGGAATTTAAAATATTACCTTCTGTGCGGTTGTTTATCAATTCTGAGAGATGGCAAGTCGTCGGCTTCTGCCCCCGTGCCGCTAGTGCTGGGGTGTTTGGGGATAAACCTGAGCGCTCTTTTCCCATGTTTTGGTCCTTCGAGGGAGGTGCTCAGCCCAAGAACAAGGCAATCGGACTATAATGCATGAACATTCTCACTTAGCCATAGAATTCTATAATTTTAAATTTTGGCGAAGCCCCTGGTATTTGGAAGACCGAGTTCGGGGCGCTATCCACGCCTTGGCCGGACAGAGCCGGCTCCTCGCTCTAAGCGGCATAAGTCTTTAGGGACTCGAAAAACCTCTCGAACAGCGACCAGCTCTCGCTTCATCATGACAGTCAGTTTTAGCTTTCTCCACTGAGGTGCTCGACCCAGCTCAACTAGGGCACAATCGCAGTGGTTCTCCTAGTGCTACCTTAGCCGATATAGCGGAACGTAAGGCACCAAAACATAGGAGCCGGGCAAACCCAACTATTGACCCAAGACATGATTCGGAGCTGATGCATATAATGTTATAAGTTCGGGGTGCCGCACTTGTTAAAGTGTTCGGACTTCGCACACCATAGTGAGGGGTACTAAAGCCCCTGGCGTATTTTGGTCGTACCAAAGTGTACGGATGCAACATGTCGTTAAGGAACATATATTAAAAAAGAGTAATGCAAAAATAGACAAAAGCTATGCATTGTTTATTAAAGAGGGCTGCGATCAAAGCAGAACGATACAAATAATGCGATAAGCAAAAGGTTGGACTATTTAACATGTCCATTCCAGGGGCAAGCTGCGGAATAGTATGCGAAACAGGTATACTGCTCGTGATAAAGACCACCTGGGAGTTCTGTAATGCGGCGTGGCTTGTCTGCTTCCCTGGTTCTTGCATCGTTTGTTCGGCAATTTAACTGCCGAAGGGCCTTCCGAAGAGTGGAGTCCTGAAAGTAAGAGAAAATTAAAAAAACGGCAGCCCCTGGTGCGGTTTAAGCCATGTTTCGGGCGGGCCGTGATGGTGCCCCTCCCCCTGTGCCCATGGTATTTCTAGAGCGTAGTTATGTACGCGAAGTACTGGTATCGCATTTTTGCGAGGGCTGGGGTTGGGGCCGCATTGCTATGCCTGCTCGGGTCGTGCCAGGCGGTCTTGTTGTAGGTTACTCCGGGCACGCTTGACGGTGTCCGGTCGTTTAATGGCCGGACTGGAGAACTGCCCGGAGAGGCTACTTTGTACTTCTGCTGCAAGGGCCGCCATGTGCTCCTCCGTTCGGAGGGAGCGTTTGGTGTTTCCATTGACCGTAATTACTCCTCGAGGGCCTGGCATTTTGAGCTTAAGGTATGCGTAGTGTGGTACCGCATTGAACTCGGCGAATGCGGTTCGCCCGAGCAGTGCGTGATAGCCACTGCGGAATGGGACTATGTCGAAGATTAACTCCTCGCTTTGGAAATTATCCGGAGATCCGAAGACCACTTCAAGTGTGATTGAGCCTATACAGTTGGCCTCTACACCTGGTATTACGCCTTTAAAGGTCGTTTTGGTGGGCTTAATCCTCGAGGGATCTATGCCCATTTTCCACACTGTATCCTGGTAAAGCAGGTTCAGGCTGCTGCCGCCATCCATAAGGACTCTAGTGAGATGAAATCCGTCAATAATTGGGTCTAGAACCAATGCGGCGAATCCGCCATGACGGATGCTAGTGCGATGGTCCCTTCGATCAAAGGTGATCGGGCAGGAGGACCATGGGTTGAACTTTGGGGCGACTGGCTCTGCTGCGTATATGTCCCTTAACGCGCGCTTCTGCTCCCTTTTGGGGACGTGGGTTGCGTATATCATGTTCACCGTCTGCACTTGTGGGGGAAAACCCTTCTGTCCACTGTTGTTTGGCGGCCGGGGCTCCTCGTCGTCATCGCTATGCAGCCCCTTGTCTTCATTTTCGGCGTTTAACTTGCCTACCTGCTTGAACACCCAACAATCCCTGTTGGTGTGATTGGCCAGCTTTTCGGGGGTGCCATGTATCTGGCACAAGCGGTCGATTATTCGGTCCAAACTGGACGGGCCCCTAGGATTCCTTTTGAATGGCTTTTTCCGCTGACCGGATTTAGAGCCTCTGAATCCGGCATTAACTGCCGTATCCTCAGCATTGTCGCCGTTAATGCGGCGCTTCTGCTTGTTGCGATGCGACCTGCCACTACTGTCCATGGTATCCAAATTACCAGGGTTCTTGGTCATATTGTTGCTACGAGCAAGCCAGCTGACTTCTCCCGCGCAAAAGCGGGTCATGAGTGTCGTGAGTGCTGCCATAGACTTCGGCTTTTCCTGTCCAATGTGCCGGGCAAGCCACTCGTCACGGATATTGTGCTTGAAGGCTGCTAGGGCCACATCGTCCGGACAGTCGACTATTTGATTTTGCTTTGTTAGGAACCGTGTCCAGAATTGCCTGGCCGATTCCTCTGGCTGCTGAATTACGTGACTTAGGTCATCGGCGTCTGGGGGTCGCACATAAGTGCCCTGGAAATTGTCGAGGAATGCAGCTTCCAGGTCCTCCCAACAACTGATTGATCCTGTTGGCAAGCTGTTAAGCCAATGTCGAGCTGGTCCTTTAAGCTTGAGTGGGAGGTATTTGATGGCGTGGAAATCATCGCCGTGGGCCATGTGGATATGAAGGAGATAATCCTCGATCCATACCGCAGGATCTGTTGTGCCATCATATAATTCGATATTTACGGTTTTGAAACCCTCGGGGATTTGATGATCCATTATTTCGTCTGTGAAGCATAGTGGGTGTGCAGCGCCTCTATACTAGGCTATATCACGACGTAGCTCCAATGAGCTTTGTCTACTGTGTTCGGCCCTGCCGAATTTATGGCCGGCGTGACGGTTACCGTCTCGAGCCGTGGGGCAGCCACGCGATCCGTAGATCGATCTTGTTTGCCTTGCCTTGTCCTCCAACATATCTCATAAGTCCGGCGCATATTCCCGTGCCTTGGTACGGGGTGCGGCTTGAGTGGAGGGCCGAGAGGCCTCTCTGTCGCGGCCACGAGGTGGCCGGTCGGCCGCATCAAGTGCTTCCTCCTCTAATCGGGGTAGCAACCTGCGCTTTGGGTAGCTCTTGGAGGGGCATTCGAGTTTATGCTCTTCGGCCGCAAGGACTTCAGTCCATCTGTCGACTAGCAAATCTTGATCAGCTCTAAGATGTTGCTGTTTTTTCTTGAGGATTCTTGCCGTGGCCATAAGCCTGCGTTGAAAACGCTCTTGCTCGACGGGATCCTCTGGCACGACGAATTCGTCATCGTCGAGGCTTGCCTCATCTTCAGAGGGAGGCATATAATTATCGTCCTCGACCTCTCTGTCTGCCGCTCTCTCATGAGGGCTGGTTTCTCCATCCTCCTATGCTAAATCTTTCTGGAGGGGGTTTTCTTCGGCACTTTCCGGAGTATTATTATCTCCCGTGTTGGAATCACTGTATTTGGTTTGGCGGGATTTTGAGCGGCGCCGCTGACGCCGGCGCTTAGGCTGTTTCTTGGAGGGGTCATCCTCCGCTGTTCCATCGCCATCTCCTTCTTTTGGGGTGTCCACCATGTATATGTCATATGACGAGGTGGCATTCCAGGGCCCGATAGGCATTGGTTCTTTATCGTCTCCTTCATCGGCGTCCATACCGTCGATGTCTTCGGAGTCGAAGTCGAGCATGTCGGTTAAATCGTCGACAGTGGCTACAAAGTGGGTGGTGGGTGGGTTTTGAATTTCTTCATCATCCGTATCCCAACCTTGCTGACCATAGTTCGGCCAGGGCTCTCCTGATAAAGACAGAGACTTTAGTGTCTTCAGAATATCGCCGAAAGGCGAGTGCTGAAGGATGTCTGCGGCAGTAAACTCCATGATCGGCGCCCAATCGGATTCGATCGGCAGGGGCGCGGAGGGTTCGGAGTCCGGAGAGGAGTCCGGCTCCTTGGAGTCACGAGTCTCGCAGAGTGCGGGGCTGGTGTTCGGCTCGATCACCGTTGGGATCACAGCCCCCGAGGCGGCGTCCAACCACCCATCCTCGATTGGCATAGTTGGCTCCGAATTAAGGGTCGAAGCCGATGCGGGTGCGGCCTCCAGGGCACTGTTCGGCGGCAGAGCTAGATCATGCTCGTCGTGACAGTGCGGCGCGCTCGGTAGTGGCTCGAATCCGTCGAAGATCAAGTCCCCGCGGATGTCAGCCGTGTAGTTTAAACTTCCAAATCTGACCTGACGGCCAGGGGCATAGCTTTCGATCTGCTCCAGATGGCCAAGTGAATTGGCCCGCAGTGCGAAGCCGCCGAAGACGAAGATCTGTCCAGGGAGGAAGGTCTCACCCTGGACTGCATCGCCATTGATGATCGTAGGAGCCATCAAGCCCGACGGCGACGACACAGAGGAACTCTCAATGAAAGCACCAACGTCGGTGTCAAAACCGGCGAATCTCGGGTAGGGGGTCCCGAACTGTGCATCTAGGCCGGATGGTAACAGGAGGCAAGGGACATGAAGTTTTACCCAGGTTCGGGCCCTCTCGATGGAGGTAAAACCCTACGTCCTGCTTGATTAATATTGATGATATGGGTAGTACAAGAGTAGATCTACCATGAGATTGGAGAGGCTAAACCCTAGAAGCTAGCCTATGGTATGATTGTTGTTGTGTATGTTGTCCTACGGACTAAAACCCTTCGGTTTATATAGACACCAAAGAGGGTTAGGGTTACACAAAGTCGGTTACAATGGTAGGAGATCTGCATATCTGTATCGCCAAGCTTGCCTTCCACGCCAAGGAAAGTCCCTTCCGGACACGGGACGAAGTCTTCAATCTTGTATCTTCATAGTCCAGGAGTCCGGCTGAAGGTATAGTTCGGCCATCCGGACACCCCCTAATCCAGGACTCCCTCAGCCCCCCTCCTTCTTCTTCTTCCTTGGCCTCCCTCCTAGATGGGAGGAGAGTTACCCCTCTGGTCCATGGCCTCCATGGCAGCGGAGGGGCGGGAGCCCCTCCGAGATTGGATCTTCCTCTCTATTCTCTTCTGTTTCGCGTTCCCCAGATCTGGCCGAAAACCGTTTCTTATATTCCGGGAGATCCGTAACTCCGATTGTGCTAAGATTTTAACACAATTTTTTTCGGATATAAGATTCCTTGCGCCCGAAGTAGAGCCCCAGCCGATGTACAAGGTGAGCACAACCCACCACCATGCGCCTGGCTCCGGGGTCGTGCCCTGGTGTCTTTTGGGCCGTGTGGGCCTCCGTTTGCGTTGATTCCAACTCCGAAAAATCACATATATTCCAAAATAATTCTTCGTAAAATTTTATTGCATTTGGGCTTCATTTGATATGGATTTTCGGCGAGACAAAAAACATGCGAAAAACAGGAATTGGCACTTGGCACTGGATCAATAGGTTAGTCCAACAAATCATAAAAAAAGTTGCCAAAAATATGTGAAAGTTGTATAATATTGGCATGAAACAATCAAAAATTATAGATATGGCTGAGACGTATCAGGTACCCGTGAGATAATTACGCGGCACGGCCGGGCATTCTTAGCCCTTGTCGTCAGTCTATGAGACGGGGCGACGGGACCATAGATCGTGGATCAATGATCGTCTCCGCGCGCTCCCAAGACACTAAAGGTTTGGACATGTGATCTATAGGCCTCTGGCCTTGTCGCACTAACCACCATGCGGGAATAAGTATGGGCACTCTATGTCGTATGTTTCTTTCGAAAGCTTTTAGACATCAGCAATGGAGCGGCACGCGCCTGGGTGGTCTGCGTAAGCACCTGCTTTGTATAAAGAGGTTGTCGGGACTGATCCAGGTTGTCTTTGCAACACGCAGGATTGCAAAGGACGATTGGCCCATGACCCCTTTGCATTTAGTATATAGACGGCCGGCGTGCTGGCCTCTCTATTGAGCCTAGGTAGGACTACGGCGTGTTGATCAGCCGAGACCGAGCATGACCCAGGAAAGTGTGTTCGGCCAGAGTTAATAGAGCGTGTTGAGTAAGTTTGTGCACCCCTGTAGGGAAGTTAATCTATTCGGATAGTCGTGTCCACGGTAATGGACGCTCGGAGTTGTATCTCGATCTATACAACTATAACTGGATATTGGAGACATGAAATGGATATGATGGCTCTGGGATTGCTTTCTCATAGGGAGTCGAGGAAGGATCTCTGGGTGTTACTACAATATACTTGCTACTTAATTATAATATGCTAATATGAGCTCTTCTAATGCTGCAAGATGCTTCAAGATGCTAGTCTTAGATAGGCTAGGCTTTCCCTCTATTCTGGCATTTCTGCAGTTCAGTCCAAAGATATAGCCCCATTCCTTTGATACCGATGCATACTTAGTATAGATCTGATGTAAGTCTTGCGAGTACTTTGGATGAGTACTCACGGTTTCTTTACTACCTCTTTTCCCCCTATACCCGATTGTTGCGAGCAGATGACGGATCCCAGGAGCCAGCCAACACCACCCATGACTACTACTACCCCGACGGAGCCTACAACTACGTGGAAGCCGCCGACAACCAGGAGTAGATAGGAGGCTCCCAGGCAGGAGGCCTTGCCTTTTCGATCGATGATGATGTTTTGCTAGCCTTCTTAAGGCAGACTTGTTTACTTTATGTGTGTACTTAGATATTGTTGCTTTCGCTGACTCGTTTGTATTCGGGCTTATGTATTCGAGCCCTCGAGGTCCCTAGCTTGTAATATAAAGCTTGTATGACTTTAATTTGTGTTTAGAGTTGTGTTGTGATATCTTCCCATGAGTCTCTGATCTTGATCGCGCGCATTTGCGTGTATGATTAGTGCATGATTAAGTCGGGGCATCACAAGTTGGTATCAGAGCCAACTGCCTGTAGGTAGCCCCTTTCCAACTCCTTGGCCAAAGTTGAGTCTAGTCTTTAAAAAACTTTTACTAACATTGTTGTGTGTCTTACGAGCCCACATCACAATTGGTTGGCATTAGGATCTTTTATTCCTCGTCCTTACTCTGAGACTCTAATCTCTATTCTATTCGGGTTAAATGATTTTAGTAACTCTAACATTAGGTTCTCGTAATCACATCCACCCAGAGAGCTGGTTTATCTGCAACTATTTCTTTGAAAGTATAATGAATGATGCACACACTGTCATTTGAGATCTTTGAACTCTTTTGTTTCAGATGTGTCCCGCAACATAGGTCATGCGCTAGACCATGGCTATTGATGAGACTAGGTTCCCGGCAATTCTGGTCGACCTCTTGACCCTGCTGGGATATCGCTGGTACCCCCAGGACACCGTGTACGAGGACTACCGCAAGTTCAACTAGTAGCAGTACCGCGTTGTGGTTGTTATCTATGATCGGCGAGATAACTCCACCCACGAGTTGCACACCTTTCGGGGTGTTGGAGTGACCGTTGAGATGGCAGTCCATGATGCTTCCTTTGTTGCTATCACCCCGTCTCCCATATGCCCCAGCTGGGGATGTGATTGGATACTACACTATTGTCGGTACCCCCTACGTGAGCCGTCGTTACGATTCTCAGGTTATGGTTTGATACATTGAGGCTTTGGATCACACTGTTCGAGCTCTTGATGTCAAGTTGTACGCCACTCATGCTCGTCACTACGGCACTCTGACACAGATGTGATGCGGCTTGAAACTACGTCGGTATTTCCCCAAAGAGGAAGGGATGATGCAGCACAATGACGGTAGGTATTTCCCTCAGTGATGAAACCAAGGTTATCAAACCAGTAGGAGAACCAAGCAACAATATGTAAACAGCACCTGCATAGAAATAACAAATACTCGCAACCCAACGTATTAAAGGGGTTGTCAATCCCTTTCGGGTAACGACGCCAGAAATAGGAAAAACGGACGTGAATAAATTGTAGTAGATTGATAGATCGAACGCCAAATAAAATAAATAAGAATAAATTGCAGCAAGGTATTTTTGTATTTTTGGTTTAATAGATCTAAAAATAAAAGAAAAATAAAATAGATCGCAAAGGCAAATAATATGAGAAAGAGACCCGGGGGCCGTAGGTTTCACTAGTGGCTTCTCTCGAGAAAAATAGCAAATGGTGGGTGAACGAATTACTATTGAGCAATTGATAAAATTTCAAATAATCATGATGATATCTAGGAAATGATCATTATATAGGCATCACGTCAAAGATTAGTAGAGCGACTCCTTCCTGCATCTACTACTATTACTCCACACATCGACCGCTATCCATTATGCATCTAGTGTATTAAGTTCATGGAGAAACGGAGTAATGCAATAAGAACGATGACATGATGTAGACAAGATCTATTTATGTAGAAATAGACCCCATTGTTTTATCCTTAGTAGCAACGATACATACGTGTCGGTACCCCTTCTGTCACTGGGATCAAGCACCGTGAGATCGAACCCACTACAAAGCACCTCTTTCCATTGCAAGATAAATAGATCAAGTTGGACAAACAAAACCTAAAGATAGGAGAAGAAATACGAGGCTATAAGAAATCATGCATATAAGAGATCAAATAAACTCAAATAACTTTCATGGATAAAAAGAGATAGATCTGACCATAAACTCAAAGTTCATCGGATCCCAACAAACACACCGCAAAAGAATTACATCATATGGATCTCCAAGAGACCATTGTATTGAGAATCAAACGAGAGAGAGCAAACCATCTAGCTACTAACTACGGACCTGAAGGTCTACAAAGAACTACTCACGAATCATCGGAGAGGCACCAATGGAAGTGGTGAACCCCTCTGTGATGGTGTCTATATTGGATCTGGTGGTTCTGGACTCTACGGCGGCTGGAATTGGTTTTCCTCAACTCCCCTAGAGTTTCTGGAATATTGGGGGTATTATAGAGCAAAGAGGCGGTCCGGGGGGCACCCGAGGTGGACACAACCCACCAGGGCGTGCTTGGCTCCCAAGCGTGCCCTGGTGGGTTGTGCTCCCCTCGGAGCACCCCCCAGGCGCTTCTCCGGCCCATTGGGTGTCTTCTGGTCCAAAAAAATCCACAAAAGGTTTCGCTACGTTTGGACTCTGTTTGATATTGATTACCTGCGATGTAAAAAACATGCAAAAACAGCAACTGACACTTGGCACTATGTCAATAGGTTAGTACCAAAAAATGATATAAAATGATTATAAAACATCCAAGATTGATTATATAACAGCATGGAACAATCAAAAATTATAGATACGTTGGAGACGTATCAAGATGCTGCCAGCAGTCAGCGCGAGGATACAGCCAAAGTACATCCTTTACCCTCGCAGGATAGTGATGCCACTAGGTATTGAGTGGCCTGGTGTTGGAGGTGATACCCCTACACGTGGACCTCTCCTTCCCGTTCGGGACCAGTAGCTGCACAAGAGTAATCACGGAGCGCAGTATCCTTCGCTCGAGAACCGTCTGGCTTTTCGTCACCTGCAGCTGCCTAACTTTAGAGGTTTCCCCGATGTTGATGTAGCATATCACTATGTCCCATTGTTGTATCTCTCCACCGCATGCCTACGTGCCGCCTAGTTGGTCTAGACTATTTCCCTTTCTGAACTAGTACTTTTGGCTTGTAACCGACTCTATGTATGGATCTATATGTCCTGCTTGACTACTACGATGTATCTTTTGTGATATTTTCATTGTGCATGTTACCTCATGAATGATTCTGTGTCTTTGCAATTGCTCAATGATAAACTACCCATGTTGCATTTAAGTAGGATGGTTAGACCTGCTGGTCATGGCCATGGTGCCAACGCTCCACGACAACCCGAATACATGGCCGGAATGATACAATAGTTTCAGCTGAATCACTAGTTTATGGAAGGATTCATGGCTCGGTTTCTGCGACCCAATATGAATCAGCAGCCAACCCTAGTGACTCTGCAGGACTTTGCGTGCCTTAACCCTGCCATCGACCGTAGATCTACTCAGCCTCTTGATCCTGATGACTGGCTCCGTGACATGCACTTATGAGATGGATTCTGCCAGTGTTGCCCCCGCTAGCTATGTAACTTTTGCATCCTACTTTCTGAAGGGTCCCGCTCCTCAATGGTGGGACAGCCACAGGCGTTCTCTACCTGTTGGAACAACCATTACTTGGCCGGAATTCCAAACTGCTTTCTGTGCCCACTTCATTCCTCAGGGAATCATATACATGTAGATGCGAGAGTTCCGCAACCTCACCCAGGGCAACAAGACCGTAGATGCTTATCAGTGCGAGTTCCTCGACTTGTCCCGCTGTGCTGAAGAAGAGATTGCTACTTATGCTCGCAGGTAGGAAAAGTTCCATGAAGGACTTCAAGCTGACATCAAGCTCACGCTCCTTGTGCATGACTTTGCTGACTTTGCCACTTTGGTGAACAAGGCCATACAAGTTGAGACTGGTCTGCAGGAACACCAGGGACTCCTCAGGCACAACAATGACGCTGGCTCGTCTCTGGGACCATCCTCGCAGAAGCGTCAGATATGGATTCCCCAGAGCATGTACCACCCAGATTCCACTACTCCAAGACCGTCCTATGCTGCACCCCGTCTGCCTCCACCACCACCTAGGCAGCCAAGACTTCAAGCTGCACCACCTTGATCTCCTGCTCCCCATCCCAATGACGGGCTATGCTTCATGTGTGGTTGTCCAGGTCACCGTGCCAGGGAATGAAACCAGAATCAGTACCAGCTTGGTCTTCCTACAACTGGTTGTGGGAACAATCAGCCCCGCAACGACAATGCCAGGCCTTATGGTTGTGTTTAGGCTAACCACATTGATCTGAATGAAGCTCAAGACCAGCCTGCTACTGGGATGGATACTCTCCTCGTTAATTTAGTGCCAACATCTGTTTTATTCGATTTCGGAGCATCACATTCTTTTATATCAGAAGATTTT
This sequence comes from Triticum urartu, assembly GCF_003073215.2. Classification (NCBI taxonomy): domain Eukaryota; kingdom Viridiplantae; phylum Streptophyta; class Magnoliopsida; order Poales; family Poaceae; genus Triticum; species Triticum urartu. The sequence goes on from NC_053023.1 coordinate 520,648,044, forward strand.
ACATTCATGCAGGGCATTAAATATGAGGAGATGAACACCCTGCTAGTGGTACACACCCCCGCGGGCAATGTCGAACCTCCATGGTTAGCCACAATGTCTCCATTGAAATTGAAGGGTTATAATTTCATGCCTCCCCCATTATTCTGAAGTCTTCCAATATTGACCTCATTCTAGGAATGGATTGGTTGAAAACACATACTGCCTCTATCGTTTGTGCCACCAAAACCATCCATCTACTACATCCTTCAGATGAGATAGTAAGCTACCATGCTCGTCTTGTTCGAAATGCCGAAGCACAACTTTATTCCTTGAATGCGTTGAACGCATCATCTCATGAGGGGATTGAAAACATTCCAATCGTCTGCGAATTCCAAGATGTCTTTCCAGAAGAACTTCCAGGAATACCCCCTGTTAGAGCTGTTGAATTCGTCATCGACTTGAAACTAGGCATCACTCCTATTGCCAAGCGACCCTACAAGATGTCGCCTCATGAACTCCTTGAACTTAAGGAGGAAATCGACAATTCACTTTGCCAGGGTTTCATTTGTCCAAGTTCCTCTGCTTTGGGAGCACCTTCTCTCTTTGTCAAGAACAAGGACGGAACAAATCGTTTGGTCCAAGATTACCGTCCTATCAACCAAGCAAATATTCAGAACAAGTATCCCCTTCCTCGGATTAACGATCTGTATGATCAACTGGCTGGTTCATTGGTCTTCTCTGAACTTGACGTGAGGTTGGGTTACCACCAGATCCTGGTTCGTGAAGAGGATATCCGAAAGACCACCTTCGTTACTTGTATGGTTCATACGAGTACACCGTCATGTCCTTCGGCATCACCAATGCTCCAGCGACATTCTCTCATCTGATGAACTATATATTCATGGAATACCTTGACAAGTTCGTCGTGGTCTATATGGATGATATCCTTGTATATTCCAAGAATAAAGAAGAACATGCTGAACATCTTTGCCTTGTACTGGAAAAGCTTCGAGAGCATCAACTCTATGCCAAGTATTCCAAGTGTGAATTCTGGTTACCGGAAGTAACCTGCCTTGGTCATGTAATCTCCAAGGATGGTATTGCTGCCAACCCAGAACGAGTTCGGGCTATTCTTAGTTGGACTCCCCCGAAGAATGTCAAGCAAGTCAGAAGCTTTCTCAGACTTGCTAGCTATTGTTGCTGCTTCGTCGAGAACTTCTCCAACATCGGCAAGCTACAGACTTGTCTGCTTCACAAGGGTGTTAAGTTCGGTTGGACAGGAAAGTGTGAAGAAAGTTTCCAAGCGCTCAAAGACAAGCTAACTTCTGCCCCAGTGGTTGCTCCTCCATGTTTCCAAAAGGATTTCATCATTTACTATGACACATCTCGTCAAGGATTAGGTTGTGTCCAAATGCAAGAGTGCAGGGTGATTGCTTATGCCTCTCGTCAATTGCGCCCTCACAAAGAGAACTACCCAGTACATGACCTCGAGCTTGTTGCAGTCATATATGCACTGAATCTGTGGCGACATTACCTTCTCGGTAATCGTTGCGAGATCTTCACCGAGCACCAAAGTCTAAAGTATCTGTTTACTGAGCCAGACCTGAACCTCCATCAACAGATATGGATGGAAGCTATTACAGACTATGACTACGATATATCTTAAACCCCTGGAAAGGCTAATGTCACGACCGATGCTCTGAGCCACAAGTCTTATTGCAACAACTATATGGTTTAGAAAGCTCAACCCCGCCTTCATGAAGAACTTCCCCAATTGAACCTACACCTCGTTCCACAAGGTTCATTAATAACCTTGTCCTAGAACCAACTATTTTGAAAGCCATTAAGTCTGTGCAAGCCAACGATGCTGAAATCGATCAGATGAAAAGGGATCTTGCTCTTGAGAAAGCCAGGGATTTGTCGCTTGCTTAAGATGGAACCTTGTACTTCAGAGATCGCATTGTGGTACCATGATTTGAACTTATGACGGATAAAGTGGTGAAAGAAGCACATGACACACCCTTATCTATTCATTCGGGAAGTACTAAAATGTATCTAAACATTCGTCGGAGATACTAGTGGTCTAACATGAATCAAGACATTGCTCAGTATATTGAAGAATGTAACGTTTTCCCTCTTGTCAAAGCAGAAAATCAGAAACCTGCTAGACTTCTGCAACCACATCCTATTCCTGATTGGAAATGGGATAAGATTCAGATGGACTTCGTCACTAGCCTTCCCAAGTCACAAAAGGGTAATGATGCTATATTTGTCAACATCGACCAATTCTCCAAAGTTGCACACTTTCTACCAGTCAAGGAGACAATCATTGCTAGTCAATTAGCAAACTTGTATATCTCTAGAATTGTGACACTTCACGGCATTCCGAAGGAGATCAGTTCATACCATGGCAATATTTTCACTTCTAAGTTCTGGGATAGTTTCCAAGAAGCAATGGGAACACATATAACCTGGAGCACCGCTTATCACCCCTAATCCCAAGGTCAAGTCGAGCGAGTTAATCAAATCCTTGAAGATATGTTGTGTGCCTGTGTTATCTCTTTCGGCATGAAATGGGAGGAATCTCTCCCTTATGCTGAATTCTCTTATAACAATAGCTATCAAGCTAGCTTGAAGATGGCACCCTTCGAGGTACTTTATGGACGTAAGTGACGAACCCCTCTGAAAACTGGGGAATGTCCGCTCATTGGTCCAGACATTATTCAACAAGCTGAAGAGCAAGTCCGCATTGTCCAAGATAATCTCAAGGCGGTCTAGTCCTACTAGAAGAGCAACTATGATCAGAAACACTGGGTTCAACCAATCAACCCGGTGAGCAAGATTATTTGTGTGTCACTCCTTTGAGAGGCACTCATCGGTTCGGAGTAAACGATAAGTTAGCTCCGCGCTACATTGGTCCCTTTCGCATTCTCGCTCGTCGCGGACATGTGGCTTATAAATAGTTGCCACAACCATTCTCTCACATCCATGACGTCTTCCATGTGTCGCAACTTCGCCATTTCTTCAAGGACCCACACCGTGAAGTGGATCCAGAATTAATCGAAGGGTAAGATGATCTCACTTACAAAGAGCATCTGATCTGCATTCTTGAATAAGCTGAATGTCAAACCCGTCAAAAGGTTACCAAGTTTCTCAAAGTGCAGTGGTCGAATCATACTGAAGATGAAGCCACTTGGGAACGCGAGGATAACCTTCACGCAGAATACCCTGATCTTTTCCCTTCTACCCCTTAATTCTCGGGATGAGAGTTTCTTTTAGAGGAGGAGAGTTGTAACATCCCCATGTAAATGAGCTACAGTAACCCTCTTCGTTTAAACTAACTCATTTGCTAAATAGTGCTTGATCTCATTTTGATCCTAATCTCATTTCCAAATCCACTTGAATTCAAATTCAAATTATAAGTGAAATAAAAAAATTCACAAACATGAAAACTAAAATGTTCATAATGTGGAAAATAATTCGTAGATAATTATGGTGAAGAAACCAACATTTTATGAAGTGTTTAAATGCCCTAAAATAATTAAAATAGGGGACAAAACAATAATTTAAATACTTTTAAAATTGTAAAAATTGCAAACTATTATATTAAGTGCCAAACTTTTTGTGGCAGTGACCTAATTTACTGTTACGGAATGCAGTATTTCAAAAAAATTCCTACGATCACGCAAGATCTATCTAGGGATGCATAGCAACGAGAGGGGCGAGTGTGTCTACGTACCCTCGTAGACCGAAAGTGGAAGCGTTTAGTAACGCGGTTGATGTAGTCGAACGTCTTCGCGATCCAACCGATCCAAGTACCGAATGTACGACACCTCCGCGTTCAGCACACGTTCAGATCGATGATGTCCCTCGGGCTCTTTATCCAGTTGAGGCCGAAGGAGAGTTTCGTCAGCACGACGGTGTGGCGATGATGATGATGAAGTTATCGGTGCAGGGCTTCGCCTAAGCACTACGACGATATGACCGAGGTGTGTAACTATGGAGGGGGGCACCGCACACGGCTAAGACAAATCTTGGAGTGCCTTTGGGGTGCCCCTAGCCCACGTATATAAAGGAGGGAGGAGGAGGAGGCCGGCCTAGGAGGGGCGCGCCTATAGGGGGAGTCCAACTAGGACTCCCAATCCTAGTTGGAGTCCCCTTCCTTTTCCAAGAGGGGAGAGAGGGAAGGAGTATGAGAGGGAGAAGGAAAGAGAGGGGGCGCCGCCCCCTCCCTAGTCCAATTCGGACTTGCCATGGGGGGCGCGTGGCCAACCCTTGAGGCCCTTCTCTCCTTTCCCGTATGGCCCATTAAGGCCAACTACTTCCCTCGGTGAATTCCCGTAATTCTCCTGTACTCCGAAAAATACCCGAATCACTCCGAACCTTTCAGATGTCCGAATATAGCCTTCCAATATATCGATCTTTATGTCTCGACCATTTTGAGACTCCTCGTCATGTCCGTGGTCTCATCTGGGACTCCGAACAACCTCCGGTACATCAAATCACATAACTATACAAACCATCATCGAATGTTAAGCGTGCGGACCCTACGGGTTAGAGAACTATGTAGACATGACCGAGACACGTCTCCGGTCAATAACCAATAGCGGAACCTGGATGCTCATATTGGCTCCTACATATTCTACAAAGATCTTTATCGGTCAGATCGCATAACAACATACGTTGTTCCCTTTGTCATCGGTATGTTACTTGCCCGAGATTCGATCGTCGGTATCTCAATACCTAGTTCAATCTCGTTACCGGCAAGTCTCTTTACTCGTTCCGTAATACATCATCTCACAACTAACACATTACTTGTAATGCTTGCAAGGCTTATGTGATGTGTATTACCGAGAGGGCCCCAGAGATACCTCTCCGACAATCGGAGTGACAAATCCTAATCTCGAAATACGCCAACTCAACAAGTACCTTCGGAGACACCTGTAGAGCACCTTTATAATCACCCAGTTACGTTGTGACGTTTGGTAGCACACAAAGTGTTCCTCCGGTAAACGGGAGTTGCATAATCTCATAGTCATAGGAACATGTATAAGTCATGAAGAAAGCAATAGCAACATACTAAACGATCAAGTGCGAAGCTAACGGAATGGGTCAAGTCAATCACATCATTCTCCTAATGATGTGATCCCGTTAATCAAATGACAACTCATGTCTATGGTTAGGAAACATAACCATCTTTGATCAACGAGCTAGTCAAGTAGAGGCATACTAGTGACACT